>NW_007726147.1:43967-186586 GCF_000696425.1 Galeopterus variegatus
GTTATAAAGCCTTTGAGGTGGGTGTTATTATTATGAAAAAACAAGTGGAGGGTTAAGTGGCTTGCCTGAGATCACACAGATTGTCTGTGGCAGGGCTAAGAGCCAAACCCAGGCAGTCTGGTTCTAGACTTAATGCTCTTAACCACTATGATACGCCTCTGTCATTAAAAGTAATTCTGCAGACAGGAGTTACATATCGTCAAGAAATCTTTAAAAGATCAGATCCTCCTAAAATATTAAAGGACTACCAAGACACACTGTTTAAGGGGAACAAAAATCAGTAGCAGATTGAGTAAAGCGTTCCGATATGTGTTTAGGCCTAGAATACACATTTTTCCCTGGGAAAGGTTCATGAGGATGGTAGTATTTCTGTTGCTGCTTCCCTTGAATTAAAGTTGTGAGTTTATCTTTGCCTCCTGCATTTTGTCATGACAGTGAGAAACCAGTGACACTTCAGTATTTTGCCTGGGTAATCTTCTGAACTAGATTAGGACATTTCCTATTTTCCTCATAACTGCAAGTGCCAGTGTTCCCAGACTTTCCACTAGTTCATACAAGGCTCCCCTTTCCTCTAGCTTCTAATATTTCTTTTTTCTAGTAATATTTTTAAAACTCTCCTTGAAGCCCTGACCAACAGCCCCCTCAAAGCTCCCTAGGCTTCCATATAACACTCACCTCAAAGCCCTTCCAACTACCTGATCCCAATGGGAAGCCACATATTTTAGATTTTTTTTATGGCAGCACCTCACTTCCAGGTCCCAGAATCTCACTCAGTTATCTAATGCGGCAAAATGTAGTGACTTAAAACAACAGTAGCCAATTGTTTCATTTCTCTTCTCCACGCATTGTTTTCTGGAGCTTCTCCACTTTCACAGTGGCTCACCCAGATGGCTGGTGAGTTGGTGCTGGTGGTTGGCTGAGAGCTCAGCTAGGACTGTCAGCCAGTGACCTCAGTTCCTTTTAATAGGCTGCTGAGGCCTCTTTGTGGCATGGTGGCTAAGTTCCAAGAGTGACTGTCCCACCCAGGTGAAAGTTGTGTCATCTCTTATGACTTTGCCTTGGAAGTCACATAGCGCTACTTCACCATAGTCACAAGCCCATGCAATTTCAAGGAGAGAGAACATAGACCTCATCTCTTAATGGAAGGAGTGTTCAGTCACATTGCAAAAAAAGAGCATGAGGAATAGGAGGTATTGTGGTCATCTTTGGAGAGTACAGCTGCCACAAAACAAGACTGTATCAGAAGATCCCCTGTTACGTAACCTTTGTCTCAATCCCTTCTTTTTTATCTTAGCTAAGCAAATTCCAATAATTTAGTTTTTACCACTTTGTTGGATATGTTTTCATTGAAGTGTGCATGTATGCTTCACATGTATATTTCAACTTTATCCTCATCTGTTTTTTGCCTGAATACATTGTAGTTCTTTTTATTAAAACTACACTTGAAAAGAACCTGCCATCTATTAGAAAAATCAAATTCTTTACTTTGAAAAAAGAAGGTTCACATCTAATCTATACTCTGGTTTACATTTGCAGATAAAATACTATAAGCATTTATTGCAAAATGGCAGTAATAATTTATTCCCTTTCTAAAGGTAGCGCATGAATGGTGATGAAAAATAATTCAAAACAGATTAGGAAATGATTTGCTGCTGATGTGGGTATGTTTTGCAATGAGTTGACTTTTATCCTTTAAGGACTAACCTATTAAGTATTCATTCGTTTATCTAGTATTTGTTGAGTACTCTGTCAGGTGTTGGGTTTGCATTGGCAAATGAAGCCAGACATGGTCCTGCCCTCATGGAACATGTCATACAGTGAGGAAGATGGGCATTAATATTAATACATAATCACCAAATAAATGTAAAATCACAACCTTGCTCAATGTTCCAAAGGAAAGGAGCTCTGAGAGTGTCTGATGGGGAAGCTGACCTAGTCTCCTCTGGTGAAGTTCTAAGATTAGCAGAGATCTGGAAGATGGAGGAGCCACAGTCCTGCCAAGAGACATATGAGTGTGTGAGGCACATCCAGGCATGGATTCTTGTGCAGACATCTGTGGATACACATACCCTTGTTTACAGACATTTCCGAGAGAGCAGTTACTTCTGCGGTTCTGTCAGAAACCGCGTGTTCAGTAACTCTTGTGGAAAGTACATGCTCATACAGGCCTCACAGAGCAGGGGTGTGAGTCTTAGGGAGCCTTTTTCATTTATAAAGGATTACTTAATTCTGAATAATGGAGATCACTATAAACAAGTACAATTCATGTAAGGGATAAAGAACTAAGTACAGCTGTGGTTCTCCCGAAAGACTCTTTTGGGGTATCTGTGAGGTTAGAATGATTTTCTTAATTATGCTTAGATATTATTTGTCTTTTTCACACTCCTTCTCTCATGAGTGTAAGTGGAGTTTTCCAGAGACTAGATGATGTGATTTTATTTCAACAGGTTGAGTGCAGAAGTGTATATGAAAATTCAACTATCATCTCTTAAGCCAGACATTGAAAAACTTTGCAAAAATGTAAAATAATACCATGCTCCTCACTAATTTTTTTGGGGGGGGAGGAAATATGGTTATTTTTTATAACAATTTATTATTTATGTTAACATGTAATGGGTTTATTATTATTTTTAAATGAATTAATATTTCTTAAGTTTCTGTTTTAACTTCTGATATGGTAATTATCCATAGTTATAGCCCACATAAAACTTTTTTCAAGTTCTTTATAATGTTTAAAAGTGTAAAGGTGGGGCCGGCCTGGTGGCGCACTGCTACAGTGCGTCGCTTGGGAGCGCGCTGGCGCTCCTGCCGAGGGTTCGGATCCCACATACAGACCGGCCGCTCACTGGCTGAGCGAGGTGCGGGGGCAACACCGAGGGTTGCGATCCCATTGCCAGTCCCGGTCCGGTACGGGTGCGACACTGAGGGTTGCGATCCGTTGCCGGTCACGAAAAAAAAAAAAAGACAAAAAAAAGGAAAAAATAAATAAATAAATAAAAGTGTAAAGGTGTTTTGGACCCAAGCTTTGAGAGCAACTGAAATGTGGCATTCTACCTGACTTAAGGCCTGTTACTTCATCTCTCTGCGATGCTCTATAAAATTGGGATGATGATCAAAGTACTTCCCTCATAAAAGGATTAAAGGAGTTAATATATGTTAAGAGCTTATACATGGTACAGAGGAAGTATTCAACATACGTGAGCTTTTATTATTATTACTGTTTAATGTGAAAGCAGAATTTTTGTGACTCCAAATGCTACTGAAGCACTGTTGAGGAATTTCAGCTTGTGTTCATGGCCATCTGTATTGTTTTGGTAAAACAGTGTTTGAAAGTGGAAGACGTTGGATTTTGTGGTTTTTCTTTTGAGTTGGGTTATAGCAGGGGTTTTTATTAGCAGGTGGTCAGGATGTGAGGCTGGAAGCGGCAGAGATTCAGGATAGCTTGAGGTGCTTTTTCACACCCCTCCCTGCTGCTCATCCTCACCACTAAGGTTCTGCCGTGTTCAGAATCATGGTGAACAGGTGGACAGATGTTGTTTGGAAAGCTCCACAGGACTGGCATAGGCATGGAGGCTTCTAGCCCCAGTGCTAAAAGGAGGCCTCACAGCAGAGAGCATCTCCTTCAGTCCCCACACTTTTCAGATGGAAAAACAGGCCAGAGAAGTGATTTGCTCACATAAACTCACCCAGAGGCCTAATCAAGATGAAAACTGGAATTCTCCTGATTTCTAATGGAAAGAATACCGGGCTCAGAATCAGAAGAAATTGTTCTAGTTTCAGTCTAAATAAAACCTTTATTGATGATCTGATGTTGAGCAATTTCCTTTAATCTCTGATACTAAGTATCCTTATTTGTAAAAGGAAGGTGAAATTATCTTCCATCCTGGGGTTGTGAAAAGTATCAAATGAGACATCATACGAAGGTATCCAGGACACTTCATTTTTGTTGATGTCTTTCCAGTCTTTTGCATGTAAAGTCCATAGAGAAAGCTTTCCAGTGAAATGAACAATTCTTTTTTTAAAACCTAAATGCCTGCCTTAATTGTTGTATGTTGTAGCTTTGTGACATTTTCTTCTTTTCTGTCTTTGTAGGACAGCCCAGAAACTTGCAGGACCTGTGCCGAATTAAAATTCGACAATGTATAGGCCTTCAAAACCTAAAGCTACTTGATGAGCTCCCAATTGCCAAGGTCATGAAAGACTACTTAAAACACAAATTTGATGATATCTGAGATACCAGAACTGTGAGCGAGATTAGAAGTTATATTCCAGATACTTAAAAGGCTTTTTGCCTTGCACAAAGTATATCCTATGCAATTTCTGATTTGCTGTGAAGTCAGAAAGCAGGTATACACTTTTAGGTTTTTGTTTGTTTGTTTGGTTTTCATTGTAGGGGAGGGATTTTTTTATATATATGAACACACACACCACATGCTTGAAGGTCTTAATTTGGTTTCTTGGTCCAAGTTTAAGAGGTCCAAGCTTTCTATACAATATTGCATTTAGAAATATTGTTTTTCTAAAATGACACAAGCAGGTTTGGAGTGGAGAATTTACCCTTTCCAAATGTATGGTTTCATTGGTGAGCACGGTATTATAAACCAGCAGAGCACTTGTTAAAGTTTGGAGGCACAGTTTCACCCAGGGGCGTCCTGGGTTATACTGGAAAATGCCCTAAGAAATTTTTGAAGTAATGCTGTCACCTCATTCATTTTTAATGAGTACAAATTGGCTGTTTTGAACTGTTCTTTTTCCTAATTAATGTAGCTTTTGGATGACATAAATTCAGTACCTCTGCTTTCCTTTTGGTGTGCTCTTGTTTTTAACTTATTTTTTTAACAACTGTAGTACACTACCCTGAGACATTGTGTCTCAACTTTTGTCTGTAGTTGAATTGTGCTTTCAAAAAAATTAATGGGAAAGAAAATAACTTTATAAAGCCAGTGTATTCTGTTTTTAAAACAGTGCCTCCCGTGCAATATTCTTTCTGGTGTATTTTATCCATTTTTTCACTTGCTGTTCATCATTCCACAGCTGGCTTTGACATGCCCGTGAGAACAGGAGCCGCCACTTTAATTTTCATTGCAGAGTCGTAGTATGTCAGTTGCAATTTCCGTTTTAAGCTTTGTGTTTTACTTCACTTTAAGCAGAAAATTTCTTATTCTGGTGGTAAAATATTACCAAAAAATAGCCTGAAATGTTGTTAAACCATTTGGCATTAATGGTTAAATAATTTGGGGTGATTTCATGGTAGTTTTTTTTTTTCTTCCTAGTTAAAAAAAAAATAAAGGGTAAAAATCTCTGATGGGTGCACATTTGTAAGTCTGGTTAATTCCTAATATGCTAATTCCTAATATAGATATTTCCTATCTATTTTAAGGTTATACACAGTGAAGCTCTTCAGGAGAGTTATTTTATTTTCTGGGTTGATTGGGCATGCGTTTTGCAGTATAAACATGGATATGATAAAGTGTCAATAACAATGGGAAAGATTCCAGAGACATTAGGCATCTATGGTGAAGCCCTCAGGAATGTATTCTGTGCTGGATTTGTGGTCATATTAGTCTCAGAAGAACCTTTTCAAATGTCCCAGTATGTTTCTTAGTGCTTTGGGAAACTTCAAAATATTTACATACTATTAATAAATTTGTTATCAGAAGTTTACAAGATGAAGGGCTTCTCTTGTCTGAATTTCTAGATTTAAGTCATAAAGCATAAAACTATTTCACCTGGAAGGATAACTAAACAGAATCAGGAGTCTGCTCTGGCTTTACGTTCTTCAGAGCCAGCAGTACTGCTTTCTCAAGCACAGAGTTTGTTCTCTTGGATGCAGAGTAGCTGTGGCATCAGAGTATCTGATCTGCTTGTGCCTAGGTTTCCGAAGTGCCCAGGTTTCCGAAGATCAGGCAGCTTTGGGAAAAAGGATTATTTGGGGGATGGCTGAAGTGGTCCATAGACTTGTTTTGCAGGCAGCGAGTCAGAGTGTAGCCAGTTTTGTAACCATCCCCAAACTGTAGCTGGAGCCTAATGGATAGCAAGGGAAGGTCTGTCCTTTTCCCATAAAATATCTCCAAATGTTATTTCCAGAGAGAAAGTCCCTTGTGAAGATAGTTGTTGAGCTGTGCTCTCATTCTTTAAACCAATACCAAGGTCAGGGCTAAGACACATTAACAACAGAGTTAGGGACATGGTGTGACCAGAAATATAATGAGTGTTACTTCTCCCTAAAACCCCAGACCCAGGGAGGTAAGGAGGCTGGAGGGTGCGTGGGGGTCCTGCATTCTGAACAATGATGTTTAATGTTACATTTGCACAGGGCTTATTTCCATATTTGTGTGTATTAATTTATTCAGTTAGTTTAAAATGATTTTCTCTCCCCAACCATTCAAAGATATCCAAACTAAGTTAGCCACTAAGTTTGAGTCAGGGAATTCCAACTAAAAAGATCAGATTAAGGTAAATTCTTTGTTCTGTATTGCTGCTGTGACTTCAGAAAAAAATTATGAGAGCTCTTCCTGGAACTGAAATTTCTATTTAATGAAGAAGTGTATAATTCCATTATTTATTGTTTGAGGTTTGATTTACCTGGAAGCTTAAAAAGAATGTTTTATTTTT
This sequence comes from Galeopterus variegatus, assembly GCF_000696425.1. Lineage (NCBI taxonomy): Eukaryota > Metazoa > Chordata > Mammalia > Dermoptera > Cynocephalidae > Galeopterus > Galeopterus variegatus. The sequence goes on from NW_007726147.1 coordinate 50,583, forward strand.
GTTGTTAATCAAATCCCAATCACATTTCATACTTAACAATAACTAAAATGTCTCAAGTTGGTAACTGGTGGAATATAGTGGTGAACATTCAAGTCCTCATTTGAACTTGATCGGCAGAGAAGCATTCTGTGGTCACATAATGAGTAGAGAGAACAGGTATTTTCAGATAGTCAACTAACAAGTTTTTCCAGAATCTTGGCTAAAACGTTCAGAATATTGTCAAATTTGTCACTGATTCTCCTATGTTTCTTTGAAATTTATTATTTAAGCCTATTACTAAACCTTTATAAAAATATATGTGGCAAATACACCAAAGAAACCAGCTTATAAAAGATTATGAACATTAATAAACTGCAAACCTCATATTTTCCAAACAAGTTTTTTGTAAATATTTGTGTTTATAAATGTACAGCAGAGTAAGAGTGTTTTTTAGATTATTTAATTCCCATATTTCTGAACTATTTACTACAGAATAATCCATGCTTGTTAGTTTGGAGGACTTGACTGTTTTTTGTTTGTTTTTTTTTAATTCATTATCAGTCATGCTTGGAACAGCATTTCCGCTAGAGAATTCAGTGTTTTGGCAGGAGCACGAGTACACATCTGGAGCATTGAGGGAGTCTAGCACGATTTGTCAGATGCACACCCTACGAGACAAGAATGTGTAGTTTCATTACCAGAGTGGACCATAAGAAATTGAGATTCTAACTTTCCTGCAGAATTACTCATTAGCCCAGAATGTGATTGGGATAAGGCCATTTGCCCACAAATTTAGCTTTCATGTAACTCCTAGTGTGTTATATCATAACGTATTTTGTTCTTCCTTTGTAATGTAAGTTTTGCTTTGGGTCAATTTGAATTAAACAAAAAAAAATTTAAATCTGGTTTAAAACATATTGGAATTGTGTTTTATTTCTAGTCTGCCTTAACTTTTTAATATTTTCAGCTCTTTGGTAAAAGGAGACAAAAATCTGTCCTTCGTTTATCAGCATTTAGAGTCACTGGGAATTAGGTAAGAATGTGATACAGAAAACAGCCCGACTTTAGATTGTCATCTGATAAGTGAGTTCTTACCCTCTTTTTTTGGTTTGTTTTAAAAAATACATCCTGCAAATACCAACCAACAAACGACTATTACAATCTTGTGTGTGTCGATCCAGCACTGAACCTTCTTGGGCCATGTTCACCACCTACCTGCACCTTGACTGAAGACAGGGTTTGCACCATGGCGTTTCTAAACACAGTACAGTAAGTGCAGTGGAAGTAATGAATTTGAGGTAGTTGATTAGCCTGCAGCAGATAGAAGCAAAATAGCTTTGATTCCACACTTCCTCTGTATAACATAAGCACAGCTTGCTTCAGGGGAGACCTCAAACTAAAGTGAATGATGGCGTGCTAAGAGAAAGGGTGGACAGGCTATTTAGCACCCCATGCAGAAAGTGGATGTTTTGGAATTATGACCTTGTTGCAGACTTGTCCAGGGTTTGGCACAAATGAAGGCCAAGAATAGGACATTTGAAACTATTTCTAATGATCAGCAGGGGAGTTCAGATTTGAAAAATAGCTGTGTTGCTTGGAAATCTTGGAGTCATTCTTTTTCCAATATGATGTAAGTAGCATATTGTTTTCTCAGCTGAAAGACAGTTTGCAAAAATGGTTTACTAGCGATTGATAAAACAGATTATCTACTTGACAAAAAAGTATTTCCACATCCCATGTAGTTGGAATGGATCTGTATCGTCGGCCTGTATTTATGTAATATTTTTCTTTTTTTTTTGTTCTTAGCCCCCAGGATTATGGAAGGTATATTTATGTAATTTAATGTAACTCTATGTTCGCTTAAGCAGAAGAGTGATGCTTAACAAATATTGATGTTAGAACTTTTATTAGCTTAAATACCAATAAAGATTTTAAACATCCACTGCCAGATACTAAGATTTAGGCCAAAGTTGATGTACACTCCTCAGATACAAAGATGATTTTTTGTTATTCTATCCTCAGCTATTCTGTCATTACCTATTGGATCTCTTAAATCTTAGATAATCAGAACCTTTGGCACTTGGCCATATGGTGCTGCTGGATCTCATGACTTTTCCTGTATGCTGTTGGTAAATAGTGTTCCAAACATATTTTGTAATATATTTATTGAAGACCATGGTGCATTTTATAGATATTTATCTTCCAGAAGAAGTCTGTGATTCCTTCGTGACAGTTAACATTCTAAATCACATTTGAAAAGACTGAGGCATATGTTCTATAAGAGACCATCAGCGTGGGAATAAAACCCTGAATTCCTAGCCCTGTTGCTGAGGTGTGTAGTCACTCACCGTCCTGAGCAAGTGTCTTACACCAAGTGTTTAGATGTACCCTTTCAGTTTCATTCATTCACCTGTGCCCAGAGTACCTCGTGCTGCAGTGGTGCATCTGCAAGTTAAGTGATTTACCAATTCCTAAGCCTTTAGAAGTAAAGGATCAGATTTAGGCAAATTATTTCTCTTCTGTTGCAGATATGACCTTTTTAAAAAAAATCATGTAATCATTTGTAATTATTATAAATATATTTTAAACTAAATCTTGGTTTGTTCCAGCATTAAAAAAATCTTAGTTGGAACCTTCTTTATGTTTCCTTTTTATTAGGAAATTGTTTTAAATTAATATACATGTAACTAACTTATGTTACATTAAGAAGTAATGAAGTGATTCACTTTTCTGTGGAATAGTATTTTACAAATCAGAAAATAGATGGCTGAAGTTGGACAATGCGATTCGGTTTAAGTTGAGAAATTCAGTCATGTGACGAGTAGACTGACCCTTTGTGATGGACACAGAGGTAAGCCAGCTGCAGAGATTTCCTATTTTATCTGGCAAATGGAGTCATATTTTTCTTGCTGCTCAGTCTTGAGCTAATGTTGCTTTTCTTCCTATGATAGTTTCGGGTCAGGTCACTGCTTAGTTTTCTTTTTCTTTACCAGAATAAAAGAACATTTGTAGGGCATGGACTTACTGTACATGATCATTTTAGATTTCTCTAGAGGGTTCCTAGATTTTCCCTCTCTTAATCCTGGTCTCTTAACTCTTCAGTGAAATTAATGTTTGTGCACAGTTTGGGCTTCGTCAAGTTGCTTTAGCATGCCAGTTTTAGAATTCTTGACTTGCTTGTTTTCCCTGCCTTACCTTGGTGGAAATACAGCTTAATATCATTTTGGAAGAATTTGTAATAAGTTAGTTTGTGCTACAGCCATTTTCCAACTTGGGGGACACCAGAGAGGAACGAATTCCATTTCCTCCTGCTTTACTACTGGTATTCTTAAAAAATCATTTGCTGTAAGTCCACTGGGCAGGGAGCCCCTTGAGGACAGACCCTGGTTCTTATTTGCTCAGCTGTCAAACAGAAGAATCCCTTTTCCATAGCTTTAGCCACATGTGGCAGTTGATCCTTGGCCCAGCTTTGTTCCTCCAAGCCTCCAAGGAGCCCAGGGCCATATGGATGACAGCGTCTGCATTTCGTGTAGCTTCAAATCTCAGGCAAGTGAAGCCCTCCTAATTCCTGTCAATATTGCCTTTTGCTGTGCCTGCCGCCTTCTCTCTGCCCCACCCCTCTGGCCTCCCCTCCTTCAGAGTCACTGGGCAGTGGACCCAAGTGATCTACTCTCGAGTGGGCACTGTGATGGCGACCTTCAAGGGAGACCACTAGACTCTGGTTGCAGGGAATTGTGTCATTCACAGACCCCCTCCATGAGTCCTGCAGTGCTTCAAGCTCTGAAGGAGGCATGGTGCACTTGGCAGATGTCTAGCTAGAGCTTCTCCACAGGGAGCCACAGCATGCTGGGGTCACCATGGTTCTAACAATGTTTGCAGTAGGAAGCACTGGCATAATTTGTCCTTATTCTCTGGAACCATTTCTACTCTGCATAGTGCCCACCTGGCACAGTGGCTTTCGCATAGTGGGCACTCCAGTATTTCTCAGATGGATTGGTTTAGTCCAAAGCCTTTCTTGTACAGGTGGGCAAGCCAAGCATTTGAGAATAGAAGTGATTTAGTAGCTAGGGCTGTGCATTGCATTACTGATAATGTCAGGGGTAGAAGCCAGGCCACCTTAACCTCGGACCCGATCTTCAGTGATCCCGGATTAGCATGGCTCTGCCTTTGCTTGCATCAGCTTTTTTCCATGGAACGGAAATCAGCCCACTGTTAAGAGAGCAATAATCCTATGAGACACATTTTGGCAAGAGATGGCAAGGCTCAGGATTTCATATATATACTTCTTGGATTTAAAACCCACACATCCGTAAAATGCCTGTAACTTCCTACAAAACATGTTCTGAGAGTCCACCATGCCTTTTTGAATAATCTTGACTGAAAGGAAGGAGCTTGGATCCTGGGGGTGTTCTTAGGAACTACGTGTGCCCTTTGCCAGCTGTGTGAGTGTGGCAGGAGGAATTAACTTCTGGTCACAGTGTCTGTTTTTTACTGTGTGTTTACAAGATGAGTTGGATAATTGAATATATGAGCTTGCACAAAGAAGCATACTTAGCTTCGTTACAGGCAGCTGAGAGATTGATACCCCAGCACCCTTTTCATCATTTTTTATGGCCACTCATATTTATACTTCCGTTGAAAGTTGAAGAGACTCGGGAGGTGGAGGGAGAAGAACTGGGATATTTTGTCTTAGAAATAAAGTTGAGTTTAAATAAGTGTCTTTGTATCAGATAGCAAGTATTTGATTGTTGTCCACACTTAAAAATTGTCATTTACTTTTCTGAAGCTTCTCCTGGAGTTTATATAAGAAGCTGATAGATAAATTAAACTAATCTGTCAGTTTGTTAGACCTTCAGTTCATTATCTGGCAAGTAAAAAGAAAGACGGCTAGTTTAGATGTGGTGGGCTGAACGTAGTTGCTGACTTAGAGAATGTCAAGTTGTGAGTATTTATCAGCTCCAAGAAAGTATTGTTGGCTCAAATACACCATCCATAGAACATTTTGAGGTCCTGCAGTTAAAATTACAGTGGGCATGTCATTGACAAGGTGGGCATGTCATTGACAAGGTGGGCATTTCTCTTTCAACCCATTCCTGGCAGGTGTTTGCAGGGCATGAGGTGTAGTGGTTCAGGACCTCCACCTGCTGGGGTGATTCCAGCGGTGGGAGACGAACATCCCCTGCCACACACCTCTCCTGTGGGAGACTGGCCCTGGGAGAAATTGAGCAGGACACATGGCCGTGGTCCAGTGACAAACTTCAAGGTGCACCTGGAGCCTAGAAACAGAGACAGGCAGGGCTGGTGGCAGGAGCATCCTTATGTGGAGCCCCTCAAAGAATGGGGCACACTGCTTTTCCTGGGGCCTGGAGAGTTCTGCCAATGTGCCCTATGCCTGCTGTGGGCCCCAGAAGCTGCAACTTTGCTACAGCCTGTTCAGAACACTCACCTTTAGCCCCAGTGCCTATTAAATCTGTCCTAAGGACCCATCTGTCCTGTAAAGTGTACCTGACAAATGAGTGTTACCACCCACTCCCAGAGGGGTGTGCATGCATATGTGTTAGTGATAAAGCCTTCCGTGAACAGAGATGAGGTTCTGGTAAAGGAAAGCGTTGGGGAGGAAATGACAGCTCTGTCCCTGACTGTGGAGGTAAGGCTGGGCAGGTGGCTACTCCTCAGAGAGTCCGGCTGTGATTGTACATAGTGAGGAAGGCTTCGGTGTTGAGGGACTGTAGCTTTAGAGTGGGCAGGTCTAGAAAGGGAGGGAAACAGTGTGAGGAGAGGAAGTGGTTGACCAGGATGGTGCTCGGACACGAGAGTTACTTGCTGGTTTTGGAGCTGAGGGAGAGCGAGGGAGGGGTTTCCTGTCCTGCTGGACATTCAGCACATACCCAGGATGCAGTTAGAGCTGCCTCTTGGTCCAGCTTCTCCAAGGTATTCCTTTTCCAGTCGTGAGGATGCCCTTGCACTCCACCTTCCCACCCCTTGGCCCTGTCGGGGTCCTTCAGAAAGCCGAGTTGGGGGGATTGTCCTGCAGCTATGTCACAATAGTGTTAAGGCTCAGCAGCACATTGAGTGACCCTGTGGTAGTTCCTGAGCATCTTTCTGCTCTCCTCTGGGTCCTTTGTCCAAGTCCCACGTGTGCTGCATGGAGTTGGGTGGTACTCATGTGCTGCATACTCTTCAGCCTCCCACGCCTTGGCGTCTCCGCCTGGCCCTGGCTTGGGCTGCGTGAAATTCAGAGCCTGCTCCCTTGTTCCCCACTTTCTCCTCCTGCTTTTTTGTTTCCTCACTTAACTCTTTCCAAGTGGGTGCTGTCTTACATGCAGAGCTTTTAGGGAGCCTGGCTCCCTCTGCAGAAAGATTTCGGAGCTGGGAGGGAAACACGTCCCGGGTGACGGGCTGTGGTGCTACTGCCGGCGAGGGTGCCTACCAGCCCGAGCGGGCCCCTGCTCATGGAGGCCACTGTGTAACCCACACGGGACCCTGCAGTGGCCCGTGGTAAGCAGGGTGGGCATATGGCACCGAGTTCCCAACCTTCAGTCAGTGTCCTCAGCCTTGAGCCAGGCTGGCTCCCTAAGATGCTGAACTCGGCATTGCATCCTCTTCCGGACACTTGCGCACTAAGATAAAAGGGCTGGTACATGGGCTCCAGCCTGGAACATCTGAACACTGTGTTATACAAGGATCCTGAGGATTCCTTTGAGACGTCTATAGAAACCCTTATTCATGGAGCCTATAATTAACTTTGGCTAGCTGCATGGAAATGCTTGATGTCTAGGAAGTTATTAGTGGGTTAAAAAAACCCTACTCTGAGGTTAACTGATACCATTACTTCCTACTCCATTTAATCATTTTTTTAATTAAAAAGCACTTTAATCACCTTCTGTTTTAATGGGCACTAATAAAATGGTTGCTTAGTAGAAGCTCATCTTCACATGATATATAGATTGAGGTATTCCTCAAGTCAGAATAGATCCCCTGGAAACTATGTAATGAAGACCCTGAGAGGAGTCCCTTGATCCTCCTAACATAAACAGTACCCCTGTTTAGTTCTGCACGGGAGATTCCTTACGTGACATTTGCAGACTGCACACTTTGTTCTTTACTGAGCATGTTTACAGAGTCCTGGGGGAGTCTAGAAATGATCCTCTTGAGCATCGCTTGCTCATGCAGTATATGTTTTGAGTGCCTGTGCTGAAGGACCAGATTAGTGGCAGCATTCAGAAAGAGCTAGTGTAGGAGCCCAGAGGATGAACACAGGAGAGAAGAGGGGTTTGTGGACGGAGACTAAGCTAGAGAGTGATCGGGGAAGGGCTGTGTATGCCCAAGGACTCCACTTCCCAAGTTCAAGATGTCCACAGTTCCTGGAGTGTGGAATCATGTCCTCTACTGTCTACATAAATGCAAGTGGGCAAGCTTCAAAATGCTGGGAGGGCTTGTTAAAATATTGCTGGTTCCCACCCCCCGAATTTTGCATGCAGTAGGCCTGGGGTGGGGCCTAAGAATCTGCATTTCTAACAAGTGTCCAGATGATGTGGATACAGCTGGTCTGGGGACCACACTTAGAACACTGTATTAGGGCATTTAGACTCTCCCATGGCAAAAAAGAAACAGATTTTTAAAAAAGAAGAAGAAACAAAGAAAAAGGAAGAAATCCAACAGTCACTGTGAGATGTTGCAGAAACCTATGTGAATAAAAGTAGTTCTAGTGATGCTCAGAACCCACGTGTAAAAACAGATCTCCTTATTTTATGGGCCAGCTTTGAATCATTCTGTATGTGTTATGTTAACAAAGACTACAAATCTCTCTTGCCACATTAAGCACTGACTGTACGTCTAGGCCTTTGTCTCCAATTATCTTTTGCAACTACTTAATTTAAGTTGGGACAGACAAAGCCAGTAGCCTGTGGTTCCGACCCTGCTGTTACTGTTCTTCAGTCTAGTTTAGCAGCTCGTAAATAATATGTGTGCCAAACATTAATAATGACAGCCCCAGCCTGCTCCGGGTTGGGACAGACAGTGACTCTAGCTGCCTCAGCCAGCATGCACTTTGGCACTGCTGGCGAGGCCGGCTGCCAACAGCACGTCCCTAAGATAGAGGCATGGGCAGCGTTGCTCCAATTGCTGATAACAGATAGAGGGTACCTTAGCAGATCCAGCTGGCTGCAACCTGAGCATAGCCCCCAAAGGGAACCACAGGGAACCACAGCACCTACAAATCCTTTCCCAGCCCCTGGATGCAGCCTAGGCTAACTGGGGGCTATGCTAGTGTTACCTGCTTTAAGAAAAATAAACCAGCTAGGAGCTGAGCATAGCCCCACATCAGATGCTGTTGTTTCTGCTGGTCCAAGAGCTGCTCAGAACCTCGGACACAGTAAACTCTGCATGGAACCTGCCTGGTAAAACAAAGATGGATTCCTTTTTGTTTTTTAACAGCTTTATGGAAGTGTGATTGTTATGCAAAAAAATTGAACATGTTTAATGTGTACAGTTTGATGAGTTTGATCAATTACCATTTGACAGTGGGAAAACAGAGACAGCTCTGAAGGACAGGATGTCCAGAGTTTCTCAAAGTATGATAGGCTGCTATGTACAACCCAGCCACCCTGGCTACCAAGCCTGGCCAGGCTGGTCTCCAGGCAGATGGCTGCTGGCTGGCCTGCCCCCACCTGGCAGTTTTGTAGCCCCTCATGACAACAACACAGCCTGCCAAATGTAAGGGAGATAGAGATCAGAAATCTTTCATCAGGCAGAGTTTCTTAGTAAAATAGAGTCTTTGAACCCTAAGAAGGATTTCAGCAGTCATGTTCTCCAACTCCTGTATCTCCTAACTTGCCTAATTAAATAATGTTCAGAAGGAAAATGCAGCCAAAACCCTTGCCTGCTGGTTCAGGATCACAAACCATTCCTTGCCTGCTATAATATTGCTTTTATTTGTCTGTTTTGGCTTGGAAGGGACAAAGTGAATATGACAAAATTTACATATTTTGGAAGTGAGCAATAGCTGTTCATGCTATTATTCTCCGAGCCTTCATTTTCAAATTTTTCCCAAAATGAAAAAGGAAAATTGTCTTCTCACCCACTTGATTATAAGTTTTCTGTGGGCTGGGTCTATTTTTCCCTCAGTATTTGAATTCCAGCACATTGCAAATATCTACTCCTTACTTGGAAGTTTTATTCTGTCTTAGTTGAGGAAACAAACTCCTGAAGTTCACCAGTTAGGTTTGTGGTTAACATGGAGAGATTTCTTTCTCTCAACACAGTTGTATCCAGTGCCTTCTGTACCTGGTATACTGCCATCAGTCCTGGAAGAGGAATGGGATCGGCAACCTGCCTTCCAAATGTTTTAGACCCTTGGAGAAAAGTAAAGATAAACTAAAATTACTAATGCACTGGAAAGACAGCACAGCTACAGAGGAGTTACAGATAAAGGGCTGCTGCATGACATTCCTGAGATCCAGCTTCAATTTCTTTCTGATTAGCTCGATGAAGACAGAAAAGATCACTGACTTGGGCATCATGTGGCCTGGGATTCAAGTCTGGCTTTCCTGGTAACCGATGGTATGATTCTGGGCAAGTCATTTGCCAGGGATTAGAGGAATAAGCTGTGGGCTTCTTGACCTACCATCTGCATGACCCTGACATTACAGAGAAGCCAGGAGGGGGTAGAACGGGCACCAGATCCAGCTGTGAGCCCCAAGCCAGGTTGCCCGTTTGTTGACATCCTCACCTCCCCACCCATCCCCCACTTACCACAGCTTATTAAAGGTGGCTTATGAAAAGACTGGAATCCACGCTCCGGGGCCTGTACTGCTCTGGCAGAGGGTTCAGCACCATAAAACTCACTTTGTAAAAGTGCAGCAGCTGTGATAAATAAGCTTAAGCCTCTGTAATCACTTTTTCACTTTTACCAATTACTCTAGGCTGCTTTGTGACAGAAGTTAATACCAAGTAAGAATTTTAAAGAAGCCTCGTTTTCCTTGTCTAATTAAATTAAATACTTGAAAGGTGATTCACATATTGATTTTCCCCTCATTTAGTCAACTGAAAATTACAGGGTCTTTTAGGAGTCTGAGTCACCTGATTTGCCTACTCAGCCTCTGGGGTCAGGGAGTCCCCACACTTGGACGCTCTCCTGCCGACAGCCCACCTGCCAGCTTTTTGTGTGCAGCTGTCCACGATGAGGCTCTTAGACCAACACTCCTCAGGGAAATTTAGGGAGGCATGCCTTGTTAGTTTCCTAATACTTTCACAAAGATCTGTACAGGATGCCTTTGCTTCCGGGTTTTTAATATTCCCAACACGAAACGGGTCTTTCTAGGGTGAGAAACTGAAAGGACAGTCTCATCCTTTCCGCTTCTTTTTGTTGTACACTGGTAACAGAATTCGCCTAGATTGAGTTCATCGAGTCAGTATCTCTAATCTTCCTCCATGGCGAGGACCTGAATTTTTTAGTTGCTATTAGATCCTGGCAAGTTATTTCAGTGGTGCCAACAGGATGCTGAAATTTGAAACTTGAAGTACTTTATTTTTCTGTTTTTACACCTTCTGTCCTTGTTTCTGAGATAACACACATACATTGGAAAGTGCAAGGTGCTCCACTCGAGTATTTCCTCAGACACGAGAGAGGCCCTGGGGATCATCAGGGAGCCAGGCTTAGGGCATTGCACATGAGTGAGCTGCTTTGCTGAACGTTTGAAGGATCGTCACCTGTAAAGTGATTTTGTCTTGTGTAGGTTTCATGATTAGATCCAATTATTCGTCAGTATTCCTGCTCCATTTCCAGTTTACCCGTCCTGATGCATATAATCATGGTCTGCATCTTTTGAAAAGTCCTTTTCATTTCAAAATTGGCATATACCCTTAAAATGTAATTGGTGAATAAATACATTAAGGAAAAAGTGAAAACCCCTTCTCCTTCCCTCCCAGTGTTAACCACGTAGTGTGGATTCTTCCAACTGTCTCTGTGCATCTATCTGTGCATCTGTTTAGTTTTAAAAAAATGATCTCTCTGCAGCTTACTTGTCTATACTCACAGGCACTCTTCCATGTTACCATGTGCAGATACACCTAATTCTCGTTGATGGCTAAATAATATTCCATGTTCAATTTTTCTTCCAACCAGTATATAGTAAGCACTTTTTATATGCCAGGTGCTCCTCAAGGGACTGGAGATACAGCAAGAACAAGTTCTTTTATACTGTCTTTTTCTTGCTGATTTCTTTCTAGAAGCTAGTGGTGGGAAGTATCCAACTCACTTCCCATCACTGTACAATCGAGGGCTTGTATTCCCTTAGGCTGAAATTGGCTTGGTGTGTATTTGTTTATTGTCTGTCTACATTAAAATGTAAACTCCAAGAGATCGGTGATGTTGCCTGTCATGTTCAGCGATATATCTATCCTCCGTACTAAAACAGTATTCAGTACATACCAGCAGCTCAAGAACTATGGCTCGTATGCATAGCTGGATGGACAGATGAATAGACGGACAGAGGGATGGACAGATGGATGGATGTTTCCTTATTTTCATGGATAAAGGCAGCTGAGGCAGAAGTAGAGCTTCTCGTTGATGACATTGACTGGGTTTCCTTAAACTTTCAGCTCAATCCTAGCTACTTTAGACAGTTAAGTGAAGGCATGGTTTAGTCTTATTTATAGTTTATACACACACACACACACACACACACACACACACACATGTGTGTTTACCTGTTCTTTTGTTAAAGTGTTTACAACTTACATACAGATGGGCAAATAGGCACTCCCTGGGCCTTCCAATGTTGCCTGCCCCCACTGCCCCAGTCCTCCTGGACCTCAGAGACCCCACCCAGAACCAGCAGCTGCAGGATTGACCCCTTTCTGTCACCAGGCTCTTGTCTGAGGACGAGCGTCAGCTCTGATGAGTCAGAGCCCTTGTCGTGTAAGTTGCTCCTTTGAATGTCACCCCCACCTTCATGGATACGATGATGTTCTGGTTCACTTTTTCAAGAGAATCGTTCACCTTTAACCTTTAAAAATACAAATCAGTTATGTGACTATCCAACTCTAAACCCATTGATTGCTTCCAACACACCAAATCTGAGGTATTTACTGTGGCTTCAAAGCCCTCTCTGACCCATACCACTGCACTGGAGCTGCTCTGAGCCTACAATCCCTGACGCACAGGGCATACCCTCCCAAGAGTCCAGAATGTGGCAGACCCTTGGCATAGAGGACATACATCTATGTCTCATTTATCTCTATCATCCAGTCTATGTAACTATCCCTAGTATATGCCTGAATTATGGCAGACCCTCAGTAAATATTTGTGAAATGAATAAAAAAGTGGAAAAACTGAAACATCCCGGAATGAGTGTGTTTGTTTTACTTCAGCATCCAGAGGACTGAGACTGATGGAAGATTTTCATCCATCATTTTATTTTGCTTGATTTCAGAGCTATCATCATTGGTCCATGCATGGCCCTCTTCCATTTTATTAATTCATTTATTAATAATGTGTTACACACATGAGGCCACCACACAACCCAAGAACTAAAATACTGACAATAACTAAAATTGACATCTATGCTCTTCTCCTGCTCCTCAGAAGTCACTTCTGCTCTGCATTTTGATTTTATAATGTTCTTGTTTCCTTTTTTGATTACTACTGTTTTATCATGCATATGTGCACTCTGGCAGTATTTTCTCCATTATGCTTTTCAGAAGACAAAGTAGTCAAATGAATGGCTTCTAATGAGAATAGATTGCCCCCAACTTTAAATTATTAGTTTTAAAACTATTTTTCCTTTTATTTATTTTTATTATTTTGGCTTTCTCTTTGTTTTTCTTTTTTTCTTTCCCCTCCTTTTAAATATGAAAGCCTTATACAGTAAATACCTTCATGGGGCTGGCTGGTTACGTCAGGTGGTTAGAACATGGTATTGTAGGGCCAGCCTGTGGCTCACTCGGTAGAGTGTGGTGCTGATAACACCAAGGCCACGGGTTCGGATCCTATATAGGGATGGCCGGTTTGCTCACTGGGTGAGCGTGGTGCTGACAACACCAAGCCAAGGGTTGAGATCCCCTTACCGGTCATCTTTAAAAAAAAAAAAAAAAGAACATGGTATTGTAACACAAAGGTCAAGGGCTTGGATCCCTGCACCGGCCAACTGCCAAAAAAATAAACAAATACCTCCATGTAGATCCAACAGCTGTAAAGATTTTAACTTCATGGTTTTATCTCTGTGTGTACATACATGTATATATATTTTTTCTGTGCCATTTAAAAGTAAGTTATAGACATTATGATATTTCATCCTGCATCCAAGATTAAAGACATTCTTTGATATAACCATGATCATTCCTAAGAAAATAATGGCAAGTCCACATCTAATCAAAAATACAGTCCACATTCAAATCTCCCCAGTTGCCTCAAGAATGTCTAACTGTTTTGATGTAAAATTTTTAACCAGGATCTAATCTAGGTTTACACATCTGGTTGTGTTCCTCTCTCCCTTTTATTTCAGAACAACTCACCCCACCTTTTTTTTTTAATCCCGTGCAATTGACTGAAGAGGGCCGGCCCTGTGGCTCACTCGGGAGAGTGTGGTGCTGGGAGCACGGCGGCACTGGGAGTGCCGCGGCCGCGGGTTCGGATCCTATATAAGGATGGCCGGTGCGCTCACTGGCTGAGTGCGGTGTGGGCAACACCACACCAAGGGTTGCAATCCCCTTACCGGTCACACACACACACAAAAAAAAAAAAAAAAGAAAGAAAGAAAGAAATTGACTGAAGAGTCCAGAAGAGCTGCTTGGAGAATATCCTGTTTTCTGGGTGTGCGTGGCTGTTTATTCTTGGTGCCATTTAGCTTGTTCCTCTACCTTTGGTATTTCCTGTGAACTGGAAGTTAGTCTGGCAGCAAGTCTGGATGCAGGCTAAACATTTTTGGCAGGTGTATGTCATAGATGATGCTGTAGACTAGAACACATTTTAAAAGTCTCATCTCTAAAGGCAACTGAAAGTAGGCAGCTCCCAAGTCTTGTGGAATGATTACTAATCTACTTGAGCAAGAAACAGGCAAGAGCCGTTTCTACCCTAGGAAAGCCCTAATGGAGAAAACATCTGGCCACTTAGCAGCAGCTGGGAAATGCTTGTGTCCCTTCCAGGAACTAGTGGTGTTTGGCGACGTGCGGCGCTTTGTCTGACCAGCGTTTCCCTGTGCTGTGTGTTTACTTCAGCGGAGGTGAGGTGGGGAGGCCGGGCCAGAAGAGGGCCCGCCAGGCCTTTTTGGTTTTGTGTGGATGGAGGATTTTATTCCTCATTTCTTTACACCATGGTGGGTTTTTATCCCCTCCACCCCCCGCCTCCAAGCCCATATTTCATCTCTCAGGCCAACAGCTGGATTGTAAAGTAAATAGACAGCTCAAGTTCGTTGGTCCCACAGAGTTGGCGCTGACGAGGCGCACTTGAAAATTCCCTTCCTTAGATGTTACATTCTGTGACTCAGACTTGTTTGTGTTTGAACACACACATACACACCCACACTCAGAAAAACCCTCACAGAACGTGGGTGGGAAAGTGGAGGACCGAGGATCATCAGGTCTCTATGTTCCCACCTAAGTGGCTGTTTCTAGAGGTCATGTTAAAATTGCTTCCTTCCTGTAATAAGAGGCTCTTGTACAAAAGAAAATCATCTTTCCTGACATCGTGAGTTACTGGGGTCTGAAAAAGGCCGTGGAGTGACCCCAGCTCGGGGAGGGGGGCCTGAGAGCCATTTGCCACTTGGCTCTGCCCTAACCCTTGGAGAACCATGGCCTTCGCCCTGGCCAGTCACTCCTTGTCTGCACTAGGTGATTCGGGCCCTGCTGGCTCAAATAGGCCAAAGACTGTGACTATTGAAAGCCATCTGAAGCGCTGGCACATGGGTGCGCGCATATGCACATGCATGGTCACTGCATGCTTTCCTTCATTTAACGCTTCACAATGACTCTATGAGCTACTACTTCTGGGTAAAGATGAAGAAACTGAGGCACAGAGAGGCTCAGTGACTTGCCTGAAGTCACTCAGTGAGGATGTAGTGAAGGTGGGATAGTGGCCCGTGTCTGTCTGTCTCTAGACACACTCAGGGTGCCTCAGGGGGCCAGAGAGCACTGCATTTAGTCTCAACCGATCCCTTGTCTGACTTTACTGTGGCATCTTTAAACTGTTCTCCCAGAGCCCAGGTGATATGTTTTAAAGCACCAGCCACTGTGGAGTGGGTTTTGTGGGAAACCCACCTCAGCACATGCCACTCTGAATCATTTTCTCCACTCAGACCAGGGCTTCCGAAGCTTCTGGCCAGCTCTGGAGCTGCACAGGTTGCCAGGGGTGTTTGGCTGCTTGTCAGCCAGTCCAGTGAAGGGAGAGGCCCCTGTGGGAGAGCCCAGCTTCCAAACCTAAATCAAGCAACACCAACCAATGGTCAACACCATGGTCTTCCAGCTTGAAACACTTTGTGGTAAATAAGAGGCAGCATTTTCTGGATATATTCTCCCGCCCACCCCTGTCCCCCAAGAAACACTAGTTACTGTGACCCAATAACAGCCAGCAAGGTTGAGACTGTGTTGTGAGGCTGTCACTCAGAAAAGGAACCAGAACACCCAGTGGAGAATTTTAAAAGGGGGGTCTTTATTATCTGGCCGGCAACTGCTTCCCCAGATATTCTGGTAAGAAAGCAGCCCCGAGTCTAAGTTTAAGGGGCCTTTTGAAGGCAAAAAGTCACATAGTCACACAGGCAAAATTATCATAGAGTCACACACATTTCCTCCTGGTGTGAGGAGGGAGGGGGTTTGGTGAGGCCTAGCACAAGCTGGTTACAGAAGCCAAGATAAGCCAGTAAGTCACTCAGGGACAGCAAGAACTTCCCCAGGGCAGTTTCCTCCCTAGGTTGTCTGGATACGTCTGGATACAGCTCTTGGTTTTATAAGCCAGGAACAGCATAGGCGGGAAACAGCAAAGGCAGGCAGAATTTAAAACTTTTCTAAGTACAGGATAATTTTTAACTTCTAATTTCTACTAGGAGTGCTGGGGGGCTTTCTAACAAAAACACTTTTCAAAATGTTGTAAAAATGGCATAAGCTAAATCAATCTACCTTGTCACAACTGGTGAAGCACAGACAGGCAGTGACGTGGCTGTCAGAGCTGTCCCCAGGTCTGAAGGAGCTCGCCTGTGTGTGAGCTGCACAGGGACTGTCCTCCCGCGGGCCACTCACAGCGCCAATGGAAAGACAGTGTTCCGAGAGCAGGAAGTGGAACTCAAAGGCCAGGAGTGTCACCAGGCTCCCTCTTGGGGGCTTCGGGCCTTACGTATGAGAAGACTCAGCCATCTGTTGGTGTGACAAGGATTTGCTTGGCTTTCTGTCATGTGAATCTGGAGACCAGGAGAAAACCTGGCTGCTTCCCTGCTGGGTGAATTGAGTCCTGAATGAGGCAGGCCTTTGGACAGGGATCTGCATGTTTGGTGACCATATTTGCTGAACCCTAAATTTGAATTTCTGGAACATTTTGACAACTTATGAGAAACCGAGGTTTACAACATTCAGAATTGGAACTTTTCTGGAGAATCCAGGATGTTTCGTTACTGTATTAGTTTACTAGGGCTGCTACAATCACCACAAACAGAGCGGCTTAAACAACAGAAACGTAGTGCCTCACAGTTCTGGAGGCAGAAACCCTAGGTCGGGGTGTGGGCAGGGTTGGTTCCTTCCAAGGGCCGTGAGGGGGAATCTGCTCCAGGCCTCTCTCTTACTGCTGGTAGTTTGCTGGCAGTCTTTGGCATTCGTTGGGTTGTTGAAGGGTCACCCTGATCTGTGCCTTCATGTTCATGCAGCATTTTCACCGTGTGTGTCTCTGTGTCCACACCACTCCTTTTTATAAGGACACCAGTCACATGGGATGAAGGCCCACCCTAATGACCTCATCTTACATGGTCCAGTCTGCAAAGTTCCTCTTTCCTAATAAGGTTACATGGCGAGGTACTGGGAGTTAGGACTCCAACACGTGACTTCTGGGGGGACACAAGTCAGCCCATATCAGTCACCATATCAGGCCTCACCTGTCTGTGTCCTCATTGGTCTTGTCAACCTCCACCTCATCTTTGGACTTGTGATTTAGATGGAAAGGATGAGGGCTCACCTTTCAAAGCCAGCTCATCAGAGTGATAGAAGGCCATGGAAACATATGCGAGTCTTCTCAGCGGGAGAGGGACAAGATGGGGCAACTGGGTGGCCCATGCTATTGCTGAGGGGCAGCCTTGTCACTAGGATGTTCAGGGGGCTTTTTCCATAGCCCCAGGCTGGGTGCTGGCACAGAGGCTTGCACCTGCCAACGAAAGGCCTGAGTTCGCCACATTGGAAAGGCTTCCTGAGAGCCACCAGGTAAGCAGGGCAGGAGGCCAGCAGTCAGCCTGGACTGTGCTGTTTTGCTCTCTGGACATCGCCAGAAGGTGAGGAGCCCTGCCAATTGCTCTAGGGCTAAAAGGGCCATTCTCAGCATGTAGCTGGGGGTAGAGATGGAAAGAAACAAAGGTTTCACGAGTTTACCCCCAGCTGCGACTCCTCTCGAACCCAGAAGTGCTGTGCAGCCGAGCAGTGAATTCCACATGCCTATTTCTATTGGGAGGAACTTACAGGAAAGCTGATTTGCATCTCAGCTTAAAGGACCATGGACACCATGGGAATCTCTGTGGGTCTGCGGAATTAGATAAACCGTGTTCAAGTTGCTGCGTGGAGACAGGTAAGTGCCCTAACCTCCTGCACTCAGTTCCCACATCCAGACAGTGGTCACCGGACTCCTGTGAAGATGACTAGGCTGGTGTGTCTCAACAGGCACAGTCAAATGACAGCCAGCAAGCCAAGCAAACTGTAGTCAGCCTCAAAGCCCAGCCTCTACTTTGCTGGGGTCATTTCTCGCCCTGCAAAATTTGTGCTATTACATAGAGAGGTATAAAGCACCCCATAAAATACTTGTGACCCTAATTCCTATAATCATAAAGACACTTCTGAGTTATTTTCCTTTTTAAGAGGAATTACCCAATAGAGCTTGGAATTTGTTTATTAGTGGTTATTTGTGCACATCTGCAAAAAGGGGAGGCCAGTTGGAGACAGCAGTGTTAAAAAAAAAAAAGCATCAGTGCCCTTTTTTTTCAAATAAGTCTTAGTTGCTACAGCACGATCTGTTGGGCATGTGGATTACCGAATATTCTAGAGTCTAAGGCTCTAGATCGTACATTAATGATTAGATGCACCAGCAATTTAGTAACAGCTTTTCAGGAGGGAGAAATGCCACCACCTTGAATATACCCATAGGGAAACACTATGTGTGAATGCTGGCCATCCAGAGGAGGGCGGGACGGCTGCTGCCTTACTAGGGGGTGGGACACAGAGCAGGGGATGGTCTGGGGACTGCTGTTGAGTTGGGGGTTAGAAAGGCAGTTCTGTGGGGGAGGGGAATAACCTCATATGCAGAGGACTGGCCCATGATCCCCGTCGAAAAGAACACATCCCACTCAGGAAACCCTTTTCTGGACTTCTTTTATAAAATTATTTTTCTCATTGTAAATTGACAAACTGTAGTTGTGTATATTTATCGGCTACAAAAAGAGGTTATGATTTATGAATACAGTATGGATTAATGAAGTTAGGATAATTAATGTATTCGTCACCTCAAATACATATTTTTTGTGGTGAGAGCATTTGCAATTTACTTCCTTAGTGATTTTGAAATGTACAATACGTTATTATTTACTGTATTCACAATGCTGTGCAATGTATCTCAAAGGAAAAAACTTATTCCTCCTGTTTGAGATTTTGTCCCTTTTGACCACTGTCTTCCCATTCCCTCCCCCGCCACCATTCTACTGTCTGCTTTGAGTTTGATTGTTTTAAATTCCACATCTAAGTGAGAACATGTGGTCTTTGTCTTTCTGTGCCTGGATTATTTCACTTAGAGTAAAGTTTTCTGATTCCATCTGTGTTGTCACGAATGACAAAATTTCTTTTTTAGGGCTGAGTAGTATTCCATTTTGTATATATACCACATTTTCTTTATCCACTCATCTATTGATGGACACTCAGGTTGATTCCATAACTTGGCTATTTTAAGTAGTGCTGTAGTGAATGTGGGTGTGCAGACATCTCTAAGACATACTGATTTCAAATCTTTTAGGTAAATACCCATAAGTGGGACTGCTTGATTATATGATGTATTAGTCCATTTTGTACTGCTATAACAGAATACCTGAGACTGGATAATATATAAAGGATAGAGGTTTATTTTGGCTTATGATTCTGGGACAGCTGCAACTGGCGCAGGCCTCAGGCTGCTTCTACTCGTGGTGGAAAGTGGCAGGTAGCTGGCTGGTACAAGCAGATCACGTGGCGAGAGGAAGCAAGAGAGAGAGGGGGGAGGTGCCAGGATATTTTAAACAACCAGCTCTCATGAGAACTAATAGAGCGAGATCTCACTCAGACCCCCACCCCCCAGGGAGAGCATTACTCCATTCATGAGGGATCTGCCCCCATGACTCAAACATCTCCCAATACCGCCACATTGGGGATCAGATTTCCATGTGAGTTTTGACAGGGACAACACATCCAAACTCTATCATATGACAATTCTATTTTTTGTTTTTTGAGGAACCTCCATACAGTTTTCCATAATGGCTGTGCTAACTTAGATTCCCACCAACAGTGTATAGGGTTCTCTTTTCTCCATTTTTTTTTTTTTTTCATTTTAACTTAGGCCTTGAGTTTACGTTATCTGCTTTGGCCTAGACAAAATGGTTGTGAGAAGGAAACAAAGGGATGCATAATTGTCCCCAGCAAAGTGGTGCTATGTGAAACCTCC
This sequence comes from Galeopterus variegatus, assembly GCF_000696425.1. Lineage (NCBI taxonomy): Eukaryota > Metazoa > Chordata > Mammalia > Dermoptera > Cynocephalidae > Galeopterus > Galeopterus variegatus. The sequence goes on from NW_007726147.1 coordinate 70,426, forward strand.
TCTCCCCAGACCCCCACCCCAAGAAGGATTGCCTCACAACTCTGGTGCGTTGGTTGCTTTGATCTGATACCATTTTTTTTCATTCAGTGAGTTGGCCTTCCATCTCTCATATTCTAATAATTACAGTTTTCTACATTTTAACATTTCTGAAATAGGTTGTGACTTCAAATTGATGGCATCTTAGAATCTACAACAGAGGGTAGCTACCCACCCTGTATTCTCGTGCCAGGATTTCATCCTGACGTTGCCCCTGGAGTGAAGTTCAAACTTTTTGTCCTGGGCATCTTGGCTGCTTCCCCATGCATGGCACGCTCTCTCACTTTGCTGCATCTGTACGTGCTGCTTCTGAGGCCTGGCCTAGGTCCTGTTTCAGACCCACTTCTGCTGGTTGAATCCTGGGCATCCTGCAGGTCTCAGGTGAGACATACTGTCCTCCAGGAAGCCTCCTCTACCCACCTAGTGTGGAGGTGGTCTCTTTGTTCCCTGTATCATCTGCTTAGGAGACTCTACTCCCACAAATCTGTGAGCTTCATAAAGGTGGGACCCTTGGGTGTCTTATTCATCCAGCACCTGGTGGGTGATTAACAAATTTCTTAGGAAGGTGGATGACATTATGACCATTGTGTTACGACATCTGGTGAAGAGAAGGTGCACATGTTGCAAAGGCAATACTAACACCACAGTCTGTGACCTGGGAGCCCTATGTGCCATGATCGGGTGAGCAGAGAGAGGAAAGGCTGGCCAGGAGGAGGGCTGAGGAGCACGTCAGGCCCCCTCTCCTAACCACTCTCCTCCTACAAGGTGTACACCCCACAGTGACCCTCATCCTAGCCTCTTTCACAAACCTCATAGCATGTCCTTGCGGAATGTCCTCTCTGTGTCACATGCAAAGTGAGAAACTTGAGGTGCATGGCCAAACCTTGCACACAGAGACACCAAGAGTCGTGTGAGATGTAAATCCTACCCCTGATTGCAGGCAGGTGTCTGCTCTGCCTCCAAGGGCTGACCTGGGACCTCCTGGGGATGATTGTTAATGAAGCAGCTGATGTCCTTGAACTACCTGGGTATTCCTCAGAGTTTTACCTTCGTCAAAAAAACTCTGAAGTCTGATGGTTTTGCAGCATTGACAAATCAAGAGTACTTTAAACACTTGCTAGCATTTTGTCACCAAGCTTAAAAACATGTTCTAAGGAAGGATTATGTCTATAATTTTAGAGACGACTGACATTTGTAGCCTAAGTGTTGTAGTAGCTGCAAACTCCAAATCTCATTTATTTGAAGAATCTTTTATTGTGGATTCTAACAGTCTTCTCTAAATGTCTAAGTCACTTGGGGGCCATCTGGGCAGCTAAGGGTTGGTTTCCTGTAGACCCTGCTGTGGTTGAGATTTTGCCAATGGGGCCCAAAGCCTGTAGGGGACCCTGGAGGAGCAGGTCTCCTGTTTCTATTGCCGACAGTCCCTTTTGTCCCCCCCCCCCGTGCCATGCACAGCTGCCATCTCTCAGGCTTTCTTTTCCCTTTCCCCTGCTGAAAACATGAGTACCCCTCCTTTGACTTTGGAGGCCTGGCTAGTATGTGGGCTTTTCTGGAGATCCTGGGGTGCTAGTGACTGTGGCTCCATCTGCAGAGAAGAAACGTTGGGAAAGGTATCCTCTATCCATACTCCAAAAATACTCATGATTTTGCCATGCGGGTCTGGAAGAGAATCTGAGATTGTCATTTCCTCCCTTCTATCCCAAGTTGGCATCTCCCTTTTTACTCAGGAAGCTGGCCTGGCGGCCTCTGGGGTCCTGGCCACAGAGCAGGCCCAGGCCAGTCCTCTTGGAAATAGCTGCCCAGCTGAGCGCCTCGTTAGGGCAAGGATGGAGGGTGCTTCCTCATCTGCCCCTTACTCCTGAGAAGAAGGGAGAGGAAGTGACCATTCTGAGCTCCCCACCCACCCCTGCATATAAGGAAATGGTGATTCTGTTTATGAACTCCAGGGCTTTAAACAAGTTACCAGCTTTTCCCAAACGGAGCTCCTCTTGACAGACATTCAGAAGCTATGGGGCCTTAGGAGAGGGTAGAGAACCAACATAACCCTTCAGTATCTGATTCCATTTGAACTGAAAGGTTCTGAATTACTCTTCGATGTCACCAGAAACATCCAGTGGGCTTTGGTTTCTTGGCAGTGTTTGGCTGAGGGCCAACCTTCTGCAGAAGTGAAGCTGGGTTCAGGCAAGCCATGTCTAGGCAACATGTGCTCTCAGAAGGATTTCGACAAAGGCCAGAGCCCTGAAGAGATGACACATGACAAGCAGGCTCCCAGGCCTGGGTTCCGCGGGACGGGAGGTGCACTTCCTTGGACACTGGGTTGGGCTGCCCAGGTGCTGGAAGAGACATGGAGGGTGAGGCTGGGCCTCGGAAGACATGAGAGCTGGAGCTGGGCCAGCAAAAGAACCACTGTGTTCCCGCCTTGTCAGGCAGCTGGCTGGAAAGCAGCTGCAGCCTTTCCAGAGTGAAGGCCTGGACTGAATCGCATAAATAAACGATCAGTCGGGGAGCGCTGAGTCTGCATCCTAGATGGGAGGAGGTGGCTGCACACCAGAACTGCTTCCTTCCTGCCACGAGACACCCTCAGTGTGGTGCGAGAGCCTCTCATGGGCATTGCATGCGACCTGTGGCCCCCTCAGGGGCTCTGGTCATGAAGGGCCTGGGGTGGCTGTTTTCAAGGACCCTGGCCCAGTTGGCTCAGCTCTCTGGAATGCTGGAAGGCCTGCTAAGCTCACCCCAACTGGGAAGGGTACAGCCAGAAGTGACCTGCCCTGGCTGGGGTTTCAGGGGGTTTTCCCACTTTGCTTCTGTAGGTAACTTTCAGCCAGACAGTTTTGTGTCTGAGTTTCCTCCTCAGAAAGGAGGGAGGAAGGGAGCTAATGTTTTCTGAGCTATCACCACCTGCCAGGTACTTTAGGTGTCTTACCCTTTGGAAGCCTTGCAGTTACCCTGTGGACAAACATCAGTCTCCTGTTTAGCAGGTACGGGAATGGAGGGAGAGACAGACGAAGCTCCCTGTGCAGCCAGGGTACAGATTTGCACATCGGGGGACCCCATAGAGTTTCACCTCTTCCCTACTGGAGAGTGAACCCTAGTACTCCTCACAGCAGCCTGGGCAGCACCCACCAGACGTCCCCTGACAGGACAGGAGAAATCGTCTCACCAAAAGATTTGGAGGTTTCAGACTGCTGCTACCGCTGGCCCGCAGGGTGCTGGTCTCAACAGTTGCGGGGGAATTAGCCCTTCGGCAGTGCGATCGCATCAGGGTGGGCAGCCACACCCAGCGCATGCTCTGCCAGGAATCAAGCAGCTTCAGGGGAAGGGGCCAAAGATGGTCATGGGAGGGTGAGGGTACCACCAGCTGCTGTGACTAGTGGTCCCCATTTCAGTGGCTCAGCACTGTAGACCTTTCTGTCTCACTGATGTACCAGCAGTCCACAGCAGGCATTCTCGGCCAGCAGTTGACTTTCTCCCACATTATGTCAGAGGCCTTGTCTCTCCATCTTGTCTTTGCCATCCCCCAGGCCCCTTGGCTTGCTCTTTCTCCAGCTGGCAAATGGCAAGTCACATCTGCTCCCTAAGGCCCCCAATCTAGAAATGACACTCAGAAATGGCACATCTGCTTTTATTCCACGGGCAAGAAGTGGTCACATGGCTTCATCTGGATGTAAGGAAGGTGGGAACTATGGTCCCTGGCAGGGCCGTCACCCAGGGGCTGTCTCCCAGGGGCCACCCCACACTTGGGTGTAGAGTGCACTTAGCAGGGTCAAGGCCCAGAGGGAAGCAGGTGACTGTGAGAGAAGGCTGCTCCCTGAGGCCACTTGCTGAAGAACAGAGAGGAGGGTGAGACTACCGGATCCAGAGCCTGGGCTGGGCAAGAGACGTGTGTGGACTGTCCCCTGCTCCAGCCTTCTGGGCTGGCGCCTACCTTGTAGAGAGCAGACTTGGAGCAGGGAGCCCTGGCAGGGAATGGTGGTGAGTGAAAGAAAGACAGGTGTGTTCCGGGATAGGTAGTTACAGCACAGTCCAATGTGAGGGTCCTTTCAGGCCAGGACACCCCGGAGGTCAGAGGGTCCTTAGAACTAGCTTCACAGATCCCTCTGGAGACAGCTGGGCCTGTGGCCAAGTGAGCCCTAGATCTGGGCGGGATATTGGCCAGACCTGGGCTTCTCATGGAGGGTCCTCCATAGTTCCTCTGTCTTCCCTGGCCAGTGGCTTGGAAATGGTCACCTCGCCTCCACCAAGGAAGGGAAGGCATACGAAACAGGTGAAGGTGATTCTGGATTTGAATTACAGGACTAACTGGGATGACAAAAACTTTGGAAATATGGGTGAGTGATTTGAATTTTAATCCTTCAGCGTGTTTCACAAGTGAATAAAGCATATGACTAATATTTTATGTTCCAGAGCCTAGAACAATCTTTCTGATGTCTGTTTTGACTCCTTGATATTCAAAAGACATCATTGTAGGCCAGTCATGAAACAAAACCTAACTCTAACCCAAGTAGGAAGTGATTGAGGCATGAGGAAGACTCACTGAGGGGAGGACCAAGGCAGGCGGCTTTTTCTGCAAACAAAAGAAACCTGGTTTCAAGAAAGGAATATTTGCTTGGTGCCGTGGATGGCTCTTAGATACCTGTCCTTGGGAGAAAAATTAAGTACACAGCATGGTTGTCAACGTGAGTAAGTTGTATCATTTTGCCCTTCTGTATACCACCCCCCACCCAATGTACACTCAGCCACAAATGATATAATATGCAAAACCAAGAATCTGAGTGGGAGGGCCGGCCCGGTGGCGCACTGCTACAGTGCGCCGCTTGGGAGCGCGGTGGCGCTCCCGCCTAGGGTTCGGATCCCACATACAGACCGGCTGCTCACTGGCTGAGCGAGGTGTGGGAGCAACACCGAGGGTTGCAATGCCGTTGCCGGTCCTGGTCCGGTACGGGTGCGACACTGAGGGTTGCAATCCATTGCCGGACACGAAAAAAAAAGACAAAAAAGGAAAAAGAAAAAAAAAAAGAATCTGAGTGGGAGAAAAACTTACTAATGTTAATTAAATGTGTTCAGCCAAAAGTTTAGCAATGTTGTAATCAACTGAGTAAGAGTTTCTCAGAGATACTCAGCGTGAAGCTTCTTGGTTGTAAGGAACGCAGTGAACTTTCAACTGGAACAGTGCGAGCCAGAGACATGAACTTACTCAAAGACCCTCAGAGTGAACTGAAAGGGTGCCGGGAAGGGGGAGATGGAAGGAACAAATGGAAATCTTTAGCTGGATCTGATGCTTCTGTGTGGCCGGCCAAAGACACACTTGCAGGAAGCAGCCGGCGGGGAGGCTCCCATCGCTCAGCCCAGGCTTACAAGAGCAGGAAGGGCCAATTCCAGGAAAAGTGGGATGTATGTAATGTTGTTGCTGAGGGAAGAAGGCAGCCGTGTTACCGACAAAAAGTTCCAGCTTTTTCCCTAAGCCAGAGTGTCTGACGGGAATATCTACCAGGGTTAAATTACTCTGCCGAGTCAATTCCGAGGATGGATGTCATACCAGCAGCAAGAGAGGGACTGTAGCAGGGGAGAGAGAGAGAGAATCAGGGAAACGAGGGAGAGCCCTGGGACAGGGGAGGGCTCAGGGCCCTCTGAGTGTAAAGAGCTCTCAAAATAAATCACGCAAACCCCCGAATCAGGTGTAGGGGACAGGCAGCCAGCACAGGGAGCCTAGGGACAAAGACATGACTCGAAACCCTTCTTAGCTGATATTGCAGGGGTCCCACCCAGGACCCCAGGACCCTGGCTCAACCATTGCTATGGGCCTCAAGTGCTACCCTAAGGCGAGGACCCTACCCTCAGGCATAGTCCCTGCTTAGCTCTTTGGCTCAGAGTGTGAAGACTGGGCTCCCAAGGCCTGAGCCCCAGCAAGGCTTATTTCCCAGGCCCCCGGCATCACCCAGCTGTGGGCACGATGTCAGACTGGAAGCTTAGAATCTACATCTAAAACCACCAAGCCTCAACATGAAGGCGAACCTCCCTTCACAACCTCCACAATGCCCCCCTGACCTTCTGGCTCCTTCCCAATAGGCCTCAGCAAAAGGGGCTTGCACACCAGCGGCCTCCCTGGTCCCTGTGTCACAATGGGCCCTGCTGAAGGCACCTGCAGCCAGAGCAGGTTTGGGGCAGCAGGAAGACGTGCTCTGTGTGCCCTAGTGACAGTGATTCCATGGAGACCAAATGTTGCAGCGTGACCCTCAAGCCCACCGGGAGGCTCGGGGTGCGTTGCCAACTCAGAAGTCAGATGAAATCCACCTGTGTCCCGGCCAGTATTCCAAGACATCAGTAACATCAGGCCAGGGACTGCCGTTAATGTTCCTGTCCAGTGTGGGATAGAGGGAGGCCTGCAGACCCAGAGTCTCCCAGGGGAGGTGGTCCCTCAGACTTCTTGTGTAAGTGGAGTGTGCAGGAGAGCTTCTGAGCAGATCCTTGGCTCTGCCCTCTTAGACTCTGTGAGAGATTCCATTTTTCTGCCCTCTTAGGCACGGCCATAGGACTGTTCCAGGCCAAAGGGCTGTGAAGGGATGTGATATGATCACTTCTGGGCCAAACCATTGAATTGTTTGTTCTGTGGTTTTTTTCCAGAATTTCTTTGGGGAAATGCTCCAAAGTAAAGAATTGGTTCAGGTGAGCCTAGATTAACCGAACCAGCCATTGAGATTGCCGGAGATTCCTCGGCAGACATGCATACGCACACGTGTACACACACACACACACACACACACACACACACACACACACAGCCCAGTTACAGAATAGAACCTAAGGATTTGAGTACTGCTAGGTTGTCCTGTCTTATACCTCTTGTCTGGTCAATCCAATCAGTATTTTTTATTTTATTATTATTTTTTCCTTTTTTTTGTCTTTTTTCGTGACTGGCAACGGATCGCAACCCTCAGTGTCGTGCCCGTACTGGACCGGGACTGGCAACGGGATCGCAACCCTCGGTGTTGCAACCACACCTCGCTCAGCCAGTGAGCGGCCGGTCTGTATGTGGGATCCGAACCCTCGGCAGGAGCGCTGCTGCACACACACAGCCCAGTTACAGAATAGAACCTAAGGATTTGAGTACTGCTAGGTTGTCCTGTCTTATACCTCTTGTCTGGTCAATCCAATCAGTATTTTTTATTTTATTATTATTTTTTCCTTTTTTTTGTCTTTTTTCGTGACTGGCAACGGATCGCAACCCTCAGTGTCGTGCCCGTACTGGACCGGGACTGGCAACGGGATCGCAACCCTCGGTGTTGCAACCACACCTCGCTCAGCCAGTGAGCGGCCGGTCTGTATGTGGGATCCGAACCCTCGGCAGGAGCGCGCCGCCGCACTCCCAAGCGGCGCACTGTAGCAGTGCGCCACCGGGCCGGCCCCCAATCAGTATTTTTTAAATGCCTGAAAGCACCTGGGAGAAATGGCCCTGGGCAGGTTGGATTGATGCCTCCACAATAATGAGCATGTGTGGTAAACTCCCAGGGCAAACTTGGGAGCTGCTATGATGTTCTTCTCTTGTGATTAGGATATTCCCATCGGCTCCCAGACACAATAGGTCTCTGACACTGAAGCTGTTGGGAAATGGACCCACACCCCTCTTTGGTTCAGAGGTCCCACATGGTGTCCCTTTTAGCACCAAAGTTCCAAACCAAGATCTACGTGTTGGCTTCGGGGTCCTTTCAAATTCATTGTCAGTTGTGGGCCAACAAGAATTTTTGGTAGACAGCTTCATTGGATTCTCAGATGAATCTGTGACCCCCTAAATGTTAAGAACAAGTAGATGAAGATGTTAATGCATGCTAGAGAAGAAGGATTTGGGGTCAACTGTAGAAATAAACAGAAAGATATTCTTTGCCAATTGTTGCAGAGACAGCCTGTGCAAAGCCAATTCTAGTCACTTGATTAAAATTATTGTTACATGGACCCAAACCTCCCTTGTTACCACTTTTCCTAGCCAAGTGGTACTTTCTTCCAAATGCCTTGAGGTGCCTCTCAAATTTTGGACAACAGCCAGTGTCATGACTTCGAGATACACTTAACCTTTCCAGGCCTCTGAAGGGCCATGAAAAAGTAGCCTATCACGTTGTCCCCTTTTCTTTTCCGTATTGTTTTGTGGATTTTTATATTTTATTTTGTTCTCTATCTCATTTCCAAAAAGGATTTGAGTGTCTGATTTTGTCAAGATGCAGGGTGTGAATACTTTGTATATCTTACAAGTGCCATATCACCAGAATGTTCAAGGAAGGTCCCAGATACTCAAGAATCAGTTAATAAAAGTGTCTAATTTTCCAAGGACTAACCGGAGAAACGTTTCCATCTGCTTCGTTGTTGATGTGCAACGCGTGTATTTGCTCTCTGCCTTGGAAAACGGTGTTTGTTTCCAGAATTGATTCTTTGGTTGGATGGTTGGGGAGGTTCCCTTGGGATTTGATGGCCTTAGGGCCACTGTCCTAAGGCTGTCCCCTCACTGGTGACAAGAGCTAGGTCTGTTCTGGTTTGCAGTGATTGTTGTTGCTGTTCTTTCAGCATATCCTCGATGTGAGTTTCTTTTACCGTGACTTCTCTTTCTCATTATAGGAGAGTCTTACAAAAATGACCTAATGCATTTAGAGTTTTGATTATGTTCTAGTTTTTAAGGTTTTCATCCTGCAGTGCAGCCTCTGAGTTGAAGACACCAGATGCATGGGGACCTGCAGGAAGCTTCCAGCTGGTCCCTGACAGGGACATGCTTGCCTACATTGGCTGGACACAGGTTTGAGAAGAACACGTTTTTCTCCACACTGAAGCCTGGGCTCCTCCTGCCCGGAGAGGGAAGCTGTGTTTGTCATTGGCCAGGGAGGTCCCTCCAGCCTTTCTCTTTTGGACTTTTTTCCCTAAGAGTTCATGCAGTTGTGGCTCTCAGTCCAGAGCTCCTGTGGAGACCCTGTATTGAGGGGTGTGCCCACGAGCACAGGGTACCCCATCAGATCTCTATGCCCAGCTCCTCTCCAACTTGCCCACCTGGGGTGGCAGAAGCCACCTCCACTCAGAGAATGAGAACTCGACATGGCCTTTTCCACTCTCACCTTAGCATTCTTTCTGAACCCTGGCACTGCCCAGTGGTTTGTGGGGAGCAGATGGCACTGTAGCTTCTTGATTCTGTCTTTTGGGCTCAGGTGCATCTGACCCCTGGCCCAGGGTCCTGATGAAGCTGGCCCTGACCCAGGGCTCGGGAGCACAGCCGGTGAAGACACAAAGAAGAGGAGGTCCAGGGTAATTGGCAGATGACAAGAGTAAGGAGCAGAGCATGGCATCAGGGCCCGGCACCAGGAGCACAGCAGCTGGGCAGATGATGCCCCTCAGGTGCTTCTGGGGCGACCCAAGAGAGCTGGGCATCCTGAAGGTTCCTTTGTGAATGGTAGCTGAGCGGTCTTCTGTGGGAAGGGCTGCAGGCAAGTAAACAACCAACTGATCATTTATTACTTTTCACTTCCGTGGGTGAAAATCCTTTGGATGTTTAACTGGATTATCGTGATCATGGAAGTAGTTTTTATAGGCCAATGTTCTCATGGATTTAGCCAGGAGACAGACATCCAGACAAGCTGTGTGAGGGGCCCAGAAACCTCTGGCCACTTAGTGGCAGAGCCTGGCCTTGAGTCGTCTTCCTTGTTCCTGCATACATCGTCCTGAGTCTGGTCAGGGCCACTTGTCTTCAAAGCATAGCAAATCCAGTGCCTTGCACCTGCACTGTTTCTCGAGGGGGGTTGGAGTACTCTTTAAGGATCTTCTTGGACTTTTGGAATGTTGATAACTTTAAAAGTAGGAAATCAGAAAGGAGAGATTTGATAGGGCTCCCTGACTTGCAGGGATGACTCTTGGTCATCCCTTACTGGGAATTTCTTCAACTTTTATTTCTTAAAGGTTTCTGAGCGAGTCATATCCTCAGATTTCATCAGCTAGCCCCTTAGTGTTTGCTAAGAGCCAGTTCAAAGAGAGTAGGGACTCAGGCTTTGGACTCAGGCCAGTGAGACTGGGCTGGCCTGGCCTCCGCCTTGGCATACCTCCCTGGGTATCTGTGACACCCCACGTCGTTGGATAAATGGAGCAAAGCCATTCCTTGACTATGAGACAATGCCCTTTCTCAGGCCACAGAGCAGAGCCAAGCTAGGAAGATTCCAAGGTCACTGAGAGTTTTGGTAGTACAGAACCCAAGCGAGGAGAGAGCAGCCCAGAGGAGCTGAAGTGCTTAGCAGCGGTGTTTCATGTTAGAGGGGTGCATCTCCCACCCGTTCTCTGAGATTCCTTTCTCCGGGCAGTCACTGCCCTCAGCAACACCAGCCAGCCCCGTCTCTCCCCCACGCTCTCCTTCGGGCTGTGCCCTGCTCTTGGGCAGCGTGCATAGGTGAGGACGTGCTTCTGTGCCAGCAAGAAGTCAGCATGCAGGGGGCTGCCTCATGGGAGCCCCGCCTCCTCTGTCACCTCCCCTAAGTGCCCTGACACTCTCTGTGGTTGAATACAAATGAGTCTCTGCCTATACAGTTTATCTAGAACAGTGAGGCCTCTTGCTTTAATTTTGCGGACAATCTCAGGTGTAAGCATCGACTCCACAGGTGCTGAGTGAATCGTGCACTGTGTTGAAAGGAATTTAAAATGATATGGCAATAATGGGGTTCCTACCACATGCCAAGCAGTGCTGGCGTAGCATTTTATCTCCACAGAACCTTCTAAAGTAGTCCTGTGATCCCTTCTACTTTAGAGGTAAGGAAACGAGACTTAGCCAGGTGAAGTGGCTCTGTGCAGGCCACATGGATAAAGTGGCAGGATGAGTCTCAAACCTGGGTCTGTGCGAGTCCAGCGTCCACGTCCTCCCAGCCTTGCAGTGACAATAGTGGCTTTGAGGGTTTAGAGAGAGTGATGGCTTCAGAGGGGAATCCAACCAAGCCAGGTGTTCAAAATGGGTAGAACTCAGAGGAGCAGAGAGGAAAGGAGGGAAATTCCAGGTGGGGTGGGACAGCAGCGACAAACACACGCGGCTGGTTTGATGGATGGGGAGTGAACGAGTTTGGCCAGAATCGAGGAGCATTTCTCAACAGGGGCAATGCTGCCATCGGGGTGGAACAATTGTTCAGTGTGTGGGACTGTTCTGAGCATTGGAGGGCAGTTCTCATACCTGGACCCTGCCCATTGAATGCTGGGCACCACCCCACCATCCTTGTGAAGACCTAAATGCTTCTATGCATTTCCAGACACCCTTGAGGGCACCCCAGGTTGAGAACCACTGGAGCGAATGAGAGTTGGAAAGCAGGCTGGGACGGTTATGGGATCAGACTGAGGAAGGCCATGAAAGCCGGACAGACAAGTTTGGCCTGAGGCTGGAGACGAAGGGAAGTCGCTGCAGTTTTATGAGCAAGGAAGAGTGGTGGGGCAGCAGGCGTGGGGGCCCCGGCAAGGAGGAGAAACTGGAGAAGGGAAGAGCACAGCCTCAAATGAGGCAGAATCTCCAGGTAGCTGAGAATACCTGTGAGTCACCTACCTGTGACACCTATCCCACTGTGGTCAGGCTTGTGTTCACGTGAGAAAGAAGCCAGCATCGCAACCAGTAGAGGTGCTAACAAGGCCGAAGTGTATGCGGGCCCCTAATCAATCTCCAAAGGAATCAGGGGCTGTGCTCAGGGCATGGTGGGGAATCAAGACTACCTAGTAAAGAGATATACTCCCCTGATAGCATTAATGGAGAGGAAGGAGGAGATAAAGGGAAACTAGAGAGAGATGACTGGGAGGCTTGACAATGATTATTTCTTTTCCCAGTTTATTTAAACTGTCTCTGAGCCTGCAACCCATTGTCCAAGAGGTCATCAAACACTGTTTTATAAACTTCATGGCAGGATTAATTTCAAACAAGGAACATGCTGTACCAGCCATGGGTACTTGAGCCAGAGGGCTCAAGGAACTTAGTCCACACTAATAGGTTCCCAGAAGCCCTAGCCCCTGAACTGTGATATCTCCAGGCAGAGAGAAGTGCAGTCTCTGGGGAGCAGAGGAGGAAGCCCTCCAAGGTCCATGTGTGAGATGCCTGGGGCCAGATTAGAGAGATCCGAGGGGACAGCTGTCTCCCTATGTGTCTTGAATAGAGCAGCTCCACTGGGGAATGAAAACTGAAACCCAGACCCCTTGTTGTCCTTTGGGACCCCTGGGCATCACTCTGGCCTGGAAAAGATGCTGCAACTGCTTGCTTTCCAGTTATTGGACAGCTTCAAGAATGATATGTGGTTCTGTTTATAAGGAAAAATGCCAAACCCCTGAGAAAATTCCCAGAACAATGATTGTAACTCATGACAAGACAGAGCATGTGAAGTTTTCCTGGCGCCTTGGCCTAGGTTGTTGATGTAAAACTTTGTGGGATTTTCTTTTTCATTCTCTGAGGAAGTTATGCTTTTTCACCAAAATACTAATTTTTAAAAATGAAACTTCATGGCTCTTTTGGGAGGACTCATAGGAATCCCAACCTAAGATCAATGTTTCTAAAGAATCTCCTCCACTCCATTTCAGTGAGGCTGTAAGTCAGTATTTCCCATCCAGAGTGCTGGCTGAGTGTACATCATGAATCACACTGATACTGAATTTTAACTCAGGGGGTTGGGTGGTGTGATCCTGGTTTAATAAAATTTTAAATCCCCTAAGTCCTACTAACACCCACAACTATATGACAGAAGAACAAATTCTGTTATGTATTTAGTGAGGAACACCATCCGGGAATGTATTACAAATTTCCATCAATTCTGAAAATGTTTGGCCATTGTCTCTCCACATATTGACTTTGCCCATTCTTTCTTTTTCCTCCTCTGACTCTGATTAAATATATGTTGGCCTTCTCACTCCATCCTCCATATCTCTTAACCTCTCTTTCCTATTTTCTATTTTTTTTCTCTGTGCTTCATTCTAGATGATTTCTACTGACTTAACTTCCAGTTCCCAAATTCCTTCTTCAGCTTTTTCTCATCCTTTGTTAAGCCCGTTGACCAAGTTTTAATTTTGATTATTCGTTTTTGTTGTTATTCCTCGAAGTTCCATTGTTCCTGTTTCAAATTTGTGAAATTTGTCATTTCTTATAGTTTTCTATTCTCTGCAGATACTTTTTAAGCTTCGAAAATCTTTTAACATTATCAGTGTAGTTATTTTGTAGTCTGTGTCTTATGGTTCTAATGTTTGATTTTTTTGCTGGTTTGTTTCTGGTGTTTATTGTTTCTACTGGATCTCATTCATGGTGCCTTGTTTTCTTATGTGCTTGGTTATTTTTTATTGTATGATGCTCATTGTCCTTGAAAAACCATTTGTGAGATGAAGTGCTTTCCTTCAGGATTTGCATTTGTTTCTGTAAGCTGCCTGGGGTCACTACCATCAAAAGCTACTTTAAACTAAATTCACATTTGGAATTACTTTGGGATCATCCCAGAAATGTAAATTTGGGATGCAAATCTTCATATGATTACAAATCCTTGGAGTATAGACCTCTCCACCCTCTCCTGCTCTGCTCAGTGCCTCAGCAACTTTCGTTTTGTTCCTTGACTTGGATGGGAGAAGATTACTTCTGACTCATCCTTATTCTGAGGATATGGTCTTCTAGGTTCATGATTTAACAAAGAGAGAGTCTCCTATGATGCTCCTCACTTTTGGCTTTTGCCCCTCACCATCAGGGACCAACCAAAGTTCAAGTTTGCTGGATCAGCAAATGCCCTTAGAGCAAAAGTAACTCCAGTATTGCTCTTATCTCTCCAGGGGGACCCTCTTTCTCTTTGATTTTTAGCCTACTAATTCCTTAGTATTAGGTTAAAACACAAAATTATTAGTAGTAGATAGTTTTTGACTGTCAAAAAGGCAAATCTAATAAATATAGTATTTAGCCAGACTTTGGATGCTTTCTAAAAAACACTTCTATTTTATCTGGCGCTTTATATTGTTTTCAGCACGAGGGCTGGCCCAAATAATCTAGTCTGCCAGATTCCCAGAAGGCGAGTCTGTCTTTCATCTCTCCCCACTGATGATTGTGGGAAGACTTTTCTCTCTCCAAAGCCAGATCATCCATGTGTGATCTCTGAAAACTTTCTCTCACAGATTGCCTCCTTATCTTGAGTGACTATAATTTCTCTCTTTTAGCTAACTCCTTCTCTTCTGCTTCTTTTGGTTAATAGTTCATGTTTCTCTCTTCAGTGGAAAACTCTTCCAAAAAGTGGGAATAACCTCCTCTTTCTCATCATCTCCCTTTTATTTACTGCAGGGAGTAAATCAAGAAAGAGAAAGATGAAAAATGGAAAATAAGTGAGAAGAAAACACAGCTGAGAAAGGCTAATATGAACAGAAGTCCAGACTACAGCCATATAGTTGCTTGTCTGAGCAGCTGATCCTCTTTGGAGCAGGAAGATAGAGGGCCATAGGAAAGAGATCTCCAAAAAAACCCCAAATAGATAGATTATTGGGTGTATTTAAATATACTGAAAAGAGAATGTATCCAAAGGAGATGTTAATGAATAACTAAGCAAAACAAAGTAATAACAATATAACACGCACACAGGTGCAAACAAACAAACAAAAAAAACCCCAAACTAAAGCCATTATTAACTCCAGGGAAAAGAAAAGTTGTACAGCAAAGGAAAGATGGTCAGTCACTATGTGTATGACTCAACTGTAGATAATATTTACATATCCATGACTATGTGGATATGAAAACTGGTTTATTGTGATAAAACCATATTGAATGGGAATTATATATGTGGGTGAAGGGTGATATAAGAGAGCTAAATACTTATTTTCTCATTGTAGAAAGTCAATAAATAGCATCTAAACCTAAAAAATAAAAACAATCAGTACATGCATGTCATTTAGAAATATGGTATTGTGAGGGGGCCGGCCCGGTGGTGCACTGCTACAGTGCGCCACTTGGGAGTGCGGCAGCGCTCCCGCCGAGGGTTCGGATCCCACATACAGACCGGCCGCTCAGTGGCTGAGCGAGGTGCGGGCACGACACCGAGGGTTGCGATCCCGTTGCCGGTCCCGGTCCGGTACGGGCGCAACACTGAGGGTTGCGATCCATTGCCGGTCATGAAAAAAGACAAAAAGGAAAAAAAAAAAAGAAATATGGTATTGTGAAAATGTCAGAAGAAATAGCTAATGAGGTCAAAGTGGCTGCATCTGACAATTCAGAATCAAAAGTGAGTGTGGCAAAAAAAAAAAATAAGTGAGTATAGCAAGGAACTACTGAATTTAATTATAAGTCTTTTATTATCATTTGACTTTTAAAACTGTGATTTCATTACTGAGATAAAACAAAAATTAAATTAAAAATATAAATATTAGAAATAAAATTGTCATGGTTGGTTGCATATCCCCTAAACCTAAAAGACTAATTAAAATATTAATGTTGATAAGAATATTTAGTGAGCTTACTGGATACAAAGTAAATGTATGAAAATAAATTGCCTTTCTTTACATTAACACAATTTAGTTAGAAATAAAAAAGGAGTGATCCTATTTACGTTAGTGATAAAAATTCTGCAATATTCATAGAAATAAATCTAGCAAAAAGGATATAGAACCTATTGAAAAAAATCATACAACTTTACTAAAGGAATTAAAATAATGTTGGAAAGACATACCGTGTATCTGGATATAAAGACATAATTGTATGAAATGCAATTCTAGATGGAATCCCAATGGCATATCTTGGAACGAATATAAAAGAATATGTTTATTAAAAGGAAATATAAAAGAATAAAGTCTGAGAATAGCCTAGAACATTTCCTTAAAGAATGGTAGGAGGACTGGTTTGTGTCACCAGATATTACAACTTACTTTAGTATGGTATTGGCACCAAAAACATCACATAAATCAATGAAACAGAATAAAGTACAGAAATATTAACATTTTCTTCATCATCTTTGGCTTGTTTCACTTGTTAGAGACATGTATTACCTCATAATTTAAAAATCTAATAAAGATAATTAAATAACAATCCAATGAAATATTTTTATTTATGTGCATTTTAAATATCTCCTTAGAAAAACAATAGTATTTTTGTCAGATGACTTTTCTCTTTTCTGCATGTGTTTTTCTTCTTTTAGACATTCCAAGGCTCATTGTCAAGTATCCAATAACACAGAAATGTATCGAGAAAAATGTGTAAGTCTCTCTTCAAGACCCAGTCCTGGTTCCCTCCCCAGAGGAAATTTAGGGAGTATCCTCCCCACTGTGTGTTAAGATCGCTTTGCAAAGTTTCAGACTGCGTGGTCATTTTTATGGTCTAACACTACAATGCAATGGAAAGACTGCTGAACTTATATATGTATTTAAGATTTGTCTTTTTAAAACCTTAATGAAATCATTCTGTACTTACTGTTCTTTAACTCTTTATTTTTTAATAGCTTTTTTAAAATGTCAAATGCAACAGTAATATGGTTTATTAAAAGTAAAAGTTCTTAATTGCAGATCCCATCTCTCCAGTTCACCCCCAATCTTATTTCTCTTGCCAGAGTAACAGTTCGGTGAGGACGATTCTAGTTCTTTGTATTATAATAAATATATCGTACACTTGCATAAGTGGGTTATAATAAATGTATTGTTTGTGGCTCTATTTTTTGCATTTAAGAATGTATCTTTGGGTTCGTTCTACTTCTGTACATCTAGAACCACATGATGTTCTATGTTACAGAACATATAAAGGGCTCTTATAAGGGGCTGCATACTATTTCGTAAGCAGGAATACACCATCATTTATTTTGGTCCCATCCTAACAGACATTTAAATTGTTCCAGTTTTAGCTATTACCAGCAAACCTGCTGGGAATGTTCCTGAGTGTGTGGCCTTGTGCATGGTGCGAGGATTTGGGTCAGCTACATCCCTAACTGTGAGATTGTTAGGTCAGAGGGTGGCCCTCCAAAACAGGGTCTCCACTCCACGGTCCCACCAGCTCGTGCTGGGTTCCTTCTGCCCACACCATAACTCACATGAGATCTCATCAGTCTTTTGTTAATTTTCACCAATCTGATAGATTTTTAAATGTCAGATCGTTGTGTGACTTTTCATTTTCACGAGTAACAGGTTATGATTTACTGACCATTTGTATTTCTTTTTGAATTGTTTTTTAATATATTTTGCCTGTTTATTCTACCAGGTTGTTCTTTTTTCTTTTATCGATTTTTAGGAATTTAATTTTTAGACATTTGTAACTTGAACATTTTCTTTTATACACATTATAAACTCTTTCTCCCTAATTCTTCCTTATCATTATACTCCTCAAATGATGTCATTAATATACAGAAGTTTCAAAAATTGTTGGTAGTCAAATCTTTTCTGGATAATGGATTTGGTATCTTTCTTAGAAAAACTTTTTGCATACCAAGTATGAAGATATATATACACATGTATTTTTTAATATTTTTATAATTTTTCTGCATTCGACTTTTTAATTCATTTGAATTTTATTTTTATATATAGTGGTGTATTAGAGATCTACATAGTTTATTTTAAAATACTAGTTAATTGTCACACCTTTTTTTTTTTTGTCCTTTTTGAGACCGGCTGCACCGCACTCAGCCAGTGAGCACTGTGAGAGCACCGGTCATCCCTATATAGGATCCGAACCCGCGGCGGGAGCGCTGCTGCGCTCCCAGCGCCAAACTCTCCCGACTGCGCCACGGGCTCGGCCTAATTGTCACACCTTTGTCTCTGCTGGTTTAAAATGACACCTCTGCCATGTAGTAAATTCCCAAATAGTCATGAGTTTGTCACAAGAGTTGCTGTACTTTTCCATCTACCTGTTTGTCTATTCTGGTGCCATTACCATAATGCTTTAATAAATGTAGCTTTACAGAATATTTTGATATCCAGTATGTCAAGAATTTTCCATTTTTCTTATTTTTCAAACATTCTGGATCTTCTGTCAAATCTATTTTAAATAGAATCCATTTGGCAAATTCCATAGGAATCCTGTAGGATTTTGGCTAGGATTTTAATCAATTTGTGCAACATTTTGGAGAGATGTGACCTCTTTATTAAATTGAGCATTTCCCTTGAGGAACATAAAGTTATTCAGGCCTTTTAAAAATGTCCTTCAATACATTTTTGTATATATTTTTTATATAGAATTCATAATTTTTCATTCCTATGGGAATTTAAGATATCTGTCTGGTGTCCATTTGAATGGTATTTTTTTTCCATTACAGTTCTACATGGTGACTGCTGATGTGCAGGAAGTCCACACATTTTTGTACAGTGCAATAGGGAGGGTGAGGTGCTGGGGAAGACTGGGATGGCACTAAAAATTATTTCCTCACTTGTTTTTATGGAAGCATTTAGAACTCATCTTCATTACCATTCTTTTGCAAAATATGTTGAGTCGTGGATACTACTTACAACTCTTCAAGTTCTTTTATTGTTTTATTATTCATTTATTAATTCAGTGATTCATAACTGGGGATGGGGTGGATATACCTTCCTGGGAGGGATGTCAGTACACCTCAGGGGCTTTAAAATGCATTAGGAAATATTTCATAATACATCAAATATATAAAAGAATATGTGCAATGTCTGTACAAGGAATAAAGAATAATATAATGAACCCTCATCTACCTACCACTCAGGTTAATGAATAGAACATCACCAAGTCTTTGAAGATCCTTTGAAGGTCTTTCTAATATGATTCTCTTCCCTCTCTTGCAGAAGCAGGCAATATCTTGAATTGTTTATAATTCTCTTTCTTTTTATCATGATATATATATGTATATATGAGATATATATGTATATATATGTATGTATAAGAGCAATTTTTCAAACTCACACGCGCACACACACACGCACACACATATTCTAACACACCTCCTCTTCCATCTCAGGCCTTTTCAGTGAGACTCTGCCATAATGAGCCATTGTTACCTTGCGAATATGTTGAGTACCTTAGAGCTTGGGGGTTTGAAAATCATTAAACCCTTGTCTCTAATCCCTTTAGAATTTATCTTATATTACTGAAGTACTGAGTTCTGTTTGTAGGCTTTTAATTTTATTTCACTGTTATAATAATTTCTCCACTACCTGATTTCTTGATGACTGTGGTTTTAGATACTTTCTTATAATATTTGGTGGTGTATTATACTCCCCCCACCACGTTGTCTTTATTACCATTACCCTTCCATTCTACAAGAAGAACTTTGTGTTAATGCTGTCAAGTCTCTCAAAAAGTCAGCTTGGGGGTTTGATTGGCAGTACATTACATTTATGTTAATATGGGAAGAGTTTTCATCTTTATAATACTGAATATTCACAATCAAGAACATAGAGTATTTTCTCTATTTGTTAAAATTTTATTTTGTTTCCTCCAGCAGAGTTCACAGCTTTCTCAGTAGTTCTTGCTTTTTTCCTAGTAAGTCTGTTTCTACGTATGTGTTAAGTTTTTGATAGTGTGATAAAGAAGTCTTCTCTTCCATTTCATTTTCTACAGAGGAAAACTATTGATTTCTCTATAATTATTTTTAAGCTGGTAGGAAAGTATCCATTTGAAAGTGTTTGGACAGAACTACCTAGTCCACAAAGCAAGTGAGTATCAAAAGAGAGTAAGCAAAAGCTCTTTAAACTGTGAAGTAATAGCTGAATGTTGCTTATTCTTGTATTATTGCTTAAATTTGTGCCAAAGCCCTTGGCCACCGCATTTGTCAGAGTAGGCTATGCCCTACTGCACAATAAATTAATGGGTAATAAACAAAAGTTTATTTCTTGCTCCTGTAAGGTCCAGAGAGAGTTGGCACTAGTTCTTCTCCACGTGTTGAATTGAGGGTCCAGCCTCCCTCCACTTTGTCCCAGGTCACTGCAGCAGAGAAGAGGAGGGGTGGAGGACACAAGCTGCCTCTTACTGCTTGTCCTAGAAGTAAAACGTGTCCTGTGCTCACAGCCCATTGGCCGGAATTAGTCACATGACCTGGCCTAACAGCAAGGGAGGCTGGGAAATGTAGGGAGCTCAAAATGGTAGGTTTCCACCACACCAGTGCAGTCATATAGACCATTGCGTGTGACTTATGCCTTCACGGAGAAGTTTCAGCCACAGAGGACTGGCTGTGCAGCTGTTGACAACGTGTGGGAAAATGTGCTGGACCCACACAAGCTCCTGGGTCCAGTCTGCTTCCTGGATTTCCTGGATTTCTCATTCACACCCTTGTTCTTTCGGCTCCAGGCTTCTGTGTGTAAATGCGGCCAGCTCACTCAATCCTTTGGCTTAGTCATCACGTCTAACTCCTCATGGGGCAATGGGTGGTTTCTGAGGAGTCATCCCACCAGGCCTTGGGCCCGGTGGAAAGTCAGGCTGGGAGAGGCCCCCTCAAGCCCCAGTGCCAGGACTCAGCTCTCTCAACTGCAGACCACAGAAACCCACTCAGACTGGCTTCTCACTTCTCACACATCCCATGTCCAGTCCGTCAGGAAACGCTGTTGCTCCTTCCAGGGCTGCCCGCTTCTTAGCAGGCTGGCTGCTCTCACCTGTTGGAGCCACGATTACCTCTGCATTGAGCAAAGCCTCCCAGCCAGTCTCCCTCTTTCCACCCCCCAATCTAGTCTCCACAAAACAGCCAGAGCCATTGTGTTAGAGCATAAGTCAGACAGTGACATCCTTCTGCCCATGGCCCCCAGCGGCTGCCCTGGCCCGTGGCCCCCTTACCTCTCCCGTGCCCTCTCCCCACCTCTGCCCTCCACTCCTCTGCTCTGGCCCTCGGTCTCTCCGCTGCCCCTCAAGCCTTGCGCGAGAGCCCCATGGGGGCTGTGCACTTGCCACGCCTTCTGCGGGCAGCGCCCCGTCCTCAGCACCTGCGCGGCTGCTCCCTCGCCTCCTCCAGTGTGTGTTGCAGGAGCCCTCACCTGACCACCCGGCTTAATCCTGCAACTTGCTCCCTCATGCTCCGAGCCCCCAAATTCCTCACCCCATTCTATTTTCTTCTTCCAAGCGCTCATAACTTTCTACACACTATATAATTCATCGATTTGTTACCTTTATTGTCTCTTACCTGTTTCCCTCTGCTACAGTCGACACGCCAGGAAAACAGGGTCTTCATCAATATTGCTCTCTGACATATCCCAAGCACCTAAAATTATGCCTGGCACCTAGATGATGTGCAATAAATACTTTTTTGAATAAATGAATGAACAACACTGGCTCAATAAAAAGTTTTTTCTTTCTTTTTTTTTTTTTTTAAGAGGCTTGTGGACATCCAAGACGAGTCACTGTCAAACAGTGGGGCGCTGCAAGAACTATCCAGGAAGTCATTTCGTCACCGGGGTAGCCACCCCTCTGTCTGTGTGTCAGGCATGGCAAGGTCCCCCTTTCAAATTCTCTGGGCACATCCGCTCCCCATGCTCTTTCTGCCCTCTCTGCTTAGTCCTTCTGGCCAGACCCAACCCCTGCAGGCCCACAGACTCAGGTGCTAGAGATGAGGTTGCTGAGACCTCGGGATGTGGCTGGGGGCAGCAGGGCAGCATCTCGTGCCCAGACAGGCCTTGGTTCTGAAAGGAAGACTTCCGCAGCATGGGCCTGTTAGAGCCCAGTTCCCACTCAAAGGTGGGAGCTCCATATTGGCGGTCCTTCTCTCCAGTCCCTGCAGAACTTCCTGTTGACTTTCATCCCAGCAATGGCATCTTGCCTTTCTCCTGTTTGCTTGTCTGTCCCCCAGATGTTGTAAATCCTCTTATGTAGAGACTAGTCTTGTCACCCTGTACCCCCAGGGCCCAGGGCAGTAACAGCAGGTACAGGCCCTTGTTAAATACCTGTTGCGTCAATGAATAAATGAACGACCTGATGCGTGGGTGAGACAGAGCCCATGGGGAGGTGCAGTACACACACTGACTGGAGCTGGGCTAAACAGGGACAGGGGTGCAGAACTCCCACAGGCCCTGCTCCCAGCCACCTGCACTTCACTGGCCAGTATGTGTGGGCCGAGGGCCATCGCTGCCCCCATGGTCCTCACTCCACGGCCTGTCCCCAACACTAGGGACATGTGGAGGACTAGAAACACTCCCCACCTCTTGTCTTCTTCTTGGGAAGTCTCGGTGCCTTTATCTCTATCCATCAACACCCACCCTCCTAAAACTTGGCAAGTCACGTAGGGGAACTCAGGACAGGTTTTAAACTCCATTGATTCCAAAGAAGGGAGGGGAGTTTTTCATCTATCACTGTTTACAAGTAGATATCGCAGGACATGACCAGAGTTAAGCCTCAGCACTTGTGGAAAACAGTAAGAAACATGTGTTGCTATAGTTCAGCCATGTTGACAGATCATGTATTGTGTCCGGACACTGTGCCTGAGTTTTCTATCGTCTCCAGTCCTCCCCACAACGCTGTGAGCCAGGCTTGGGGATCTTCCTTGAGTCCCAGAGGGGCTGAGGGGCTTGCCACTCAGCTATGGAAGAGAGGCCACCACAATGGGAGCCGAGGCCACTCACTCTGGCTCTCTTATCATTCCATGCAATGGGCACTGAGCTGGAGCTGGGATACCTGCCCCTGAAGAAGGCAAGATCCCCCAGCCTGGAACCCACAGGAGCAGCAGGTCTCAGTGAGGGACCCCAACCATCTTCATCAAGACCACCTGGTGTGTTTGTTAAATGCACATTCCTGGGCCCCCAAATAAGAACCTCAGGCTTAGAGCCAGGTGACCAGCCTCTTTATGATGCCGTCAGTTGATTTTGTGCACACTGGCATTTTGGGACACTTATGGGAGAGAGTGGCTAATTGACAAAGGATGACAATATGGAGTGACAAATACAACAGTGGACACGTGTCCGATCTGCTCTGGGAGGAGAGCTGAAGGAGTGGGGTGACCAAGGCTGATGTCACAAAGATTGATGTGGGAGCTGGGTTTCACAGGGTGGATAGGAGTTCATGGGCAAGAGAACTGGGCAAAGAGGGTTCCATAAAGAGGGAAAAGCACTGGGAAAGCCACGCTGCTGGGAAGCAGCACAGCTTGGTCTGGAACAGGAAGAAGTTTGGTGTGGCTGAGGCAGAGGGTGAGGGGCAGGGATGTATTGTTCTGGGCATGGTGGAAGCTGGTGAGGAAGACAGCCTGTGCACGTCCAAACAGTGCATGATTGGATGGATGTGGGGTCCCGAGATGCACTGGGATGGAGAGGCCACCAGGACAGAGATGAGAGCAAAGGTGGCTGTCCCATTGGGGGCACAGGAAGCATTTGGGAAATGTTCATTGAGCACCTACTATGTACCTGGGCTGCGGCTCACCAGCTGTAGGCACTAGTTAAAATCTGAGAAGCCTGGATGTGTGCCTGGGAAGGAAAGGAGGAATCATGATAAGCAAGAACCCTTCTGCCATCGTCGATGCAGACAAAACACTGCTGCGCCATCCAGCTGCTGAGGGTCACACAGACAGTGGGGTCTGGGGCAACCCTGCGTGTCAGGAGAAGCCCTCTGTGCTGCTGCCCCTCTGAAGCGGAGTCTGCAGACCTCAAAGTGGGCCTCACCACTGTGGGAAGTGAGCCAAGCTACAGAAATATTTGCTCACTCCCATTTATCTTGAAAGTTCTGGGAAGGCTCTGGCTGGCCCTCAGTTCTTGGTAACAGGGTGAATGAGGCAGGGGAGGGTTGGGCCTTCCTCTATCAGTAGATAAGTGAGCCGCGGGAGCCTCTGACATGCAGGGCTCAGTGGCCGCCTGGGTCAGCCAGGAGCAACACTTGCACGCGGGATACTTGGAGCTGAGCTGGCTTGTGGAGCTGTGGACAAGAGGTCTAAGGAGAGCCGTGGGCAGATGCAAACTGAACCCCCTCATCAGAGATGCAGTAGGGCTTCCTGCCTGCTCTGGAGGAGATTAAAGTTCTGTTCATGCAAAAGTGACTTTCGTAGGCCAGGGAGAGTCTGAAGGCCTCATAATTCAGGCCACTCAGCCTCGTGCCTGTCACACTGGGCACTCACCCTGCCCACCTGCCACCAACCCCAGAGGGCCCTCTGCCCATGCCCACTCAGCCTACCCAGGGCACCCACCCTAGGCACCCTCTTCAGACCTTGTGGACAGCCTCTGTTATGGGCTGAATTGTATCTCCCCAAAAGTTAAGTTGAAGTTCGAATGCCCAGTACTTTAGAACTTGACCTTATTTGGAAGTAGGGTCATTGAAGATGTAATTAGTTAAATGAGGAAAAAGTCATACTAGAGTAGGGTGGGCCCCTAATCCAATATGGCTGATGTTCTTATAAAGATAATGAATTTGGACGCAGACACTCACATGGGGAGGATGCCACGTGAAGATGCAGGCAGGGGTCTACAAGCCACGGTGCACTGAAGGGCGCCAGCCAACCTCCAGAAGTGGAGAGGAGGCTTGGAATGGCTTCTTCCTCAGCTCTCGGAAGAAACCAGCCCTGCCAGCACCTTGACCTCAGAGTTCCCTCCTCCAGAACCATGGGACGATGCGTTTCTGCTGTTCAGGTCACCCAGACTGTGGTACTTCGTTATGGGAGCCCTAGGAAACGAACGCAAGCTCCACTCTGTGCGATGCAAGTAGCACATCTAAGAGCAGCGAACCTTCAGGAGGTGAGAATTGAGATTTTTGTTGACCTGTTGAGAAGGGCGAGGCTGCTGCCTTGTGTAGTAGGAAACACGCCAGGCCCCGTGTGCAGTTAGCCCTCTTGCCGATGAGCAAAGTCAATCAGGCCCCAAAGCTAGTGAGAGGTAGAGCCCTGTTTTTCTGACTCCAAAACCTATGCTTTTAGCACAGTTAGTGAGGCTGCTTCTGAAAAAGCAAAGGCCTTCATGCACGAATGCCAGAGTATTCACTGAGCCGACCTGTGCACCTGGCTCTTTCCAGGCCCTGAGGATACAGAAAAAGATGGATATGCTCCTGACCTTTTGGAGTTTGGGTTCTGGTAGCAGAAACAGTCTCTAAATACAGTCACCAATTTAGTCACCATGAAATGAGTTTAGGAAGGGGAAGCGGGCAGTATTGCAGGAACGTGTATGTAAAAGGGCCAGAGAAAGGTGTGTGGCCGAAGTGACATTTGAACTAAGCTCTGAAGGAGTGAAGGAGCTAGATGTAGGAGTTTGGGTGAGCCAAGTAAGAAGAGGGAAGTGTCGGGCAAGTGTTCTAGAAGAGCCAGTATGGCTGACCTGCAGAAAGCCAGAGGTAGACACCGCTGGTGAGGTGGGGGAGCACACCAGGGGGAAACAGTGGGTCTCGGTAAGGGAAAGATTTGTATTTGAAAAGATTTCTCTGCTTGTGTAGAGAGTGGGTGGGGGTGAGGGGGTGTAAGTGTGGATGAGGGGAGTCCCGTTTGGAGGTTGCTGCAAGAATCCAAGGAAAAGAGATGGTGTCTGCATTGGGTGGCAGCAGTGGGGACCAAGAGATATGGGCTGACTAAAAAGAATCCTCGTCACTAACCATCGGGGAAATGCAAGCCAAAACCACAATGAGGGATCACCTCATACCCGTCAAGACAGCTATTCTCAAAAAACAAAAAACAAGTGTTGGGGGGGACGTGGAGAAACTGGAACCGTCATTCAAAGAGGTGCAGCCTCTGTGGAAAATAGTATAGAGATTCCTCAAAAAATTAAAACTGGAGCTACCATCTGATCCAGCAGTCCCATTACTGGGTGCTTATCCAGAAGAATTGAAATGGGATCTCGAAGAGATATCTGTACTCCCGTGTCATTGCAGCATTAACCACGATAGGCAAGATGTGGAGACATTGTGAGTGTCCATTGACAGGTGAATGGATACAGAAAGCGTGGTATAGCCACATGATAAAATATTATCCAGCTTTACAAAACCAGGAAATCCTGCCATACACAAAAACACGGATGAACCTGGAAGACGTTATGCTAAGTGAAAGAAGCCAGTCGCAGAAGGGCAAATACTTCATGATTCCACTTATATCAGATATATAAAGCAGTGCGACTCGTAGAATCAGAAAGTAAAATGGTGGTTACCAAGGACTGGGGTGTGGGGGAAATAGGGAGTTGCTAATCAATGGGCATAAAGCTTCTGTTAAGCATTTAAAGAATGTAGATCACATGTTAATTATTCTTATCACAAAATTTTTTTTTTCTAAAAAAAATAACTAGGGGGATTAACTGTCAGTAAAGCTATGGAGGTAAGGGGACAGGGCAGATGGTAGAAAATACTAGAAATAGGTTAGGTTTGAAGAGGAAGATTAAGAGTTAATATTTTGGCTACACTGAATTTGAGGTGCCAGTGAGATGTCAAAGGGCATTCATTGGTCACGTGGGCATTTGGTGAAATCAGACTGGAAGGTCAGAGGAGGGTCTGGGGTGGGCACTCTGTGGGGCAGCTATCAGAGGATGGGAGAGGCCACAGCCACGGGACAGCTGTGCAGGGCCAGGAAACTGCTAAGGACAGAGCCCAGGGCAGGGAGAGGGCCAGGGCTAAGCCCAAAGGAACACCGGTGACAGAAAGGGTAGAGAGGGCCAGGCCGGTGCAGCCAAGCAGCGTAGAGTGGCCACAGGGGTGGGGGATGAGCAGAGGGCTGTGCAGGAGAGGAGAGTGTTCCAGAAGGACAGCTATTATAATATTAAGAGAGGGAGGAAGGAAGACGTAGAGCAGATGAGTGATCATGTCAACTTTGGAAGGTGTGTAAGGAAAGACAGAAGCTTTGGGTCAAGACTTATTGGCAGAGGAGGGTTTTTTCGAGGCAGAGAAGGGGAAGCCAGAGCCAAAGAGGTGCCTCAATGTCCCTTCTTCCCTGAGGAGCTCCAGCAAAAGTTATGGGAAACTCTGCTCTATCCCCCTTGGTGTGTCTTAGGGCTCAGTCATATCAAAGGCTCTGACAAATCTTGCAATAAAGAGAAGCAATTAAGTTTTTAATCTAGCATTTCCCAAATTTGATGATGACTCTTTTTCTAGGGCACATTTTGGAATGTCTGGGAGCAGGTGGTTTGGAGTCATTGTGGGGCGTTAAGCATTCTAGAAAGATTATTCTAATGGCTGTATATGGGCCAGGTGGGAGGAAAAGGAGTGGTGTTTGGGCAGACTCCACAGAAAAATTTAGGAGAAATAATCACTAGAAGTGGATGACCCAGTAGGAGAGAGAGAGAGAGAGTGTGTGTGTGTCCACACATGCATGTTTGTGCATATGTGCAAGATGGTGGTGGTGGAGGTGGAGGTGGGGGATCCAGTGAAAGTGGTATCTGTGGATGAGGTGGTGAGGGCAATAGTGGGGATTTGTAGACGTTTCTGAGCTGGGTCTGGATGGATTCATCAGGATATAGAATGTAGAATTGTAGAAAAATTTGAGGTCAGGATGGAGCACTGGAAAATAAAGTCAGCTTGTTTAGGACATACTGAGTTTGAGGTATCTGCAGAGCAGACACAGGATGTCCTGAAGAGCTGCTATGTAGCAGCTGGAGTCCAGGAGCGAGCTGTGGGCCGCAGGTACAGATTTGGAAGTCATCGGCCACAGAAATGGATGAAACCTCAGGAAGAGTAAGCAGAAGGAAAGACAAAGGCACTTTGTGATGTCCAGCCCAGGTCATGGTGTCCTAGCTAAGCTCCGGTAGGAAGGGGCAGCTGTGTCTCAAGTGTTACATCTACAGAAAATTCCTAAATATAATACCCAGTGGTCCAGTCGTGCTCTTGAGGGTAGGAGTGCAGATTCAACCCCTTGTGGATCAGTGTGTGCTTGCTATGCACTTCCCTGTTTGTTGTAGACCTAAGGGGATACGTTCATGCTTTTGGCCTGATTTCTCACAAGGTGGGGAAGGCCGTGTGTACCATTTGGAAGCAGCAGGCCCTGCATCTTATTCCCTTGGCTGGACTTGGATTGGCAGATTAATATAGCTGAACTTGGCCCTGGGGAGAAGGGGGGCTCTGCAGTGGGTGTGCTGCTTCTGTGCCAGCTGGGCCTATGTTTAGGCATGCCGATTCCCTTCCTCAAAGTCCCTCAGGCTGTATTGCCCTCGGCATGGTGCTAGTGACCCCACCATCTTTGGTTGTTGGACAAATGTCTTGGAACTGTGATGGAGCCAAAGGTCATAGGCCACAGCAGGGTGGCTGGCACCGATTTGGCTTTTTTAAACTTTGGTGCCCAAATCTCACTGTCAGCAAGGTAGGCTGGGAGTGGGTGGGGGATACTCTGTGCTTTGGGGTTTGCATGTGGCTTGTGAGTCTGGGTTCCTATACTTGAAGGCATGGTAAGAAACAGGCCAGCAGTATACAGACATTATATAGAAATCACAGCCTTTTCATTGACGTTTTACTTGCTGAGATCAAAGTCCATCTTAACCTATTATTTATTTATTTGATTTGATTTTAGTATCTGGCTGGTACAAGGATTGAACCCTGGACCTTGCTGTTATCAGCACCATGCTCTGAACAACTGAGCTAACCAGCCAGCCCATCCATCTTAACCTAAAGCAGTAGTACTTGGTTCTAACTCATGTGTACGATGTCCAGGCTTAGAGGAGCCACAGGTCTTGAAGATTCCTAATAGGAAGACAGACCTGAGGCCTTTCCTATGGTACTGGGAAAAAGGCAGGGGCTCCAAGTTACACCTATGCAGGGAGCCAGGGTGTGCAGGCCGCAGCCAGCTCCACCAGGATCTCCACTGTAGAAAGGGTCTTCCCCAGACATCCCATTCAGAAACCCCCTTTCCAGGCAGGCAGACACCTAGGCAGATTTAGACCCCTTTCCTTCTGCCCTAAAATGCATCCCCCACCAACAGCTTTCACAATGTTGCTGCTGATTTGTCGAAGGGAAGGAGAGATGGTTGTTTGGTATTTATGTAAAAAACAAAATCAAGCAAACAACAATCCCCAGTTTGCGTGAGCAGTGTTACTCGTGCCCCTTGACCTTCTTGCTGGTAGAGACGGGGTTTGGCCTGCACCGGCTCTGTGCCCGCTGTGCTCAAGGGGGCAGGCAAAGCTGTGCCAGATTCCATCCCCACCACGCCCTGGAATCCAGGGCCAGACCGGAGGATGCCCTCCCAGGCCCTGACGTCGCTCATCCCTGTTGTCCAGGTCCAAGGCAGCTCGGGAATGCACGCAGTCCTGCATGTTGGGCCTGAGGCCCAGGGAACTGGGTGGGGTCCCACCCAGACCACGTCCTGGACTCCCACTGGTGCCCACCAGGCCCGGCCTTGCTCCATCTGAGGGCTGTGTAGGAGGAGCCGGAGAGGGTGTAGCTGTGTGGGCCGGAGAATTTCTGGAATGGTCTCCAGAACTCTTGCATGGATGGAGTCCTGACCCTCATTGACAAATGGAAGCAAGATGACCTTGTAGCTGAGAACAGGCCCTGGGCTTAGTTCCTATTGGAGGCCTTTCCCAGCTCTGGCTTTTATTTAATTTCTCTAAGGGAAATAAAGATGAAAAAGGTTTACCAGGCCCATTCCTGCTTAGACAGATTTCCCTGGGCAGCACTTCCCACAGCCGGCCTTGTACTCAAATCTCAGCGAAGTGTTCGGTTGACTGGACGACAGTAGAAAGCCCTGAGTGTCTGAGTCTGTGGCTTGGTCATTTTGGGATTCCAGGGCCCCCCTGTCCCCGTGGCTGGCCAAGAAGCCCAATGGCCTGGCTGAAGGAGCAGAGGCCTCACTGTCAGACAGGACTGGGTGTCTGCACTGATTCAGCTGTGGAGAGCTGGGAGTCTGGGCAGGGAACCCCTCCTGGCCTGTTTATCTATCTCTAAATCGGGATATGCATACTTATCTGGTAGGTTGTGCTGATTGATTAAATGCCATCATATAGGTACAGCCCCAGCAGGCTCCCGGGCACCTAGCACTCTTCACAGCGCTGGCCCCTGGCATGAAGGGGCTCGGAGCTGTCTGCAAACTGGAATTCCCTCCAAGGGATTATTCATGGTTTAGTAACTGCCTATCAGGAAGCTACTCCTACAATGGTCCTTTATCATTCCCCCTACCTTCCCTGCCAGTGAGGCCTATTTATAACTCCAGAGGATTCCTCCAGAGTGACTCACCTGCCATACAGCTGTCCCTGGGAGACCTCATCCGCACGCCACCTGTCTCACCTGCCATGGCTGGCCTGGGCTGCCCTGGTGGTCTGCCTCTGTCCTCAGCTGGCCCAGCCCAGGGGTGCTGCGTGACAGGACCCCGCCAGCTGGAGAGGCATACAGAGGCCAAAAGGGGCTAGAGGAAACCAAGTCCCAGCACAGACCCAGGTCAGGGACTAGATCACCATTTAGATGGACACATCGGCCCAAGCCACAGCAGGCAGTTTGGGGAGGGCTGGCGTGAGCTTGAAATGAGTGACTTCTGAGGTGCCATCCTGGCCTACAGACCCATGTGGACTGTCCCGGCAGCCAACAGGGCACTGGCCAGTGTTCATGGAGAGGGCTTTGGGGCAGGTGCACCCCAGCCCACTCCTGGGAGCAGTGAGGCTGACTTTGGGGTCTCAGGTGGCCACCGCCCATGCTCTGGCAATGCATGAGGACCCTTGAAGTCTGTGTGGAGTGAGGCTCCCCTCCCCCTAGAGGGCAGGGCAGGTGCCCTGGTGGACTCAGTGGGGAGGGCTCTGCAGAGGCCTCATGCTGAGCCGCCCCCCCGAGCTGAGCCCCTCGGGCAGATGGTGAGCAGCCATTTCAGGTGGGAAACTATCTAGAGTCCTCCCTCTGCCCTCCCACCTTCTCACAGTCACTTCCAGCTTTCAGCCTGCAGCTGTGGGGCCCTCAATGACTTTCCTCCTTCCTCCCAAAAATGCTCTGGAAAAGGCAGAAAGAAAAGCCCCTGCCTGGGAGGAAGGAGGTAGCAGGCATCCAGGAGGGACAGGCATGTTTAAGTCTCATCTTTCCTGGGCAGCAGTCAGCTTCCCTCCCTGCACAAGGCAAAGGGTCTATCCCAGGGTTCTGCCTCCAGGATGGGGGGCCAGAGAGTGTCCTCTGGGCTCCATCTTGGTCCTCGTGGGAGCCCGTGGCCCTGCTATCACTTCTCCGCCTTCCTGTTTCTTTTTTTAAAAAAGATACCCTTAAAAAATTGTGTTTCAACATTAAGGTGAATTGAAACTGATCTTATCTCAAGAACTTCAGACACCCCATTAGAGGACTTGGGGGTGTTGCAAAAATGAAATCTACCACCCTAGGAGCCCCAGAAGTAGCCCTTTGGATGGTCCCCTCCCCAGCAGGCCTGTGCCCATCGGGGCGGTGGAGCTGGCAGAGTCTGCCTTCTACACGTTCTTTGTCTTATCAGAAAAATGTAGAAGAAAGGATGCTGATATTTGTCAGGCACCTACTCAACATTTTTACGTGATTAGCCCATTTAATTCTTTCAGTAGCCCTGCCAGGAGGTATAATAACCATAGCTAACAATAACTGGGTGCTTACTGTTATCGAAGCTGTTTTGAGCACTTTATATGAATTCACTCCCGCAGTCCTCTTATGTGACACGTTGTGACACAGCTTGGTAGGTGGCCGTGCTGGAATTTGGCCCCAGGCAGTCTGGCTCAGTCTGAGCTCTTAACCCCCCTTTATGTCATCCTTGCCAAGTGGACAAGTGGGATTTGAACCCAGATTTTTCTGATGTCAAAGACCATGTTTCTCATGTTGTCATGAGAGTCAACTGGATTGACAGAACCAGGCCCGGCAAAGAGTAAACGCTGTGCGAGCATCTGTTCTTGTCATTCGGGAGCACGTCCAGTTCTGCTCCAGGCTCTCAGGGGCATGACAGGAGCACGAGACCCAGGCTCTGCCTTCATGTTGCCCTGCGGGAAACAGGACACGTGCACTGGGACCAGGGAGGCGGGATCCAGCGGGACTGTTGCCAGGAGGATCTGCAGAAGGATGGACGGTGCGTGAACCAGGAACACGCGGACGAATCCTCAGGGGGCCCTGCTGGGGAGATGGACCTCAAAGATGGATCAAGTGAAAGTGTGCAGAGAAGGGTCAAAGGTACAGTAAGTAAGGTTTTTGAAGGGACTCGAAGGGAATTAGCCTCCTTGGTGTAGTGGGCTCATATAATAGGACTCTGCAGAAATACCAGATGGGGCCCAGCTATGGAATTACCAATGCCAGGACTTGATCTCATAGGCAGGCAGTGGGGTGGGGTGGGGAGACATCTGTGGTTTCAGTGACATGAGCACAGTGTTGATTTAGACAAATCACCAGCAGATGGATCAGTGCCCAGTGCACAGTAGCTGGACACGTGAGTGAATAAATGAATGAATCGATGCATTCATCAGAGATTTTTGGGTTGTGAGTAAAATAATCCCAACTCAAACTGGTTTAAGTGAAAACAAAGGTGAGGTCACTTATTGTCCTCCACGACTGAAAGGTGCAGACATAAACTGAGGCCAGCTGGATCCAGGGGCTTAAACAATGTCACCAGGACTCGCTCCCTCTCAGCTGGAGAGCTTCATGCTTCCAGAAACTCCAAAGTCCTGGAATTTGGTCTTTTTGGCCTGGCTTGGGTCCTGTTCCCAAGGAAATGGAATAGATTTGGTTGGCCATACTTAGGTCACCTGCCCACTGTCAAGTAGCTGGGGGGTGAGGTAGGGCCACCCTGAGCTAAGGCAGAGAGACCAAGGGTGGAGGAGAGGTGCATTCTCCATAGGGAGACAGGGTGCTGCTGAGAGAGAAGGCTGCAGGCACAGTGGGTGGGCAAGGATATCAGATCTGCATTGCAGTGGATGGAGGGCTGCAGGCTGGAACACCAGAGACGTGCTGAAGGCTTGGATGGGGGTAGAGCTGGGCACGACACCTTACTGAACCATAAAGACTTTCCTGTCGACCTCCCTCATCAAAGGCCAAAGGACCAGAGACCAGCCTGACTCAGGCTGCTGGAGGTGAGCCTCCAGGGTGTCCTCTGGGCATCGGGCCTGAGAGAGAGACTGTAGAAGACTCTAGAATAAATGTGTGTGTTTTGTTTAGCTTTTCCCGGGGGATGAGGGGGTTAACAGTTCCATTTTGGTCATATTCCATTTGAGATGCCTCCTAGACATCCAAGTGGGGACACCAAGAAGGCAGCTGGGTCTAAGAAGATGGGAGTCTGGGGCAAGGTCTGGAGACAGCCTCTTGGTGTCCTCAGCATAGAGAAGGTATTTAAAACCATGAGACCAGATTCAATCCCCTGGAAAGAGAGATGGAGAAGAGGAGAGAGCCCAGGGCCGAGCCAGCAGTACTGCAATGCTGAGCACTGGCTGGAAAGGGAGTCAGAAAATACAGTTGCTGCATGGCTGGGAGACACAGCAGGAGGGGACCGGTGGGCAAGAGGCCCAGGAAGCCGAGAGAGGAGGGTGCTCAATTAAGGACGGAGGGGACAACCATGGCCAGCAATGATGGAGGGAAGGAGGCATCCACTGGATTTGTCAACAAGGAGATGTTGATGAGCCTAATAAGGGCACTTTCAGTGGTGCGAGGGGAAGTGGATCCGATTGAAGAGTCGAAGAGGTGTGGGTCGTGCAGGTGCAGAGCTGGAGTCATCAGCCTTGGGGACATTCTGCCGTGGAGGACAGAGAAATGAGACCAAGCGAATAAGGTCAAGGGACTGGTGTCAGGCGGGAAGGTGCTAGAGTGTGTTGCATGTTGAGGGGACATCTGGCAGTGAGGCAGAAGGTCAGGATAGGGGAGCAGGAGCAGTCAGAGGGTGTGGCAGTGGGATGCCAAGGGAGGATGAGGGATGGGGAGCCGGAGCTGGACACGAATCCTAGGGTGGGAGCAGGCAGAGATTGCACCAGACAGGGACACGGGTCGATGTGATAGTGGAGGTTGAAGGGAGGTCCCTTCACATGGCTTCCATCTTTCACACCTGAAATAAGAGGCAAGGGCAGCCCTGAGAGTGGGATGTGCGGTGGGAGAGAGCATAAAATTGCCTCAGAGAGCAGAAAAATCAACCCCATGGGAACACGTCTGGATGTGGAGCAGCGTTGAGAGCCCCTGAGTCTTCAGCTGATGGACTGAGCGGGCACCAGTCCAGCCTGGGGAGGAGTTTCTCAGGCAATGACAAACACGTGGAGAAGGAAAACAGTGGGTTCATTCAAGGTTGGGGTTCAGTCCCCGCCATGCTGGGGGTGGTCAAGGAGTTAAAGGTCACAGCGATGAAGAAGGGGTGTGAAGAGAAGTGCTTAGGCCAGCAGATGAGAGGACGGGGGAGGAGGCTGAATTGCAGCTGTGGGGACACTGAGGGGTTGCTGGGGGTGGAGACCTCAGGTATGGGGCTTTATCAGCAACAGCAGGGGTGGGACCGTGGCAGTGGCAGGTGAGGTGGGGGGGAGGAAGAGGTCACAGGTGGCGGGGAGGTCAGGACCTGATTGTCCATTGAGAAGGAGGGCCGTCCACACGGTGACAGATGAAGCCAGAGAGCAGCAGGTGCAAGTCCTTCGTGAAGTGAGGGCTGGGGACAGCATGTGAGCAGAGCTGGCATTAACTTGGGAGTCAGGTCAGACTAAGGGGCAAGTGAGCGTGCTGCAGAGGAACCCAGGCTGGCTAACTGGCAGCGCTGGTGTTGGTGGCATTGCGCTGTGCTCAGTCCTCACCAGTGTTCATTGTGGACAGTGCTGGGGGAGCGGGGCGTGGGCAGGGGGAATGACACCGAGTCGTGTGTGCGTGGTGTGATGTGCTTTCCTGGTGTATTCCAGTTCTCGGTAATCCCTTTTTGAGTCTCACAGAATCTATTTCCTCAAGCCCTTTTGTATCCTTATTTATATAAGTGACTAATCCTTTCATGGGTAGAGCCAAGCTTTTTGTCTCAGTTACATAGAGATACCGAGATGGATTACTCACAAACGTTCCAGAAGAGATGAGTATCTACAGATTATTGAGATAGTTTCAATATGTAAATAGGACAGTTGAATGTCTCACAATTATCCAGGTTAGATTAGACACAGTAAGTGGGTCATTCCAGGCCAGTTATCTCCTTTACACATGGCAGGGTGCCCCGTCGCTGTGTCAGCCAGGCTTCCCAGCCCACCGTGCCCACACGGCAGGGATGCTCCCAGAAGCGGCTGGGACTGTGTGCTGAAGGCTGGGAGTTAATGCCACTGCTCTGGATGGGTTACAGCATGTTGGTTGAACACTGTCCATTTGAAGGGAGGTATCTCCTGAATTTGCTTTGTGGGTATTTTTGCAATACCCTTCTAAGGAGCTAATTGGCACTAATAAACCTTGCAGAAGAAAAGCCCTGTGCAAATGGAGAGAACCATTTGCAGTCCAGAGTTAGGCCGGCGGAAGCACAGACTCCTGAAGAGAAGAGATAGTGGCGCTAATGCCAAAGGGGCTCCCATTCCTCAAGTCAACGTAAACACACTGTGAGCACAGAACTGTGAACACGGACCAGAACCAGCTGACATTCAGGACGAAGCTGGCTTGTTGGCTGAAATCCGAAAGGGAGTTTTACATGCACAGAAAGGTCTGTGGTCTATTTCAAAGTCAGTAAATGTGCTGTTTGAATGAATCATCACTTCCAACTGCTGGTTACTAGGTTTGAATCTTGATTGCAGATGAAGCACTGAGTTCTTACTGTAAAATTCAAAAGTATTTATGAAAACCAGGAAGATTTTATATTTATCGTGAGTAGCCAAGTCAAGGCAGACATCCTAATAACACTTGTCCACACCAGTGGCTGTCCTTGGCAGAAGAAATGCAAATGTGAGCCTCACGAGTTTTCGGCCCTCTCTGCCTCCCCCTCCCCCTGACGTCCCTGACACCTTCTAGGGGGTCCTCTAAGGAGTGTGACAGGATAGCCGGCAGGACTTGGACTCCCAATGGAAGCATCCCCTTCAAACTCATCAACTTGTCCTGGACTTGGTGACTGTAGCAGGAATTTTGCCTCTGAATGAGTATTTCTCTATAATGTCGGCCTCCTTGAGAGGTTGGTTACTCATTACTCTGAAGATAACACCAAAGCATTCTCAAAATCAGTCTTTAGAACTGACTTCCAGGATTACACAGGCAGAATTAGTCATATGGAAAATCCTTAACAATAGCAAATTGGGGTCCTTTGAGAGTGTACTTGGTTTGTGAATACAAAGCCATTTGGTAACCAAGCCAAAACCGAGGTGTGATTCTAACACATGGATTCAGAAGTTTTTAGGCAGCTTATAGAACTGACCCTAAGGACACTTTCAAATATGTAATTCAATTTAACTAATTCATTTCTCAGTTATTGGGAGAGTGAAAAACAAAACAAACAAAAAAACCTGTCACTACTAGAAACACTTGGGTTCAAATTCCAGCTCTGGCACTTACCAGCTGTGTGATGTTGGGCAAGTCACTTAACCTGTCTGGGCCACATCTGAAAAATTTCCCTAAGGGAAAAATAGCCACCTCATAAGGCTGCTGCACTGCCTTTTGCTGCTGCTTCCCCTCTGTGTCAGGGCTGCTTTCCTGCCGGGGCTCTGCCTGATACCCAGCGGTGTGTTGGGAAATTGGATCTATGAAAAAAAAAATCACGAAGCCCTGATCTGTGCTGATTTCTGTGGTGTAGATGCTTCAGCTATGGTGATTTTAAGTTACCAGTAGTTTAGCAACAAGCTCACAAAATTCTTAAATATTTAACAAGTGGCCACTATGGACAGGAAGAGCATGTTTCTGCCCCCTTCCCTCTCCTCTTTCTCCTTTCTCCTTTCCCAAAAGCATGGTGGATGTTGCTTGATAGAATTTCCATCTAGCCTCTTCCTTTTACACTTAAACAGTTTCCAGAAATAGTTCCCTTCCTTACATTGGCTCCTGACCAGCGTATGTGCTGGAATTCAGGCAGTCTGGCCACTTCCCCTCATCTTCCTAAGTCCTCCTCGGTCATGTCACCAGCAGAAGTTTTCAGAGGAGACAGAGGACTCTTTGTGTTTTGCAGGGCTGTGCTTATTTGCAGCTGGGTTTCCTCATTCTGCCAGGGTTGGGTGCTGATTTATTACCTGTGTAAGTCTCCCCTGCAGAAGTGCTCAGGGCTTTTTTTCCTCCCCCATCTATTGCATTCTACTTCCCACAAAGTCTGGATGAGCCGTGAGAACCCAGAGAATGGAGGAAAGAGCAGGCAGTTCTGGTACTCTCACAAGGCCACATCAGGAGGAGAGAGAGCTATCTGGACTATCACATAGTTGGAGAATACTATCATGTCCTTAAAGCAATGTGCCTGATGAGTTGGGAGACCCTCAGGCCAGCCTCACGCATTGAAAAAAATCCATGTGCTGTGATCTGGAGAGTCATGAGGAGGCCCCCTCAGCACACAAAGGTCAAGACTAACATTAATTGAGAGCCTACTATGCTGTCCAGCTGGATCACAGGCCCCTCTACCCCATCCTGTGCAGGTTGTGAGTCAGGTAGTTGCAAAAAAGATTCTGGGGGCTGATAACAGGATAGACATGCTTTATTCCGATGCAAGCTCTGCCAGCCAGCAGTTCAGAGCTGGTGCCATTTTTACTGAAAGTATACAATAGTGGCAGTGAGCCATGGAGTATATGGGCGCACATGCACAGTTATACCACTCTTATATAACTTGTTTACAATGGATGTGCTGAATCATACCTAGCCAGATATGAAGCGAGGGGGTCTGACTACACTAACTCAATTTTCCTCATACTCCATCCCTTCAGGGTCCCTTACCATACAATCTACACATCTGAGATCTT
The DNA here is from genome assembly GCF_000696425.1 of Galeopterus variegatus. Taxonomy (NCBI): domain Eukaryota; kingdom Metazoa; phylum Chordata; class Mammalia; order Dermoptera; family Cynocephalidae; genus Galeopterus; species Galeopterus variegatus. The sequence goes on from NW_007726147.1 coordinate 108,010, forward strand.
CCATGATGTTCCCTCAGCAAGGATAGCTGATGCTTACATCTATAGGCCATAGCAGCATGCAATGGAAGCACTACTTTGTTCAGTTCTTGATAGTCCACAGTCATCCTCCAGGTACCATCTGGCTTTTTCACTGGCCATACCAGGGCGTTAAAGGGGTTATGTGCGGGACGAGTGAGGCTGACTTTTTCTAACTCCAATATAGTGACACCAATCTGCATGTCTTCCTGGCAGGCAATACTGTTTCATATTGACTACATACCATGGCTTGGGTAATATGTATGGGTCATTTTTAGCATGTCCCCGTAACACAGGCTTCACTGTCTGTATCTGCAGCTGGAATTCTCCAACCATTGTTTGCAGGTATAACCCATAGAGTATATCTATACCCAAGATGTATTCAGCTACTGGGGATACATACACAGTATATACATGAGGGGGCAATCGTCCTATGCCCAGTGGCAAAGACACAGCTTTGACTTTAATAATATGTCCTCCATAGCATCAACATTCACTGTGGCCCCTGGAAACTTACCTGGTTTGCCATATATCAGACTATATTCTATGCTGCTATCCACCAACACTAACACACGCTGTACATTTGTTTCTGACCAATGTATTGCCAGATCAACATGAGGTCTTCAGTCCTCATCTGCCCCCAAAAGGTGAGCACCTCGGCCTACTTCCTAGCCAAAAGAGAGCAGTCCATCTGCCCCTGCAGAAGTAGCCATGAAATCTCTCAGATTTACTGGGCATACTTTATCATTTGTCTCTTTTGGAAGTTTGGTATAATGCCACTTAGGGTACAATTGTTACCACAAGGCAAATAGGACTGCATTTGGTTGCCAGTCAATTTTCTTGCCGTCGACCCCTGCCATGAGCAAGTCAAGCCACATCTGCATACAGCTGGTCTTGCTCAGTCCCTTCAGGGCAACACTCTGAGCATTTCTTGGGGACTTGGTCTTCACCACCTTTTGGACCCCCTTTGTTTGTCTCCTCTCCTTTGCTTCATCCAGACTGGCCATCATGTTCATCACTTCATGTGGAGGACAACCAACATATGGGGCCAGTATGGCCATCAATGACTCAAAGGATGCTGATGGAGCATTTTGCAGCACTATGTCTCTCATGCTGCCAGTAAAACAGTCATCATTCAGGCCACAGGTGTTCACATTAAACATGGACTGCCACATCCCCAGTTCCCGAATTATTTGAACCAGCTGAGCATACGTTTGCGATCTACTCACAGTTTGGGGAAGTTCTCTGGCATTCGTCCACATGGTCCAGATGGCTGCATTCACCCATTCCATCAGAGTGATTACCCTGTCCCTGTGCATATCTGCAGCTATTCTGTAGCCACTGCATTCGTTCACATGGTCCAGATGGCTGCATTCACCCATTCCATCAAAGAGTGATTACCCTGTCCCTGTGCATATCTGCAGCTATTCTGTAGCCACTGCCACAGGGACAGGTGTGTGGTGACAAAGGCTAACTTTTTGATCTCATCACCAGAGCGCATCACACTATCCACCCTTAGGTCCCACAACCACAGGAGCCAAGCAGCTAGGGGTCAACCTTGTTTCTGGCAAAATTGTTTCCCCAAGTCAACCAACTCAGCTTGAGTGTAAGGGACATAAGTAGTAAATTGGGTCACTTGTGGGTTGCCTACCGGTTGTGTGCCCAGTCCCATGGGCTGTTCATGCTTCAATTTCTGATGCACAACAGATGATGCCAGGGGATGCACAGTCTCCCCAACTCACCATTGGATTCATCAACATCCCCAGTGTCAAAAGCAGCAGTAACCTGTTGCTGTACTTCATCCTTCAGAACAATTACCTATGCTTCCAACAATCCTGCTTTCTGCTGCATATCTTGAAGCCATGCTGCTTCACGGAGTACCTGGTCAATGTTGACTCATAGTACAGTGAGCAACAGCCAGAACCTGGTCAACAGGAAAGCAGCTGCCATGTACCACATAGTCAGGGGTAGCCACATTTCCTCCCCCTCCCGAGGGTCTAATGGCTCCCTTACCTGCTTGGAATCTTGCCGACTATGCCAATTGTTGGGCTGGATCACAGACCCCTCTGCCCCATCCTGTGCAAGTCACGAGTCAGGTAGTTGAAAAAAAGATTCTGGCAGCCGATAACAGGATAGACATGCTTTATTCTGACATGAGCTCTCATGGCCAGCAGTTCAGAGCTGCTGCCTTTTTTACTGAACGTACACAATAGTGGTAATGAGCCAAGGACCATATGGGTACACTTGCACAGTTACACCACTCTTATGTAACTTGTTTACAATGGATGTCCTGAATCATACCCAGCCGGATATGAGGCGAGGGGGCCTGACTATACTGACTCCATTTTCCTTACAGTGCTTGTGACTATTTCATTTTTATTTCACCACAACTCTATGAGGGTGGAATTATTATCCTTGTTTTCCAGGTGAGGTTGTATCACTTGCCCAGGATGGGCAAGAAAGTGGGAAAATGGTTGCGCTTATAAGTCTTAGTGGGTGGGTAAATTAGCATAATCCTTGAAAAGGCAATTTTGCCTTACATCTGAAAGTCTTAAAGATACTAATCATATACCTTTGGAAATTTCCCTTAATTGTATTAATCAGGATAATTTAACTTCTATAATAGACAAACCCCAAACCCTAGTTCCAGAAAGCAAGGGTTTCTGTATAGGCGAGGTAGGAGGGACTGCAGGCTTTGCTGGCCACCCAGTCTCTGTGGCAGCTGCTCCCCTGCATTGCTGGCCTGTGAGAGCAGCCATGGAGGGCATGTGAATGAACAGACATGGCTCCCAGCACCCTTTCTATGTGGACACTGAGATTTGAATTTCACATTTTCAAGGTCACAAAATATTATTCTTTAAATCATTTTCGAAAATGTAAAAACCATCTTGAGCTTTTATACAAAAGGCTATACAAAAACAGGCAGCAGGTGGGATTTGGCCTGCCGTCTGCAGTTGGCTGACCCCTGGCTTAAAGCATTGGAAGTTTCTTTTCACTGATGCAATGATCCAACATGGGGGTTCCCAGCTGGAGGGCTGTCCCCATGGTTCTTCTCCAGTGGCAGCTCAGGGGTCCATGGTCCTTTCCTCCCGTGCTCTGCCCTCTCAAGTCCTCAGGGTCATCTCTATTCCGCAGACGTTGGAGAGAGGGTGTGGAGGACTGTGTGGGAGGTCTGCATGTGCTGTGTCACTTTCCCTCACCACACTGATGGGGATTCAGGTACACAACCACTCCCAAATGGACTCTGGTGGTGTGCCCAGGGGGAAATGGACAGGAGGCCTGCAGACCTCAAAGCAGGGTGTTCACTAAGCAAGTAGCACATGCTGTTCACACATATTTCCACACTGTAGGAAACTAGGATGGCCTGGAGAGATTTTGCAACAATGGTTGAGCCTGAGAACAAATTCCATGGGCTTGATCCCTGGGTGCCCCAAGGCCTCTTCTTGGGCCTAGACCCTTGAGGTCGTCACTGCAGTGCGTGAGATGATGCAGTGGCCTCTTCTGTCACACCACAGGGACATAGCCATGAAGGCCAGGGCCATGAGTGTGCTGGCAGACCCTCCAGTGGTATAGGCTAACCTCTTTGGACCAAGAAACACAGAGCTCTTGAAGCTCTGGGTTAAAGGAAGTGGGGTTGGGGGCTGTAGGGAGCTGCTGATGGAGCAGACAGGGCCTCTGTTGAAGCAGCCATGTCTGGTGGCCCCCACTGGAAAAGAGAAGCTCCTTTCTGACCAGCTCTTGTGGGTGATGAGCAGAGAAGGGGGAGGAGCCTGGAGAGACCAGCAGCAGCCTGGGACTAATTGTTGGTGCTTTCCGTAGGTTAGGGACTTGAATGGGGGTTTAATATGACCCCCTAAGCCAGACAAGCCCAGAATGTGTCAGAGATCACAGATTTATTAAGACAATGGGATGAAAATAGCCCACACCTGGTTTCATCTGGGGACTGTGGCTCCTCAGCCAGACCTCCTGAGGACTTCTAGCCAGGAAGTGAGCAGGGGACAGGGTGGCATAGGTGCTTGCTCCTCACAGTGTGGTCCACAAGCCAGCCTATCACATTACCAGGACCCGCATCTGTTCCCCGCCTCCCGGGGCTCTGTGTGCATGCCAGATGCTGGGCCTGCTGGTCGTATACTCGAGGGACATTCACTGTCTCCTAGGACAAGTGAATGACCCCCAGGGCCAGGGCGTGGTAGGCAATGCCCTCTCCCTAGGTGTAGCCAGGACAGATTCTCACATGGGAAGCAAGAGTCTTAGGATACCAGGGTTCCAGTCTCCCACCAATCACTAACTCACTGTGGGACTCAGGCAGTTGCTGAGCCTCCCTGGGCCTCAGTTGGCTTGTCTGCAACGTGGGGCAGAAATGCCTCACTGCACCATGTGCATGTGCCCTGCCGCACAGGCCCTCCCTGAGTCCAACAAGCACCAGGCCCGCCCTGGCACATGTGGGTCTGCAGCATGGTGGCCAAGGCACTCAAGACCCTGGGCTCAGGCTGCAGCACGGGAATGCTGAGGAGGGCTGGGACCATGCTGGGCTCCCTTCCCTCCGTTCCCCTTGTTCTGATTCCCAACTTCTCCTGCACCTTTCCTCTTAGGGAGGCCTGGGATGATGGCGTGCTGTAGCACCGATCCTAGCACACACACACGGTTCCCAGCACGAGCCGGCTCTGTCCCACAGACACTGACTTGTGGCAACCTCACAGCATTTGATAAGGAACACATTGTGACTATTCCCATTTTAAAGATGAGGAAACTGAAGCACCAGAGAATTCCTTATTTGACAACAGGGGAAACCAAGTCCAGAGAGATGAAATGACTTTCCCAAGGTCATGCTGTACTAGCAATAACAACCATATTCTCCCATTTAACTTAGTGCCTATTATGTGTTAGGGGCTATGCTGCAATTATATGTAATTTTATAACATACCTGTGAGAGAGGTGTTGTTATCCTCATTTTCCAAATGGGGACACTGAGCCCCCGTAGGGGCTCTTGGTCAGGGTCACACAGGTGGTAGATGGTGTGACCAGGATAACTCAGTCTATACTCTCTGTGCAGCCAACATGCCCAGCTGATTCTAGGCACTGTGGCCAGGTCCTAAATATTCTAAGCCCAATTCTCTGTCCTCCAGAGGTGTCCTGGGGCCCAGGGCCAGGGCTGCCCCAGCAAACCAGACCCACCCTGGGGCCTCAGAGGGTTTCCTTCATCTCCTCCAGCCCTGTCTGTGGCAGAGTTCAAAGCTCTTCCCTGGCTTCCGTGGACCTGCCTGGACAGCTCAGCCCTTGGAAGGAGGGCGAGGAAACGGGCCTGATTACCCCGTGTTTCACAAGGGAGATGCCAAGCGCTTGACTTGCCGGGCCTGCCCACGCTCCTCGCCCCTTGTGGGCAGCAGGGAGAGGTCTCAGCTCCCCGCTGCTCCCAGTGCTGGGGAAGACCAGGCGCCCTTCCAGAGTTTCCCAACATCCTGAGACATCAGAGAAGGACGGATGCGGGTGGGTTTGGGGATTTTATTTACAAATTGCATTTGCATTCAGATGCCAGTGGGCATGGCACGTTGGCCTGCTGGGATCTGAAGAAGTCTGGATGAGTTACAGCCCTCCCTGGGCCTCAGTTTCCTCTTTCATTCATAATGGGAAGATAATATCTAAAACTTAAGAATAAGGGAGTGTGTGCCTGGTAGGGGAGATCAAGTGGGAGGGGGAAAAGCACTTGAATATTGAAATGCATCATGTGACCCTTCTGGACCCTTCTCAGCAGGCCATTCTGAGATTGGTAACACCAGCCTTTCTGGGATGGAGTTCTGAGGCTGGGCTCCTGGTTAAACAGCTGTGCCTGGTCAGAGACCAAAAGCTGGAGGTGAGCTCTCTGACCCAGCCTGCTCTCCCTGGGGGTTCACAAGGTGGCCACCAGGCCCTCCCATGAGGAGACGAGTCCTCCCTCAGCAGAAGTTGCCACCATCGTGCCTCCCTGGTGCCTGCACAGTGACAGGGGTGTTCTGGGGCCCAGGTTTAGAATCCCCGATGCATGCCCCACGTGGACCAGAAAAGTCTCCCCGGTGAGGCTTGGAACTGAGAAGGGGGGTGCACTCCAGGACGCCCATCCTCATCAGCAAGACCTTCAGGTGAGCCCCACGGGGCCTGCTTTTCCTGGCTGCGGCCAGGATAACTGTGTCCCTGCAGGATGCCAGATGCACCTGGCGGGAATGCTCTGGAAGTCTTCTCTCTCCTGTTGAGCTCTCCATCCGCAATGACATTCTCATTCACCACCTCTCAGGGGCTGCAGCCAACACTCGCAACAGGTGTGAGCTAAGAGAGAGAGGATGTGGCTAGCAGGTACCTCCGGGCTGGACGGAGGTGGACAGCCCGGGCGCACGGGCTCCCTCCTGTCCATGGAGCATCCCCACGGTTTGCTCAGTGCCCAGAGGACCTTGACTTTTCTTCCCAGCACTTCCACAGCATGGCACTTTATTGTGTACTTACTGGCTTGTTGGCTTTCTTCTGCCTCCCCCACTAGGAAGTAAGATCTAGAAAGGCAGGACCTTATCTGTTTTGTTCTTTGCCACTTGTGCTGGCCTGAATAATGGCCCCCAAAGATACCAGGTGCTAATCCCTGGAATTTGTAAATATTACCTTGCAATGGAAAAAGGTCTTTGCAGATGTAATTAAGGATTTTGAGATCCCAGTTTACAAGTAAAAATATTGAGGCTCAGAGAGGTGAAGCAACTTGCCTCTAGTCACACAGCTTTAAAAGTGTCCTTTTAGAGAGAGGCAGGAGGAATCTGCCACACAGAGAAGAGCAGGAGGCAATGTGACCACAGAGGCAGAGATTGGAGTGATGCGGCCACAGGTCCAGGAACACCAGCAGCCACCAGAAACTGGAAGATGCGAGAAACAGATTCTTCCTTAGAGTCTCAGGAGGGAGCGTGGCCCTGCTGGCACCTTGATTCTAGCCCAATGATACTGGTTTCTGCCTTCCGGTATCCAGAAGTGGGGGAGAATACATTTCTGCTGTTTCAAGCCACCAAATCTGTGGTAATTTGTTACAGAAGCCATAGGAAATTAATGCACCACCATATCCCAGCACCTGGTATGTGGCAGATAGTAAATATTTGTTGGAAGAATAAACAAATGCCCCCAACCAAGCATGCTCCCAGGCCAGCTTGGCCCACCCACGGCTTAGCCTCCCACGCCCACCAGCCCAGCCTCTGTGTCCCGTGTGGTTTTGTCATCCGGCTTTCAGCCACAGCCTTGACTGGTGAACTGTCCAGCAGAAGGTTTATGTCTGACCAAGGCCAATGCCCTCTCCTCGCACAGCCTCTCAGACAAAGCCGACAGCAGAGGCCACAGACAGGCAGGCCGTGGGCCACATCCGGTCAGCAGATATATTTTGTTTGGCCAACACTGAGTGTTGTTTGTAAATTAAATGAGATGCCAACATTTTATTAAAAATTGGGAGATTTCACATAAAATCAGGATTTTCAATTTCTGTGGAAAAATTACATGTTCTTTTCAAATCCAGTCTGCAGACCCTTGTGGCTCCGTGGGTGGGACCTGAGTGGCGGCTGTCCCCTTAGAGCAAGCCCCCAGGGCATGTGTTAGCTGACTCCTCTGGCCCCTACTTAGTCTCGATCTGCATACCTGCCCCCATGTTGGAGATGAATGGTCAGGTTTTTTCAGCCTTGCAGAAAGTGCTAGACAACCTCAACCACAGTGCTCCCCCAGCTGACTCTATCGCTGCCTAGCACACTTTTTAAAGGTTCTAAAGTGACCCCACTTAGGAGCACTCTGCCCCTCTGCAGCCACCAGCTAGGAGGGCTGCCTTTGGGGCTGGGCCCACCACAGTCCCCGGAAATCACCCAGCCATTTCCTGGGAGGTCTTTGACCTCCCACATGCCTGGGAAGACAGAGGGACAGTGGCCTCCTCATCTGCTTTCCCGACTTGACTTAGACAGTGGCTCCAATGGAAACCCAAAGTACTAAGGAAGGAAAGGAATGTAAGCGAACCCCCTGGGGAACACCCACGAGGAGGACTTTCAGCTCACTAGTAGGACATGTGGGCCTTAATGTCTCCAGAATGGTGCCGCAGGTCTGAAGCCAAGTGCAGTGCACATAACACTCTCTGTAACCACTTTTAAAACATGCAGATCCTATGATGGACATCGGGACGGTCTGATACCATCCATCTCAGGGAGGACCCGGAGAGCTGCATTTATGGCAAGTGCCCTTGGTGGTTCTGACCCTCTCCAGGCAATGGCCATAGCAGCACAGGGGATCAATCCGATGAGGAGAGGCATTGAGGGAGGCCCCTAGGAAGTGATCTGTGTCCACAGCTGCTGTCTACCAGGCTGCTTTAGCAAGTCTTCCCCAGGGCTCAGAAAATGATATAAAATACTTGTCAGGGGCTTAAAGAGACTAGTAAATTCCTCAGAGCCCCATTCAGGCTAATGTTTATTAATTCTGTGACCCTTTTGTCCAGGGGTTTTTAGCACTAGGGGATGGGTTGAGTGAGGTGAGGAATACACTGAATTAGCAGAAGTTGTGTGACTAGAGGCAAGTTGCTTGACTTCTCTGAGCCTCAATATTTTTACTTATAAGGTGGGAACAATAACTCAAAGGGATATTGCAGGGATGAACTGAGATGAGGAACATTCATGTCCTGTCATTGGGCAGTCATATGAGTTGTCACTTCTGTGCCCCATGTTTTAACCCAAAGGCTGGGAAATTCTGTCTGAAACTGGGCTCCCACACCCTCCTCTCCTGCACTGTCTGAGAACTGCTGGGGTTTGGAGTGGCGCAAGCTGGCGTCTCCTCCAGTCATGGCTCTTTCAGTAGCCAGTAAGAGCAACCCACTCAAAGGGGCAAGAAATAGGAAGGTGTGCAAATGGGGGGCATTTACTGTAAGGGTGCAGGGGCTACAGGAAGGGCTGGGCTCAGGAGTGGGAAAGCCAGCGAGAACGTGGGCAGGACCCTTCCCCTCCTTCTTTTGGGCCCCCTTTTTCTTCATTGTTTCCCCCTCCACGTGGCTGTCCTGGCAGACCTGTGGTCAGCCCTGTGGGAGAAGGCAGCTGACCTTGAACTTCTTTGCTGACAAGTCTCAATTCAAGTGAGCACCAGAGACCACCAGGCACCTCACAACCCCCAACCCCCAGGCCAGCTTGGGAGTCTTCAACCTCAGACTGACCAGCTTTGGGGGAGTATCCCAGCTGAACCCCAGCATGCTGTGTCAGCTGTCCCCTCCCGGGGGGAGCAAGCTTAGCATCCACACTGCTCTTCCAAGGGAGGACAAGGCTTGTCAGAGGCCTGGGGCAAAATGGTAAGCCTGGTTATAGCAAGAGGATGGCACAGGAGAAAGGGCCACCGTGGTGTGACGGTGAATTCTGGGAGAGAACACTGCAGGAGAGAGTGTGTCCCTCCCCTGAGGCTCCTTACATGTGGTTCCTCAGGCCTTGGCTAAGTGAGCATCTCTGGGTGGACCGACAGGCATACCTGAGGGCGGGTCACACTTGAAGACAATGCTTTCTCTCCATGGAAACTTGTCATATGACTTCCTAAGAAGAACAGCCAACTGCCGTTTTATTTTTGTCTTTTTAAAAGCCTTCCCCATCTCCCCCCCCACCCCAACCCCTGCCACAAGCCCAGGGCTACTGAATCCTGTGAGGATTTTGTGCTGGTTTCAGACCCAGCTGGCAGCTCGTGTCCGGCTCTGGCTGGGAGGAAGCCTGCAGCTCTCCACTGATTAGAATCTTGGCTCTCCACCCTTCTCCTGGGGTATCCTTTCATCCCGAGGATGGCTGGCACTGGCGCACACTCTAAAAGAGGAGGGATGGGCATAAGTTTCCATCATGCTGCAAAACAGAGCCATATGTTGGTGGCTTCTCTGTTGGAGCATGGGCTTGGAGAGAGCGTTTACCAACGAAGGGTTGGCACCACAGAGACACAGGTCCTTGGCCCCAGTTCGTGTTGGTCCCTGGCCAGTGCATTCCATAGGAGGCAGGAAACTGCCGTTCTAAGAGTGTTTGCCAGTCAGGGCTTGATCAATCCTGGTGACATGCAGCAGATTCCCCATCAAGGGGACATCCTGTGGAAAGACAGGTATGGGGGTCTTCAGAACCACTGCATCTGGGTAGCTCATCTCTGCTCTGCTCACAACAACTGTGTGACACCTGAGTGAAGCCTCACAATATCCTGAGAGGAGGTTAGGTGGCCACAAAGCTAACCAGGGCCACCACATCACATAGCCTGAGGGAACAGTCACTCTGTAGTTTAAGTGAATGGTCTCTCCTGGAGTTGTGGTGCAGTGCACAACCTGGGCAGCTGTACGTGGTGGCCCTGAAGCTAATAATTAACAGAGCCAGGTGAGACTCAGACTTAGACCCTTGGCTTCTATTTCCATTTTCTTTCCTTTGTTGTCTCTTGTATAAGATCACCTCTTCTGATGCACTCATTGGATTTGACGAGATGCCTGACACCCAAACTCCATAATACTAACTTTCTTCATTTGTAAAATAAAGCTAACATAATTACTCCTTATGATTGTCATGATGAGCAAATGACAAAAGGCAGAAAATATGCCTGACCCAAGGGCCTAGGTCTTAGTGAGAACTCAGGAAACAAAAGCAGCTTATTACTATTACTGCTGCTGCCACCACTATAGTAACATTTATTGTAATTATTGCTATAATTACCTTTCCAATCAAATGAACACATCCCCCTCTCACGGCAGTGAGGGTCCAAGGCTCCTAGCACCACACTGGCACAGATTAGGTCCCCCTCTGTCTTCCTTTTCCTTTCCTAAAGTGGGGGTGGCCCCGATCATACCCCGGGGGTGGTGATGGTGAGATGCTGAAGGAACCCAGGTCAGCTGAGGAAGACGAGCCACTTGACTGAAATGACATAGAGCTCCTGGCACCCTGCAGCCCTTCCTGCCCCTGTGAGCCACACAGGTACTGAGGGATATACTTTGCTGCTTCTATTAAACCGACCACCTTCATGGAAGCCCTGCCTGTGATTGTGCCTGGAGCAGGCCCTGGTGTTTATGTGCCACATACAGTAAATGACTGAATGAGTGAATGAGTAAGTGAGAAATCTGAGCAGATTTCCTCTCTACCCACCTTCAGCTCAGCAGTTTTATTTCTTTTTTTCCAGCAAACACTTAGGTTGTGTCTGCTCTGTGCCAAGCAGTGCTCCCAAGCTGGGGCACTAAGAAAAATCCCACGTGTCCTTGACCCTGACAGCTCACCTCTAAGCAGGGAGAGTCCCAGGCCTCTCTCCTTCAAGCCACTGGGCAGACACTTTGCCCAGATTCCCCGAGGCAGCCGTGAATCTGGGCAGCTGAGGGGTGATGTGACGGCTGTCTGGACATCTCTCCTGGTTTTGCCAACATTTCCCTCTGTGCCACTTGCTGAGAGCCCAGCCTTGTCAGCTCCACCCCCTTTTGCAATGACCCTGAGCATGTGCCCAGCACTCTCTTGGGCTTGGGGGAGCTAAGGGCCCCACCCTGCCTGCCTGGGGTGGTGGGGAGGGGGTGTCTTCTGAAGCAGAGACAAGGCGTGTACACGGAAAAACGTACAAACTAGCACAAGTATCAGAAACACATAAACACACACATAGCCGCTCACAGCTGTGCTGACCACATCTGCACAGGTGAGAAGGCGCCAGGGTGATTACAGTGACTAGATCAAGGGTCCTCTCCTCCTGCTCCCTTCTGTTCAGCTCCTCTTGGGTCCTTGTGCTGTGTGTCTCAGGTGCTTGCTGTGTGACTCTCAGCTTTGCAGCCTGGCCCAGAGGCCCACCAGACCCTCACATCTTCCATGCCCCCATGCAAGCAGACAGCAGATGCCTTGATGCCGGCTGTTCCAGCTCAGGTGGCTGACAGTCTGCTGGGAAAAGCCCAAAATACAAACTGCAAAAGTGGTGCGAAGCCAGAGGTTATTGACACAGAGGCCAGTAGCATCAGCACTGACATAATGCAGGCTAGGAACAGGCATCAGGGCATGCTGGGGACTGTGGAAAACGGATCACCCAGGCTCCACCTCAGTGGTCCTTGGACTCTGGTGAGCATCAGAATCCTCTGGGTGGCTTGTCACGACCCAGATTGCTGGCCACACCCCCAGAGTTTCTGATGTGGTAGGTGTGGGTTTGGAAACATGAATTTTTTTTTTTCCTTTTTAAAATTTTTTATCTTATTTTATCTTACACAATGTAAACATATTTTGTGGCCATTTACCAATTTCTCCCTAACTCCCCTCCCCCTGCCCCTTTATTGAAGTACAATTGGTTACTCATATTTGTGGGGTATAAAGTTGACTATCAATACTTGTGTACAATGTGTGATAGTCAAATCAGGACAGTTAGCTTATTCATCATTACAATACATAAGCATTCTTTATGTCCATTAACCAATTTTTCATTAATTTCTCCTTAATCTCCCTCCCACTCACCCTCACCCTTTCTACTTCTAGTAACCACAGTCTGTTCTCTCCTTCTGAAAGTTCTGTGATTGTTGTTTCTTTCCTTCTCTCTCTTTCTTGATTATTTATTTATCTATTTATTTGTTTATTTACTTATAGCTGCCACTTATGAGTGAGGACATGTGGTATTTCTCTTTCTGAGCCTGGCTTGTTTCATATAACATAATTTTCTCCAAGCTCATCCATGTTGCTGCAAATGGCAGAATTTCATGGGTTTTTTTTTTTTTTATGGTTAAGGGTAGTAGCCCCTTGTGTGTGTGTGTGTGTGTGTGTGTGTGTGTGTGTGTGTGTGTGTGTGTGTGTGTGTGTGTGTGTGTGTGTGTGTGTGTGTGTGTGTGTGTGTGTGTGTGTGTGTGTGTGTGTGTGTGTGTGTGTGTGTGTGTGTGTGTGTGTGTGTGTGTGTGTGTGTGTGTGTGTGTGTGTGTGTGTGTGTGTGTGTGTGTGTGTGTGTGTGTGTGTGTGTGTGTATATATATATACCGTATTTTCCTTATCCAGTTGTCTGTTAATAGATATTTAGGTTGGTTCTATAGCTTGACTACTGTAAATAGATCTGTGATAAACATGGGAGTATAGGTATCCATTCAACATGCTGATTTCCATTCCTTTGGGTATATATCCAGCAGTGGGATTGCCTGATTGTATGGCAGTTCGATCTAAATTTCTATTTTTAGTTGACAAATTAATAATTGTATATACTTATACAATGACGATGTGGTGTTTTGATATATATGGAATGATTTATCAAGAAAATTAACATAACCATCACCTCACATACTTATAAATTTTTGTAGTGAGAACATTTAAAATCTGGTTTTTTAGCAATTTTGAAATATACAATACATTATTATTGACTGTGGTCACCATGTTGCACAATAGATCTGGGAAACTTCTCTTATCTAGCTGAAACTCTGAACCCTTTCATCAACATTCCCCACCCCACACCCCAGCATCTCATAAACACCATCCCACTCTCTACTTCTATACATTTGAGTTTTTTACATTCCCCATTTCTAACAAGTGCCCAGGTGATGCTGATGCTGCTGGTCAGGGACCACGGCTTGAAGACCACTGCCCTGTCTGAAGGGGGTGCTGATTCTTCAGCTCCAGCCCCCAGCTGCCTTGGGGCCAAATCTCCCAATTTTTCAAGAGAAGCTAAAAGTGCAGATTTTATTGTAAAATTTTCTAATTTTTAAAATTTGTAACTAAATTTTAAAAATTAGAACTCTGGCAGGGACTAAATAAAATACATCCGTAGGCTGGACTGGGTCACAGCCTTGCACCTCGGGAGCTGTGTGATTGCACACACTCATGGCTGGGGGGTCCTACCTCCTGACAGTTTCATACCCACTGACTCCTGCCTATTGCCACATGTTCCCAGGAGCTGGGAGCCTCATCAGAGCCTTGTATTACCCTCGTCTCTTGCTGCTTACAGAACAAAGGAAGACATTGGTCTGTCTTACAAGCCTCTGCTATGAGAAAAGAACAAAAAGGCCACCCATTTTAAGAGAATTATCGCAGACTTCTCAAACCACATATAATTAAAGGGTGGAGTGAATCCCTACAGGGAACCTTGGGCTGGGCTTAGCAAGAAGCCAGGCGTGCTCTGCCACGTGGGAGAATCGGAGGCCTCTGTGGCAACAATAGCCCCGATAAAATGACAGGCATCTCAGCTTTCAGGCAGAAAGGTTGTGAGATATCTGAACGCAAGTGAGGCTAAAAGCATCCTCCTCCCTAGACGGAGGATTGCAGAGCTGCCTGCACCTTTGACAGCGCGTCTGGCTTTGGGCACAATCCCTGGGCCAGGCCCTGGAGCTCCCTCCTTCAGCCAACTTCTCTTATTCCACAACACAACAACAGCAACAAAACGGTTACTAGCTCTGAGCATCTCTGGGACTTTTTGAGTCTTTGAGTTTTACTTTCTCTTGAGTGACAACTACCTCCAGAGAAGAAAACACACAACATATGGCAATTTTAGGCCATCACTCCATCCCCACCATACACACACCAGCCAACGTGGTGCCGAGACGTCTTATTGTCTGAGTGAACGCAACTTGAGACTTGTCAGATCAGCTGTGCAGAAATCAACCATCAGACCAGTTCTGCAAAAGAGCTTGAAAACTCCTCAATTCTAAGTTATTTTTAGTTAGGCTTGTTTCATTTGACTCTAGGATGTCCTGCTTCTCAGAATTTTGGAGGGCTATGGTGGTCAAATGTAAAATGTTCCTAGGTCTGTAGATTAGGGTTTAATACTGATTCATACTCAGGTGAAGAAATAGAGGGAAACTTCCATTCTTAAACCTGCCAATGTGCAAACCATAGTTGGGGGATGGGGTACTCACGCCAAGTTCATTCTTTGCTAGAAAATTAGCTCATCCATGTGTGGGCACGTCACAAGGGATGCAAGGAATCAATAACAAATTTATTCCAGACATTTTCTCACCCCAATAATACAAAGGATTGTTTTGGGGGAGCAGGAAAACATGTTCTTATACATGGAAAAGCCATATGACCATTTAAGATGTTGACCAGGGCTCCTGTGCCCGTGCCCCAGGTGGCCTTGCAAGGTTGGAGGGTTTGAGGCTTGCTGAAGTTATGCGCTTGTCACACAAACCCGATGAGGGGACAGTCAGTGTGATACACTCAAAGGGCACATTTTAGCAAGTGTTACCTGAGGGCTTTGCATTAGTCAGGGTTCTCTAGAGAAGGAGAACCAATAGAGATAGATAGATAGACAGAGATAGAGATAGACGGATAGACAGACGGACAGACAGATACGAAGACAGAGACAGACAGAAAGATAGATTAGATAGATAGATAGATAGATAGATAGATAGATAGATAGATAGACAGATAGAGGTAGATGGGTAGATAGAGATAGAGACATAGATACACAGATGGTAGATAGACATAGAGATATTTTAAGGAATCAGCTCACGTGATTGTTGGAGTTGGCAAGTTCAAAATCTGCAGGGTAGTCCAGCAGGCCGGAGACCCAGGGAGGAGCTGATATTTCAGCTTGAGTCCGAAGGCAACTCACTCACAGAATTCTGTCTTCTTTGGAGGTCAGTCTTTTTTCTCTTAAGGCCTTCAACTGGATGAGGCCCACCCACATCATGGAGGGTGATCAGCTTTACTTGAAGTCTACTGATTTAAATGTTAATCTCATCTAAAAAACACCTTCACTGAAACATCTAGAATAATGTTTGACCAAATGTCTGGGCACTGTGGCCCAGCCTGGTTGATACGTGCAATTAACCATCCAGGCACTAACTTCGTGGTGTTTGGGGGTGAGCAGAGACAGTGCCTTGTGGTCTAGGGGGGATATCTTGTCAGACCTTCGGAGGTCCTGAGAGGAGGCCCCTCAACCACGCCCTTGAAATTCCAGCCTCTCAAGTTGCAAAGCCTGGGTTCTGGGTGCAATGTTTTGCCCCAGGCCCAGTGCCATCTTGCTGAAATGCCCAATGATCATGTGCCGACACCCAAGCAGCACATGGGGCAGTCACACCACAACCACCTGGGCATTCCAGGTTGTGGGCCTCAGCTGTTAGCACAGCATGGAGGCCTGGCTGTGTGCTTAATCCTTAAGCACGAATGCTGAGCGAGGTGCAGATTTGCTTGATGGGGAATGTTGAGTGCTGGTCCTGTCGGTTGAAAAGCATACGTCCACCCTTGAGATCCTCCCTGGGTTGCTGTTAGGACTTGCATCCACTGTGATGTGGTCTGGTCACACCCTTGACCTCCCTTCACAATAGTCACCTCCATTTTGTAACTTCTAGTGGGACAGTATCACATTCAGTGGCATTACCAATGTTTTGTTGTATTGTGCTTTTCATTCAGTGTGTTTTCCTCCAGAATGTCTCTTATTTGTAGTATTTCTTGGCCTCTATCACCTCAGGGAAGATACCACAGATCATTGAGAATGAGAGAAGTCAAGTATTACCTGTGAACATTGCAGCCAAGCCCTGGCTTACAGCACAGTGTGAATGGGTGATGGGTCAGAGTCCGTGTGGGCTGGAGGGAGCAGGACAGTCAGAAAGGAGCACAGCAGTCTCAGATCTGGGAGTGGGTCTCTGAGAAGGGAATGAGAAGGCAGAAGCAGGACAGCTTCGAGGTGCTGGGCACAGGAGAACCTGGCCTCTGGGCACGGGTGAGGCCTGCAGGGGCACCACAACTGGAAGAGAAGTCCTTCCTGCCAGGATGGGAGGAAGCAGCAGGGATAAATGACAGCCTGGCTTCAGAGCCTCTACTACCTCCCTGCTGGGTTTCCAGGGCCCCAGAGGGCATCTGAAATCACTCACATGCCCCGTCTTGTTCACAGTACCAGGCACACTGTAGGCCTCGATAACTACTTGTCGATGAGAGATCTTGGGTGAATCTAAACGTGTTTGTCCAGTGGGCCTGGCCTCACAGAGAGCCAGCTCTGGTCGGTGGGAGTGGGAGTCAGGGAACCACCCTATGCTTTCTCCAGAGGGAGATCCTCTTTGTTGCCCACTGGGCACAATGAAGGTACATAGAAGTGAGTCTTTGCTCACAAATGAACATGGGATAAGCTACCTTCTGTCTGGTTCAGATGCCCTTAGCTAGCATTTTGCAAACCACATATCCCGTAGACCTCAATGGAATTTGTCTAGCCCCCCACTTATGAGTTCAGTCATGCAAAATCCGTGGTGGATGGCTGGGTGTGGTGCAGCAGAGATTATGCCTGGTGCCTCCTTGCCCCCCACCAAGAAGCAAGACCCATCTCCCAGGCCTTCCAGAGTGTCTCAAGGGAACACATCCTTGGTGTCTGACTCATGAATCCCAGAGACCTCACAAAAGCCCAGGGCACAGATGCCATGACTGAGAGATGGAGGAAGCCAAAGACAAAGCTCTGCTGTCTAGAGAGGCCAACGTTGAGTGCTTCCCTCAGGATGGGCTGTCTCCTGACTGAGAAGCAAGAGCCCAACTTTTCCAGGCTTTTCCCTGCAAAGTTCCACTCATCCCAGGTGGAGTCCTAAGTGAGAAAGAATCACAGAACCCACCAGCTATAGCTTCTACAAGCTCTCGGTCTATTCCCACAGCCAGCTGGAGGAGAGGGTGAAAATGTCATAGTGAGGGGCAGCAAAGGATGGTGGGAAAGCCTGAAGGCTCAGAGGCAAAATCCCTGGTTCCTTCTCTCACAAGCTGTGACCTTGGGCAGGTTCTGGAATCAGACTGGGTCTCAGTGACATTGTTTGTGAAGTGGGAGCTCTGTGCAAGGCACTGTCCGTGGCACTGTGGAATGCACAATTACATAAGGCAGATTTCTAGCCTCAGGGAGCCTACACTCTACTTATTAAATCCTATTTACATGAATGCACATGTGTGGGCATATTTGTGTCTGTCTATTCCTGGGTACTCAGTTCCGTTCTATTGATCTATATCTATCTCTCTGCCAATGCCACACAGCCTTGATAACTGTACCTATGTAGTAAGTCTTGAAATTGAGTAGACTAATTCCTTTCTCACTTTATCCCTTTTTTTGAAACTATTTTTTTTTTACTTATTCAAGTGCATTTTCATTTTCATATAAATTTTAGAGTTTATGCAAAAATTCCTGAAATTTTGACAGGAATTTCAATAACCTTGTATATCAATTTGGGAAAAATTAACATCTTTACTATGTTGAGACTTCCAATTCATGAACATGATATGCCTCACATTTGTTTATATCTTTTTTGCTTTCTTTCATCAGTGATTTTTTTTTTAAGTAAAAAAAAAAGGGTTAAGGGGACCTTAATCCTTGACTTGGTGTTGTCAGCACCATGCTCTTCCAAGTGAGTTAACTGGCCATCCCTATATAGAGATCTGAACCCTTGGCCTTGGTGTTATCAGCACCACACTCTCCCAAGTGAGCCATAGGCTGACCCTACTGCTGTGTATTTTTCAGCATACAATTTCTGTATATGATTTGTTAGATTTAAACCTAAATATTTTATTTACCTTTGAATTATTGTAAAGGGTATTGTATTTTTAATTTCAATCTCCATGAGTTCATTGATACTACATAGGAATGCAATTGATTTTTGTATATTTATCCTGTTTCCTGCAACCTTGACCAACTCACTTGTAAATTCTAGGAGTTTTTAATATATTTCTTGGGATATTCTATGTGAACAATTATGACATCTGAAATAGGGAGAGTTTTATTTCTTCCTTTTTCTTTTTTTTTTCTTACCTATTGTACTGGCTAGAGCAGACATCTATACCTTGTTCTTTTTTGTTTGTTTGTTTTGTTTTGTTTTTCCTTTTTGAGACCGGCCGCCCCGCGCTCAGCTAGTGAGTGCACCGGCCATCCCTATATAGGATCCTAACCCGCGGCGGGAGCGCTGCTGCGCTCCCAGCGCCGCACTCTCCCGAGTGCACCACGGGCTCGGCCCTGTACCTTGTTCTTAATCTTAGGGGGAACACATTCAGTCTCTCACCATTAAATGTAGGTTTTTTTGTAGATCCTCTTTACCAAATTGAGTGAGTTCTTCTCTACTTCTATTTTTCTGAGAATTTTTAACATGAATGGGTGTTGAACTTTGTCAAATGCTTTTTGTGCATTGATCGATAAGAACATATAGTTTTTCTCCTTTAGGCAATTAATATGGTGGATTACATTGATTAGTTCTCTAATGTTTAACAAGCCTTGCATATCTGGAATAAACCCCATGTGGCATTTATCTGGGTGTGGTATCAAGATAATACTAGGTTCATAAAATGAGCTGGAATGTGTTCTTACCTTCTATTTTCTGGAAGCGATTGTGTATAATCTTTGTTAATTCTTCTTTAAGAATTTGGTAGAATTCTCCATTGAAACCATCTGGGCCTGGAGGTTTCTTTTTTGGGAATTTTTAAATTACAAATTAAAATTCCTTAAGAGTTATAGGACTATTCAGATAATATATTTTATATTTCATGAGTTACAATAGTTTATATTTTTCAAGAAGGTGGCTTATTTCATCTAATTCAGCTTATTATTTCTTTCATGAACTGTGCTTTTGATATTGTATCTAAAAAGTCACTGCCATTTCCAAGGTCACCTAGTTTCTCCTATGTTATCTTAAAGGAGTTTTATAGTTTTGTGTTTTACATTTTGGTCTACAATTAATTTTGAGTTAGTTTTGTGGAGATTGTAAGGTCTGTATCTAGATTCTTTCTTTCTTTCTTTCTTATTTATTTATTTATTTATTTGCATGTGGATATTCAGCTATTCCAGCACTGTTTGTTGAAAAAACTGCCTTTTCTCCATTGTATTATCTTTTCTTCTTTGTCAAAGATCAATTGACTATATTGGTGTGGGTCTATTTCTGGGCTCTCTGTTCTCTTCCACTGATCTATTTATCTATTCTTTCACCAATACCACACTGTATTGATAACTGTAGCTTTCTAGTAAGTCTTAAAGTCAGATAGTATCAATCTTCCAACTTTGTTCTTCAATACTGTATTGGCTATTCTGGGTATTTTGCTGCACCATATAAACTTTAGAATCAGTTTGTTGATATAATCCCACAAAATAACTTGCTGGGATTTTGATTGGGATTACATTGAATCTATTGATTAAGTTGGGAAGATCTGACATCTTAACAATATCAAGTCTTTCTATCCATGAACATAGAATATCTCTTCATTTATTTAGTTCTTCTTTGATTTCATTCATTGGTATTTTGTACTTTCCCTCATATAGATCTTGTACATATTTTATTAGATTTATAACTAAACATTTTGTATTTGGGGGATGCTAATGTAAATGGTATTGTGTGTTTAATTTCAAATTCTACTTGTTTGTTGCTGATATATAGGATATCTATTGACATATGTATCCTGCAACCTGCTATTATTACTTATTTGTTCCAGAAGGTTGATATGGTCAATTCTTTTCATGAATTTTTGTGAGACAATCATGTCATCTATGAACAAAGACAATTTCATTTCTTCTTTCCAAGCTATATATCTTTTATTTCCTTTTCTTGTCTTATTGCATTAGCAAGGACTTCCAGCACAAAGTTGAAAAGGAGTAGTACAAGGGGACATCCGTGACTTTTACCTGATCTTAGTGGGAAAGCTTCAAGTTCTTCACGTTTAAGTATGGTGTTAGCTGTAGGTTTTTGGTGGATATTCTTTACCAAGTTCCCCCTCTATTCCTAGTTTACTGAGAATTTTTATCATGAGTGGGTGTTAGAATTTGTCAAATGCTTTTCTTATGCCTATTGATATGATCATGTGATTTTTCTTCTTTAGCCTGTTGATGTAGTGGATTACATTAATTGATTTTTGAATGTTGAACCAGCCTCATTTGAGTATATCTGAGATAAGTTCCACTTGGTTGTGATGTATTATTATTTTATACATTGTTGGATTAGATTTGCTCATGTTTTGTTGAGGATATTTCATCAATATTAATGAGAGACATTGGGCTGTGCCTTGCTTTTCTGGTAATTTCTTTGCCTCATTTGGTATTATGGTAATAATGACCTTATAGAGTGAGTTAGGAAGTATTCCTTCTGCTTATATCCTTTGAAAAGAATTGTAGAGAATTGGTATAATCTCTTCCTTAAATGTTTGGTAGAATTCTCCAATGAACCCACATGGGCCTTGTGCTATTTTGGAAGGTAGTTAATTATTGATTCAATTTCTTTAACAAATATAGGCATATTAAGATTGTCTATTTCTTCTTGTGTGAGTTTTGGCAGCTTTTGTCTTTCTGGGTATTGGTCTATTTCATCTAGGTTATCAAATTCGTGGGCATAATATTTAGACTATTCCTTTATTGTCCTTTTAATATTCATGGGATCTCTTCTTTCATTTCTGATATTAACAATTTGTGTCCTCTCTCTTTTTTTTTTTTTAGTTAGCCTAGCTAAAGTCTTATCAATTTCATTGGTCTTTTCAAATTCAAAGAATTTCTGTTATTGGTTTAATCTATTTTTTCTCTAATTCTTATAATTTTTTCTTCTGCTTACTTCAGATTTAATTTGCTCTTCTTTTTTTAATTTCCTAATGTAGAAACATAGATTACTGATTTTAGATCTTCTCTTCTAGTATATGCATTTAATGTTATAAATATCCCTACTGCATCCCACAAATTTTGATAAGTTGTGTTTTTATTTTCATTTAGTTCAAAATATTTTAAAAATTCTCTTGAGATTTCTTCTCTGACTCATGTGTTATTTAGAAGTGTGTTGTTTAATCTCCATGTGTTTTGAGATTTTTTCAGTTATCTTTTTGTTATTGATTTCTACTTTAATTACTTGTAGTCTGAAGGTAGATTTTGAATGATTACTTTTTTTTTTTAATTGTTAAGGTGTGTTTTATGGCCCAGAATGTGGTTTGTCTTGGTGAATGTTCCATGTGAACTTGAGAAAAATATGTACACTGCTCTTGCTGGATGCAGTAGTCTATACCCATACATATTAATTATATCCGGCTGATTAATGGTGTTGTTGAGTTCAGTTCAACTCTGTCCTTACTGATTTTCTGCCTGCTGGATCTGTCCATTTCTGAACAAGGGTGTTAAAATCTCCAACTATGAAGCTGATTCATCTATTTTTCCTCCAGTTCTATCAGTTTTTGCTTCATGTAGTTTGATGCTCTCTTGTTAGGTACTTACACATCAAGGATTGTCATGTCTTCTTGGAGAATCGACCCATTTATCATTACATAATACCCTACTTTATCTGTGATTACTTTCCTTGCTGTGAAGTCTGTTCTTTCTTAACAGCTGCTCCTGCTTTCCTTTGATCAGTGTTAGCGTTGTACTTTTGTTTCATCCATTTTCTTTTAATCTTTATATATCTTTTTTTAAAAGTGAGTTTCTTGAAAAAAATATATAGTTGGGTCTTGTCTTTTTGATTCACTCTGGCAATCTTCATCTTTTAATTGTTGCATTTATAATATTGACATTCAAAATATTGTTGATATAGTTGGATTAATATCTATTATATTTGTTACCATTTTTCTTTGTTTCTACTTTTGTCTGCCACTCTTTTTCTAACTTTTGTAGTTTTAATTGTGCATTTTATATGATTCCATTTTCTTTCCTTTCTTAGCATATCTGTTATACTCCTTTCCTAAAAAACTTTTTTTAGTGGTTGCCCTACAGTTTGTAATATAAACTAATCCAAGCCCATGCTCAAGTAACATTTTACCACTTCACAGGTAGTGTGAGAACCTCATAATAACATAGTACTCCTAATTCCTTCTTCATGTCCCTTGTATTATCGCTGTCACTTACTTCACTAATATATAATTACATGCATACATACATATATATTCTAATACATTGTTGCTATTATTTTGAACAACCTATTAGATCAATTGAGAAAAAGAAAAGTAAAAGTTTTTATTTTACTTTACCTATTTCTCCTTCTTCTACATAAAATAAGTTTATATAGATCTGTGTTTCTGAACTATATTATTTTCCTTCCCTGTAAAGAACTTCTTTTAACATTTCTTGCAAGGCAGTTCCACTGGCAACCAATTCTCTCAATTTTTGTTTGAGAAAGGCTTTATTTCTCCTTCACTTTTGAAGGATAATTTTCCAAGGTACAGAATTTTAGGTTGGAGTGTTTTTTTGTTTTTTTTGTACTTTCAACATGATGAATATTTTGTTTCACTCTCTTCTTGCTTGCATGGTTTCTGAAGAGAAGTTGGATTTAATTCTTATCTTTGTTCGTCTATAAGTTTTTTTTCCTCTGGCTTCTTTCAGAATTTTTTCTTAATCTTTGATTTTCTGTACTTTGAAGGTGATATGCCTAGGTGTAGTATGTTTTGGCACTTATTCTGCTTGGTGTTCTCTAAGCTTCCTGGGTCTGTGGTTTGGTGTGTGACATTAATTTGAAGGAAATATTGTTTCAAATATTTCTTCTGTTCCTTTCTCTCTTTATTCTGCTTCTATTGACAGGCTACTAATAAGCCCATCTTGGGCATTTTGGTTTTTTGTTACAGTGTTTTGATCTCTAGCATTTCTTTTTGATTCTTTCTTAGGATTTACATCTCTCTGTTTACATTGCCCATATGGTCTTGCATGTTGTTTACTTTATCAATTAGAGCCCTTAGCATATTAATCATAGTTGCTTAATTCCTGGTTTGACAATTTTAGTATTCCTGCCATGCGTGGTTCTGATGTTTGCTCTTCTCCTAAATTTGTGTGGGGGGTTGTTTTGGTGTTTTTCTTTCTTTGTTCTTTTTTTCCTTTTAGTATGCCTTATAATTTTTTTCTTGATAGCTGGACATTAGGTGCCAGATTAAAAAAAAACTGCTGTAAGTAGGCCTCCAGTAATGTGGTGGTAAGGTGTGGGAGAAGGGAGAGGATTCTCCAGTCCTGTGATGAGGTCTCATTTCATTAGTAAGCCTATGTCTCTGTACTTTGAACTTCACAAGTGTTCCTCAGGATTCTTCCCCCACTCCCTTAGGTGGGAGAGGATGGCTAGAGTGGTCTGGAGTTGGGTATTTATCTTCACCCATGTGGAGGGCTAGAACTGACTAGAGTTGGACATTTCCCTTTCCTCAGCTCACATAGGCTTTCATAAAATCCCAGCAGCCTGCTCTCCTTATTTCAGAATGGTTTCTTTTCCTTTTCCCCCGCTGAAAGCATGAAGGGATATTTACTATGAGAAACTGGTCAAGCTCCTGGAGGTACATCTCACAAAACTGTGAAGGCCCTCTATGACTGGGTGCCTCTGGAGTTTTTAACTCTTAGACTTACCCACATGAAACCTCCAGCAATTCATCAATTACAGTTCAGGTTTTACTACCCAGCACTGGTAACCAAGGTGGTTTTGTTCATCAGTCTATGCTCCAGTAAGCTGTGACTCCCTGCATTCACCTGCCTGTCTCTCTCATCTTGGGGGCAGCATTTTGCCCTGTGTCCTTACTTTTCTTATAGATCCTAGAAGAGCTGTTAAAAATTTCAGTCTGTTCAGCTTTCTACTTGTTGTTAGGATGTAGTGGTGACTTCCAAGCTTCTTACATGTGGAACTGGAAATCAAAAGTCCTCTGAATCATTTTTCATAGACTCTGCCAATCTCTGTCTTATACTTGGTGCATTTAGATCATTTACATTAATAGAATTATTAATATGTTAGGGCATAAGTCTGCCAATTCATTTCTTATTTTTTGTGTGTTTTGTTTCTGTTTTCTTTTCCTGCCATATTGTAGGTTACCTGAACATTTTTTAGAATTCCAATTTGATTTCTCTTAGTGTTTTTTGAGTGTATCTCTTTGTATAGCTTTTTAGTGGTTGATCTAAGTATTACATTACGTATAATAACTTATCACAGTCTACTGGTGCTGTCATTTTACCAGTTAATTGAAGTAGAGAAATCTTGCCTCCCTTTACATCTTTACCTTTATCTTTCACCTTATCTTGCCTCCTTACTTCTCCCACTTATAAATAATTGCACTAAATTTTTTTCTACATGCATTAGAACCATATCAAATAGTGTTATAATTTTTGCTTCCACCACCAAATGTAAGTTAGAAAACTTAAGACAGAAGGGAAATCTTTTTTATTTAGTCATAATTTTGTTCTTCCCATGTTCTTTCTTCCTTTCAGATATGCCAAGACCCCCCACCCACCCGTTTTTTTTATCATTTCATCTCTATTTCAAGAACTTCCTTTATCCATTGTTTTAGAGTAGATCTGCTGGTGACAATTCTTTTAGGTTTCCCTCATCTGAAAATGTCTTGATTTTCCCTTCAATCCTAAGCATATTTTCAGTGGGCATAGCACAGTTCCTTTTTCTCAGCACTTGAAAAATATTATGCCATTTCCTTCTGACTTCCATGGTTTCTGAAGACAAATATGCTGTCATTTAAATTGTTTTTCCTTTATAGGTAAGGTGTAGTTTTCTCTGATCACTTTTATTTTTCTTGTTGTTTATAGTTTTCAAAAGTTTTATTTTGATGTGTCTTGGCATGACTTTTTGTGTGTGTGTGTGGCTGGCCAGTATGGGGATCTGAACCCTTGACCTTGGTGTTATAACACTGTATTCCTTTTTTTTGACCAGTAAGGGGATCGCAACCCTTGGCTCAGTGTCGTCCACACCACGCTCAGCCAGTGAGCGCACCGGCCATCCCTATATAGGATCCGAACCTGCCGCCTCGGCGCTACCAACACCACACTCTCCCAAGTGAGCCACGGGGCTGGCCCATATAACACTGTATTCTAACCAACTGAGCTGACCCACTAGTCCTTACATGAATTTCTTTGGGTTTATTCTGTTTGGCATTTATTCTATTTCTTCAATCTATAGACTTGTGTTTCTTACCAAATTTGGTAAGTTTTCAGCCATTATTTCTTTACGTACTTTTTCAGCCCTGCCCTCTTTCTTCTAGGATTCTTGTGGCACAAATGTTAGGCATTTTGTTATATCCCATAGGTTTCTGATGCTATGTTTCTCCCCACCCCCACCTCCCATTTATTTTCTTTTTGTTGTTCAGATTGGCTTATTTCTATTTCTGTCTTCAAGTTACTGATCTTTCCTCTGTCTCCTCTGTTCTGCTGTTGAGCTCATCCACTAAGCTGTTTATTTCATTTACTGTATTTTTCAGTTCTAAGATTTCCATTTGGTTCCCTTTTATATCTTCTATTTCTTTGCTGAGACTTTCTGGTTTTTTGCTGAGGCTTTTTATTTTTTTTTATAATTTGTTTCAAACATGATCGTAATTGCTCGTTGAAGCATTTTTATCCTGGCTTCTTTAAAACCTTCTTCATGTAATGCTAACATCTTGGTTTTGGCATCTATCAACTGTCTTTTTCATTCAATTTGAGATCTTCCTGGTTGTTGGTGTAAGTGATTTTTTATTTTAACTTGAACACTATGTTATGAAACTCTGGACTTTACTTAAGTCTTCTGTTTTAGCAGTTTTTCTCTGACATACTCTGCAGGCAGAGGAAAGGAGGGCTGCCTGATTACTGCCAGGTGGAGGTAGAAACCCAGGCTCCCACTCGGCCTCTGTTGACACCTGGGTATGGGGCTCCTTGTTATTGTTGGGTATGTGTTGGAGTTCTGTCTCCCCAGGTGGTCTCTACTGACCCAGAGGGGAGGGGAAGTCTCATTACTAGCCGGTGGGGATGAAAATCCCAAGTTCCTACTTGGCCTTCTCTGACATCACCATTGTGCAGGTGTTGGAACATCTTATTACAGTCTCACAAGTATAGAAATCTAGGCTCCCCACTTGGTCTTTGCTAGTGTGGGAAATGTTTTCTGTGGTGCTTGGTTGGAATAGAACAGTTATTGAGTAAAAGTTTTCTGTCTTGCTAGGCTGCCCCTTTCTTAGTCCTTTTGTTAGAGAGTGGGCTCCTGACCCCCCAAAACTCATGTCCTTTTCATACACAAATGCATTTATTTGTCCACAAAGTTTTGACTTGTTTCAACTCAAAAGGTCCAAAGTTCAAAGTCTGATCTGTGAAATAAAAAAACAATGTGTATACTTTCAAGATACAATGGTGGGGCAAGCATAGGGTACATATTCCCATTCAAAAAGGGAGAAATAGACCAAAGGAATGGTGTAGCAGGTCCCAAACAAGTTCAAAAACCAGCAGGGCAGGCATTAAATCTCAAAGCTGGAGAATCATGTACCTTGACTCCACATTCGACGTCCTCTGCACGCTGGTGTGGGGTTGGTTCCCCAGGTCCTTGGGCAGATCTGCTTCTGTGGCTTTCCCAGTGTCAGGTGATGCTTTAGCTCTCACAGGCTGGCATTGCATGCTGGTGGCTCTACAATACTGGAGTCTCCATTCCCACAGCTCCAGTAAGCATGGTCTTGGTGGGGTTTTTCTGTTGCAACTCTGACCCCAAGTTTCTATTCAGCATCGCTCTAGCAAAGCCTGTCTGTGGTGACTCCACTCCTCCTACAGATCACTTCCTGGACCCCTAGGCTTTTCCATTTTGAAATAGGGGTGGAGGCTCCTAAGCCTTCAGAGCTCCGGCATTCTGTAAGCCTGCATACCTAACACCATGTGGATGCTGCCAAGGCTTCTGGCTTGTATTTTCCAAAGATGCAGGTCCAGCCACACCTGGAGCCAATTTAGACAAGGCTGGAGCAGCCAAAGCAGCTGGGGTGCTGGTGTGGGGGCAGTATCCCAAGGTGGCCCTGGGCAGCTAGCCTATGGAGGGTGCCTCAGGCTTGATCTCCAAGACCATTTTGTCTCCCTAGGCCTTTGGGCCTATAAAGGAAGGCGCAGCCTCCAAGATCTCTGAAATGCTTTCAAGGTCTTTCTCTCATTCTCTACCACATGGCCAGGCTGCTGCAAACTTTCCAAATCTTTATACTCTGCTTTCCTTTTAAATTCTGGCTTTATGTCATACCTTTGCCACCATAACTCAGTGTAGGCTGTTATAAGTAGCCATGCAGCTTCTTTAATGCTTTGCTGCTTAGAGATTTCTTCTGCCAAATACTCTGGGTCAGCACCTTGAAGTTCCACATTCCATAAAGCTTTTGGGCATGAATAGAATGCAGCCAAGTTCCTCGCCTCGTCAAAGTAAGGGTGATTTTTTTGCCCCAGTTTCCAATAAATCTCTTCTCATTTACATCTGAGACTTCCTTAGAATGGTCTTTACAGTCCATATTTCTATCAGCATTCTCGTCACCACCATTTAACTAGTCTCTAAAACATCCCAAACTTTCCCTGGTATTCTTGTCTTCTAAACGTTCGCCAGCATCTAGGATTTTTCTAACCTGTTCCTCCAAATTCCTCCAGCCTCTTCTCAACACCCAGTTCCAAAGCCATTTCCACATTTTCAAGTATGTGTTATAAGCAACACTCCACTTCTCTGGTACCAATTTTCTGTATTAGTCCATTTCTGTTGCTTATAACAAAATACTCGGAACTGGGTAATTTATCAAGAAAAGGAAAATGATATTTAATGCTTACCATTTTCGAGGCTGGGAAGTCTACAGTCCAGGGTACTGTAAGGTGACTCTACTCACATGGCAGAAAATGGTAGAGTAGAGAGAGATCAACCTCTCATGAGCTCTTCTTTTAAAGCCCCCAGAACCATGCCCCTGACCACCATATTAATCTATTCACTACAGCACGGTCCTACAATCAATCACCTCTCAAGGCCCCACCTTTCAATTACCATAACAGGATTCCCCACCCACAACAGTTACAGTGGGGATTAAGCCTCAATGAGGTTGGGGTGGTGAGGGAGGGAGGACATCCAACCTACAGCAGCTTTCTTGCTTGGGATTTAATTAAGACAATGATCACAAACTGTGGAATGAATTAAACAAGTGGTAGATATACACAACAACCTACAATTAAATGACAGATCCAGCTCCCATTGGGACATCCCATCAGGACTCCTCATTAGGACATCAGTGAGGCCTTCAGTCAAGAACCCGCTTAGTTTTCTCTGGCTTGTGGTTCTCGTTTATGATTATCTCCTATGTTCTACAGCTAGACTTTCCCTTACTATCACTATTTATTGAGTGTCTACTTTTGTGCCTTGCATTTGATTTGTGTTGTCTCTATTTCTGAATATAACAGAATACGGTAGATCAGTGTTGCTTTTCTAACATGCAAATCAATAGTTATTGAGCCCACTCTGTATGCCAGGTCTTTCCTCTTCTGCCTCCATCAAAGTATATACTTTAAGTTAGATCTTTATCAACCCGGAGCTTTAACTTCCCTAATACATAAACCACTGCACAGATCTCTTCAACAACAGCCATAACCTAAGGTCGTAGTCTAAGAAGAAGCCTGGTATATCAACTTGTTAATAATTTTACGTTTTTCTTTGGGTGCAACACAGCACTTATTGATGAGGGTAATAAACTTAGGTCTGTAAATACTTCAGCATATATATCTAAAAGATAAGACTTTTGAAAAACAAATAATCACACTTCTAATCTCAAACTTAAAAATATTAACAATAAAGTCTTAATATTCTCAGTATTCTTGTTTCCTCTACTATCTCATAATTGTCTTTTACAGTTGTTTTGTTTGAGTCAGGATCCAACTAAAGTCCACACGTTGTATTGATAAATGAGTCTCATGTACCTCTTTTCCCTCCCCTTTAATTTTCCTGTTGAAGATCCAGGTCATTTATCCTGTAGCATTGGCCACATTTTGGATCTTGCTGATTGAGTCCCCATGGAGTCATTTAACATAACCTTACATCTGCAGTGTCTCTTGTAAAATGGTAGATCTGGTAATTTGATTATAACCAGGTTGGATTTTTTTGGCAAGCATACTCGATGGGTAGTGTTGTGTACTTTCATCAGGAAGTACGCATAATATACGAAAAATGCCTGGTTCTCTCTCTTTCTGGGCTAATAAGATTGATCAGTGGTTTCTAGTGTTGTTAGCCTGATCCGTCTGATCCATCCATTATAAAGTTCCCCATCAGCTTTTCATCTAAAGCTTTGATCAGATATTGATGATAACTAGATGATCACCTCCAAAATGGTGATCTTCTATCATTCTTTCATTTTTTAGCTGGAAGATTTCTACAAAGAGAAACTTCCTCTCATCAACATCTTTCTTACCCTGAAGTACAGTTCACATTGGAAAGGTGGATGAATGTTGATTCTTTCTCTTTGTTCACCAATTTCAGAACAATAAATTGACATTCTGTCAGCCTACAGGTAAAAATAAGTCTGGGGTTTTGTCCCCTTTTTGTTTGTTTGCTTATCATATAAACTCATGAATTAAACATGTTTTGTATGCCTCAATCCATGATAATCACTGTTCCTCTCTGATGCTCAAGTTGTACTATCTGTGGCCAGTGGGAGCCTTCTCAAGTTGGCTCCTGTGTCCTTTTGACCCAATCCTAGTAGTCCATGACTGTGTCCTTGCTCCCTGGACTGAAAAGATGTTTCAGGTTTCTCTTACACACATTTCCTGCACCAGACCAGGATTCAGCCATTTCTTCAAGGAGCTTGATTTCTTTAAATAGAATTTAGAGACCAAAATCTGGGCATTAGGGGTATTCATTGCTCCTTGGTTGGTCATTGTTTCTAGCCTTTTGCAAGTAAACAGAACAAGGAAATTCATTTTTTTTAAGGAAACACATCATGAATTTATGCCGATATGTTCACATTCACACTTAGTATTACAAAGATTTTACATTGTACCTCTTTTGTCTTATACTTAAAACCTTAACTAGGGGCCGGCCCGGTGGCGCACTGCTACAGTGCACCGCTTGGGAAGCGCGGCGGCGCTCCCGCTGAGGGTTCGGATCCCACATACAGACCGGCCGCTCACTGGCTGAGCGAGGTGCGGGAGTAACACCGAGGGTTGCGATCCCGTTGCTGGTCACGAAAAAAGACAAAAAGGAAAAAAAAATTTGTGTTGTCTTTTAATTCTATTTTCCACGGACTTTTTGAAGTACCCTCATATAATGAGAATTGATTATATAGAAAAATGACTCCCATCACAAAAAAACCCCAGAAAATCTAACAACTCTATGTCAGCATAACAGACCGGTAAGGGGATTGCAACCCTCAGCATGATGTAGTCTGCACCACGCTCAGCCAGTGAGCGCACTGGCCATCCCTATATATGATCAGAGCCCGCGGCCTCGGTGCTACCAGTGCCACAGTCTCCCTAGTGAGCCACAGGGCCGGCCCCCATGAACTTTTTTTAAAAAAATTATTATTTATTATTAGCATATTTATTCTTACAAATCATGATATTTCTTTAGCCCTTTACCTGACCTATCACTTCCCAAACCCCCTCCTTTCCTCCCCCACATCTCTAGTGTCCTTAGGTTTGTTCTCTCCTTCTGAAACTTCAATGTATTATTGTCCTTCATTCCTTCCTTCCTCTCCTCCTCCCTCTCTCATTCCCTTCCTTCCTCCATAGCAGCCAGTTATGAGTGAGAACATACAGTATTTCTCTTTCTTTGTCTGGCTTATTTCACTTAACATAATTTTCTCCAGACTCATCCATGTTGCTGCCAATGGCAGAATTCCATTCTTTTTTTATGTCTGAGTAGTATTCCATTGTGTTTATGTACCACATTTTCCTTATCCAGTGGTCTGTTCACGGACACTTAGGTTGGTTCCATATTTTGGCTGTTGTAAATAGCGCTGCAGTGAACATGGGAGTACAGGTGTCCCTTAGACATGATGATTTCCATTCCTTTGGATATATACCCAGTAGTGGTATTGCTGGATCATATGGTAGCTCTGTCTGTAGTTGTTTGAGGAACCTCCATACTGCTGTCCATAATGGCTGTGCTAATTTACAGTTCCACCAACAGTGTAGAAGAGTTCCCCTTTCCCCACATCCTTGCCAGTATTTGTTATTCTCAGTGTTTTTAGTAATGGCCAGTCTAACTGGAGTGAGATGATATCTCAATGTAGTTTTGATTTGCATTTCCCTGATGACTAGTGATGCTGAGCATTTTTTCATGTACCTGTTGGCCATCTGTATGTCTTCCTTTGAAAAGTGTCTATTCATCTCCTTTGCCCATTTTTTAATTGGCTTATTTGATTCTTTTTCTGTATAGTTGTTTGAGTTCTTTGTATATTCTGGATATTAATCCCTAGTTGGATGTATAGTTTGCAAATATTTTTTCCTATTCCATAGGTTGTCTTTCCACTCTGTTGATTGTCCCTTGCTGTGCAGAAGCTTTTCAGTTTGATATAATCCAATTTATTTATTTTTTCTTTTGTTGCTTGTGCTTTTGGGGTCTTATTCCTAAAGTCTGTGACCAGTCCTACTTCCTGGAGTGTTTTTCCTATGTTTTCCTTTAATAATTTTATTATTAAATAAATAATAAAATCAACTCCATTTTGAGTTGATTTTGGTATATAGTGAGAGGTAAAGGTCCAATTTCATTTTCCTGCATATGGATATCCAATTTTCCCAGCACCATTTACTGGTAATCTTTTCCCCAATGTGTATTCTTCCTGCCTTTGTCAAAAATCAGTTGGCTGTAAATATGTAAATATTCCCGGGTTTTCTATTCTGTTCCATTGATCTGAGTATCTATTTTTATGCCACTATCATGCTGCTTGGTTATAATAGCTGTGTAATATAATTTGAAGTCTGGTAGTATTATGCCTTCAGCTTTATTTTTTTTTTTTTTTGCTCAGAATCGATTTGGCTATTTGGGGTCTTTTGTTGTTCCATATGAATGTTAGGATTGCTTTTTCTATTTCTATGAAAAATGTCATTGGTATTTTGATAGGTATAGCATTGAATCTGTAGATTGCTTTGGGTAGAATGGACATTTCTGCAACGTTAATTCTTCCCATCCAAGAGTGTGGTATGTCTTTCCATCTTTCTGTGTCCTCTTTAATTTCTTTCAGTAGTGTTTTATAGTTTTCATTGTAGAGATCTTTCACCTCCTTGGTTAAATTGATAGATAGGTATTTTATTTTTTTGGTGAATATTATAGATGGGCTTGCTTTCCTGATTTCATTTTCTGTTAGTTTGTTACTGGAGTATTAAAATGCTACTGATTTGGGGGGTGTTGATTTTGTATCCTGCAACCTTTCTGAAATTGTTAATCAGCTCTAAGAGTTTGTTGGTAGAGTCTATAGGTTTTTCTATGTATAAGATCATGTTGTCTGCAAACAAGGACAGTTTGACTTCATCTTCCTCAATCTGGATGCCCTTTATTTCTTTTTCTTGCCTGATTGCTCTGGCAAGTACTTCCAAGACTAAGAAATAATTAAGATCAGGGCAGAAATAAATGAAGCAGAGACCAAAAAGAAAAAAAATACAAAAGATCAGTGAAAAAAAAGTTGGGTTTTTGAGAAGATAAACAAAATAGACAAGCCATTAGCTAGGCTAAATAAAAAGAGAAGAGAGAAGACCCAAATAACAAAAATCAGAAATGAAAAGGGAGGCCTTACAACTGATAACACAGAAATATGAAGAATCATTAGAGATTATTATAAACAACTGTATGCCAACAAATATGAAAACCTGGAGGAAATGGATACATTTCTGGACATAAACAAACTACTAAGACTGAACCAAGAAGAAATGGAGAACTTGAACAGACCAGTAACAAGCAATGAGATTGAAGCAGTAATCAGCAGTCTTCCAACAAAGCCCAGGACCAGATGGTTTTACAGCTGAATTCTATCAAACCTTTAAAGAAGAATTAATACCATTCTCTTCAAACTATTCCAAAAATCTGAAACAGAAGCCATTCTCCCAAACTCATTCTATGAGGCCAGCATCACCTTGATACCAAAACTGGATAAAGATGTAACAAAAAAAGAAAACTACAGGCCAATATTCTTGACGAACATAGATGCAAAAATATTCATCAAAATATTAGCAAACAGAATACAACAATATATCAAAAAAATTATACACCATGATCAAGTGGGATTCATCCCAGGGATACAAGGATGGTTCAACATATGCAAGTCAATAAATGTGATAAACCACATCAACAAAATCAAGGACAAAAACCATATTATTATCTCAATAGATGCAGAAAGGGCATTTGACAAAATTCAACATCCCTTCATTATAAGGACTCAGCGAATTAGGTATAGAAGGAAATTATCTCAATGCAATAAAAACTATTTATGACAAACCAATCACCAATATCATCCTGAATGGGGAAAAGCTGAAAGTTTAAAGCTTTTAAAGTTTAAGAACAGGGACAAGATGAGGAATGTCATGAACTTTCTGAAGTACCCCTGCACTTATTTACTTCATTCTAGCATATATGTTAGCTTCTGAATATCAATTTCCAAATTAATTCTAACAACATGATTAGTGACACTTAAGATTTCCTTAGTAACTCTTTATCCTTGGGTTATACCCCTAAGAAATGTTTAATCAAATTATTATGTTTTAAAACCATTTGCAATTATACCCCTCTGTATGGAGAGGCCACCAAGTCAATACACAGATTTATTTGTTTCAATTTGCTTTTCTCTTTTTATAAATTGTTTTATGAAGGTTTCTTTTGTTTCATTTTATACTTACATAAAACATTTACATTGTTCACAAGTCAAATCTGCAAATCAAGGTAAATTCAGAGAAATCTAACTTTCATGCCCATCCATTCTACCATATATACATTTTTAGCTTTAAAAATTTATTCTTCAATTGTTTTTAGTCACATAATAATATATTCTGGAGATAATATCCAGCAATGTATAGAGATGTTTCTCATTTCTCTTAGTACATGCATAGTCCTCCATTGAATGGAAGTACTGTAGTTTATACACTTATTTTATATAACCCTTTTGATGGACATTTGAGTTTTTTCCTGTCTTTTGATATGAATAGACTGGTGCATATGTTTTTAAAAAATATTTTGGCAATATACATTTAGGATAGATTTGTAGAAGAGAGATTTGGGGATCAAATTGTTGTGAAAAATATTGCTAGATATTTCCAATTTTTTTTCCCATACAGCTGTAGCATTTTTTACACCTGCCAGCAATGAGCTTGTCATCAAACCTTTAGATTTTTGTCCCTAACAGGCATGAATATAGGTAAGAATTATACTCAGACAGTTTTCATTTACATTTCTTTTACTGTGAGAAGGTCCATCGTGCACATGTGTGTGAGGGCCATTTGCACTTTCTTTGACCTATCTGTTCACAGCTCTTGCTCACTCCCCTATGGGTTTTTGGCCCTTTTCTTCTCTCTTTTTAAAATCTCTTTTCCACAGTTTGCTATTTGCCCTTTTCCTTTTATTTATGGTGTTTTTGTTTGTTTGTGCCACGCAAAAGTTGTCTTTTATTTATACGCTGTCAAATTTATCAGTCTTTTCTTTTATTGCTACTGGATTTTGAGTCATAATTTAGAAAAATTTTACCTCCTCCCTTAATTTTAAGTAATTCGTTCATAATTTTTTCTAGATTTTATATAACTTATTCCATCATTATTTCATACTATTAAGCATTAGGTTTAATCCCTGAGCTATTTGGAAGTCACCTTGGTATACAGGGCGAGAAACAAATCTAGTTTTCTCTTTTTCCCTGTGGCTACGCAGGTATCACAGTGCCACTTATTTAAAAAGTCTATCTTTTGTCCACTGATTTGAGATGCTTCCTTTAGTATACACTAAATTTCCACAAGCAATTGAGCCTTTTTCTGGATTTTCTATTCTTTCCAGTCAGTCTGTCTCTCTGTGTACCATTTCTACAAAGTTTGTCAATAATAAAGACTTTGTAATAATTTTTAATATTTGGAAAGTCCAGTTTCTCCACATTGTCTTTTTAAAGATTTGTCCTGATTATTTCTGCTTGTTTGTGCTTCAGCGAAACTTTTGAATCAACTTGTCTACCTCCAGGGAAAAAAACCCCAGCTGATAATATTTATTGGGACCATTTTAAATTCATAAATTATTTTAGGATGAATTGATATCCTTTTGATGTTCAGTTTTCCCATCCGCAAACATGGTTTATCTCTCCCTTTCTTCAATTGTACTTTATGCCTTTCACAAAAGTTTTGTGTTTTCCTTGAATAGGTTTGAACGTTTCTCAGTAAGTTTATACCTAAGGTCTTTTTTCCTCCCTATCAAAAATGAGATCTACTCTTTCATTGTTTCTTCTAAATGGCTTTTGTTTATAAATATGAAAGCTATTGCTCTTATTTATTGATTTTACAACCTGCTACTTTACTTAAGTCTCTTATTGTCTGTATTAGTTTTTCCATTGATTCTTTGGGGGTTTCCTAATAAGTAATTATATCATCTGCAGAGATATTTTTTGTTAGATTACTGTTTCTTCTGCTTCTGGTTGTTTCCCTTGTTTCATTACTTCGGCTAATATTACCAGCTAATACAGCAATAGTGGTTATCTTTATCTTGATCTTGATTTCAGTGGGAAAGCATTTTTATCATGAATGCATGCCACATTTCTGAAATGTCTTTTCTGTGTCTTGGGAGATAATCATATTATTTTTATTCTTAGCTCTATTAACATGATAAAGTATGTTACTGTTGCATTGACCATGGTTGCATTCCTGAAATAAACAACATTTGCTCATAATATATTGTTTTTAATACATTGTTACATTCTATTTGCTTAGATTTTCTTTAATGTCTTCATATCAATTTAATAAGTGAGATTGGTCTGTAGTTTCACTTTTTGTTAAACTCTTTGTCAGTTTTTTTTTTTTTTTTTTTTTTTTTTCCGTGTCCGGCAACGGATCGCAACCCTCAGTGTCGCCCCCGCACCGGACCGGGACCGGCAACGGGATTGCAACCCTTGGTGCTGCTCCCGTGCCTCGCTCAGCCAGTGAGCGGGAACCGGTCTGTATGTGGGATCCGAACCCTCGGACGGGAGCGCCACCGCGCTTCCCAAGCGGCGCACTATCCAGTGCGCCACCGGGCCGGCCCTTTTTGTCAGTTTTTTAAATCAATAATTTTTTGTCTTTGTAAATAATTGGGAGTTTCCCTCTTTTTCTATGCTGGTTGTAATAGTTTAAGAATCACTGAGAAACCATTGGGGCTTAATGCTCTTTTGTAGTGCTGGAGGGATCTCTACCTACTTTCTCTATTACTTCTATGATAATTGGTCTGTTCAGACCTTCTGAAGAGAAGACCTTAGAGCGGGAACTTCTAGAAAGCTATTACTTGTGGAACTTGAAAAAAAAAATGTGAATACTCGTTGTAGCTCAGGAACCATGGACACCAGTTTTACTGATGTATGACTTTGTTTTTAATGCCTCAAACAGTTAGAAAGTATAAATAGTTCTTCCTCACAACTTGGTGTTACCACTTTTTTGGAATTAGAATGTCATCGATAATGTGTTGTGAGACTGATAGTATTCTCTAAGTCCCTCTTACCTTGGGAACACAATTTAATGTGACTATATCTGTATTCACATTACAGATTATACATATCACAGAAGAGCTGGGGGTCCCAAACCCACCAACTGAATGCTTCAATTTCATACCATTTCAGGAGTTAAATAAAAATGTCAAGTTTCCTGCAACTTTGGTTAAACTCTCCAATAGAGTTAAGCATCTGAAAAAAAAATTTTTTTTTGTACTCTCTGGTTGGCATTTGTCAAATTAGGATGGTTTAATTTGGTTTGGGGTTTGCAATTTTGCACCAAAAGGAACTTCATGGGGTTTTAAGAGCCCTTTCTCTGTGTTTTACTCTTAAGAAATTACAATCCCCCACTTTTACTCCTCACTTGCTTGTTCTCTAACTAATATTTTCCACTAGAACTTTGGGGAACTAAGCAGATGCATTTGGAATCCTTTGTCTAAGCTAATGATTTGTTTCTGGATGGAAAAATGTTACCATCAACAGGATTTTTTTTTTTAATATTGTACAGTGTTTGGTTCAGGCCAACAGTGTGGGATGGGGATTTAGTCTCCGGAATTGCCAAGATGTTTATGCGGCAGGAATGTTACTTATGTAAGGCTGGAAGTGCTCCTGACGTGCTGGCCTCCCTCTCCCGTCTCAGCTTTTTTTCATTAAGGAGTTGATCTTCTTTTCATGATACCACATTAAGTGGCTAAAAGGGAGAGAAAAAAATGTTTACTGTACAAAATAACCTAACTCTCCCCAAACATCCACTTGGTTAAAGGAACCACAAAGAGTTATGGAAAACTGGGCCGAGAACTGTTTTCATGCTCTTGGCTTGGCCCCTAACTCACTTCCTACAGCTCCCCAGAAGCGATCAAACTCAGATGTGGGAAAATAGAAAATGTTTTTAAAATAAAAGAAAAAATCAATATGCAACCAAACACCCTTCTTTACATTTTTCTGGGTACTGAAGAGAACTTTCCATATAGTAGAAAAGTGTCAAATGAAGGAAACCATCAATGTTAGACATTAATAAAAAGTATTATAAATAAAAGCTATACTTAATAATTGTGAGAAACTAAGGAAGTATAAGATTGGAACTCACACTGTCACAGAAGAATAAATGTGTGTGTTTATATAACCAACCACCCAAGCTCACAGAGAGCGAGCAGGACATTTG
This sequence comes from Galeopterus variegatus, assembly GCF_000696425.1. Classification (NCBI taxonomy): domain Eukaryota; kingdom Metazoa; phylum Chordata; class Mammalia; order Dermoptera; family Cynocephalidae; genus Galeopterus; species Galeopterus variegatus. The sequence continues at coordinate 146,379 of NW_007726147.1, forward strand.
GGGGTGAGAAGGGGGCTGCCCGTGGAAGGCGTGAGTCAGGCCCTCCTGGCCCTGCCTGCTTATCTCTCTCTCCCCTCTTCTGTGAATGCTGCCTGTGAGTCAATCAAGATGAGAAACAAATTATTTTAAGGAGACATGTGTCAGCGGTCTCTGATAAAGGCATACCGGCCCCCTACATCAGTCTGTACCAACACCCATCCCTCAACAAGCAACGGTCCCCCAAGCGAGGTACTAATAGCTCCAACTTAGACTTGCCAGGCGCCCCCTCTCTGGGGCCTGCCTGTGATTTCAACAGCTCAGAGGGGGGACATTCATCACAGAGGAGACCCTTAGGCTGGGCTTGAAGAATTGGTAGGAGTTTGCCTTCTGCCACCTCTCTGGGAACTTCCGGGATAAATGTTGGGTCGTGGTTTTCACATGGTGGGCAAAGAGGCTGGGGCCACAGTCCTGAAAAGCAGCCTCTTGATCAACAGAAACAGTCATTTTCATTGTCAGTCATTGGAGAAAACGTGGAGCCTTAGCCTGGAAACATCAAGGGGGTTGGGGCCTTACTCTCCCTTCTTCCATTATTCCTGCAGCTAATATTTATTGAGCAGCCAGACACTGGCAGGGCTGCCATGCAAGGTTGAGAGGGTGGCACACTGAACAAAGGTGCTATATAAAGGCACCATGCCTGTGATAGAAATCAGATTTGCATGTTTATTGTGCCAGTTTTCTAGAGGACACCTTGAATAAGGGACTCGTTTTCCTGAGTTGCAGAGAAGTGCAATCTATGCTTGAGGTACTGTGTACATGGTGCTGGGTGGTGGGATATGCATGGGACACAGAAGCCTTCACACCATGTGGGTTTTGTTGTATGTGCACCAGAGCAGAGGTGACAGCAAGGACCGTGCAGGAACCTCTGGGAGCAAGAGAAGAGGAACACCCTGGCCTCGCAGGACCATGCCCCTACAGCAAGCCATGTCAGATTGGACAGACTGCCTAGAAAGGCGCTGCCCCATAGAAATATAACATGAGTCTCAAATGCAAGTCACACATGTCATTTCAAATTTTCTAGTAGCCACATTTTAAAAAGCTAAAAGAAACAATTGAAATTAATTTTAATAATAGAATGTATCTGACTTAATATATCCAATATATTATCATTCATCATACAATCAGTGTAAAAATCATTAATGAGATTATTTTACATTCTTTTGGGGGGGCACCAAGTGTTTGAAATCTAGGGTGAATTTTACACTTTCAGCACATGTCACTCTGGACTAGCCATATTTTAAGGGTTCAGTAGCCCCCCGCGGCTCCCATGTGGGACAGCACAGCTCTGGAGTCTTACTAGTTACAATGGAACTCCTGCCTCCAGGCTGGGGGGTGAAGCCTCCCTTTTTGGCACAGTTAAGTCTTGCCTCGAGTCTCCAAAGGGCCAGAAGAGCAGGTGGGAGCTGGGGGTCCGTGGGCAGCAGTGTCCAAGGGCATTCATTGTGGGGCGCGAGGGTGGGGCTTCCGTCTACTCTGTGCTACCCCCTGGTCTCTCACTCCCCTAGGTCAGTCCAGGGCCTGGAAGACCTCATTGAGGAGGTCCCCATTTTTTGTGAGACACAAGGCAAATAGAAACCCCAGGCCTGGTGCTGTTCTCATTTGAGGGTGGAACCACCACAAACCATTCTTTCTGGAGCCACATGAGTGAGCGAGTTCAGAGAAGCAGGCAGCCACTAAGCTGGGTGGCCTCCCTCCAAAACACTAAAGACGATCATGGTCACAGTGCCATGACCACGTTCCAGGCGTGGGGCTCGGCACTGTATCTGATTTCCAGATGCGCACCAGCTCTGTGGGAGGTAGAGCTCGGCACCCTATCTTGTGAGATGGAGACTCAGAAAGACAAGTGTCTTGCTTAGCGTCTCGAGACCTAAGCCTCTACAGCCCCCACTGCTTTTTCTGGAAAGACTATCAGTTACTGAACACAAGTGGTGGTGTCATCTACAGGTTCCAAAACATTGGCCAAATCCACTGGTTAGGGTCGCCTTGGTGACCCTGTCATCCCATACAACCCGGCCTCACTGCCATAACCTACAAAGATAAACTAAGACCGAGGCTCAGATCATTAGGTGTGGGAGTTTCCCTGCTCATCCGTATGTCTGTCACAACAGCCTGAAGGCGAAGAGCAGTTGGAGTTTGTTTCAATTCATCTCAGGGTTCATTTGGGACACTTGGGGACAGTTACAGGTGCTTTGTCCCTGGCCAGGTATAGGTCAGACCTCAGCTGTCACCCATGAGCAGGCAGCCAGGGACATGGGACTGGCTCAGGGAGGAAAAGAAAGGACTGTGGGGTGGTCAGATGAAGGAAGAAGAGAAGTGAGTGTGTGCACACGTGCACATGCGTGTACAAGACAGATGGTGTCAGGGGCCGACAGAAGAGATACAGGCACAAGGCAGGGCAAGGGGGCTAATTTTGAGGGATACCGAGCAGAGTCCTCTGAGCAGAGGCTTAGAGAAGAGAGGGAAGGTTCCCAAAGCAGAGAAACAATCAGGGATTAGGATTGTGGTGGGCAGCCCTGGGGGGGCAAACCAGGGCTCCTGTGTGTACAAACCTGCTCCATGTCAGAACTCTCTGGTGGGCACAGTCAGGGGGCCAGCTGCTTCAGCAGGCTGTGCTCCCACCCCTAGAGGTATTTAAGTATGTGCATGGTGACAGCTTGGCACAGACTGCTTGACCCAGAGCACAGCAGCTGTCCTTGGAGGGATGGAGTGCTGACTTCAGCAAGAAAAAGCTCAAAGAGAGAAAGCCACTGCAACCCTGGCAAGATCCATGCATATCTTTTTCGGGGAGATTAAGAAAAAACAAAAGAAGGGTCTGTATGATGAAAATTACAAAATGCTGATCGAAGAGATCAAAGACATAACAAAATGGAGAGACATCGTGTCCATGGGTTGAAAGACTCAGCAGGGTAAAGATGTCAGTTCTACCCAAACTCATAAAGTTTTAACACAATTCCTATCAAAATCTCAGCAAAGTTTTTGCAGACACAGACAAGCTTATTCTAAAACTTACATGGAAACGGAAAGGCCCTAGAAAACAATCTGTGACCAAGAGGAACAAAGTGGAGAAACCACTTCCCCAGTATTAACACTTACTGTAGGGCTGCAGTAACCGAGACAGTGTGGTGCTGGCAGAGGGATTTATCCCTGTATCAAGGGCACTGGGCGGGGGCACCGGGCGGAGGCCCCAGCACTTGGGACCCTGACTTGTGCATGTTGCTCCATCTGATGTTTCTGGAGTCTCCGCCCTCCTTCTGCCTTCATCCCTGGAAGTCTAAAGCTGGTAGGTGGCTTTGGCATCCTCCTGGCCTGAGGTGGGGGCCATCTCGGTGGCCGGCGGCCTCCCTCTGCACATCCTCACTGAACTGTGACCTCCACCCCATGTCCTACACTGCTGACCTCTCGGCCACCTCCATACCCCTTCTGCAGATGCCCCCAGGCTGTTCTGGCTCTGGAGAGGCCAGGTGTCAGCTCTCCGCCCCATCCTCCATCACTGTGTCTTTCTAGACAGCCACCCGCCGGGCCTACTCACACCAGCCAGGCACTGGGGGAGGCTGTCACCTGCAGAGTCCCAGGTGGAAGGCAGGGCACACGTTCTCCTGCCTTGGCATCCCTCAACCCATGGTAAGGCCCTCACTGACAGTCCAGGAGCTGATTCAGAGGCCTCTCAGTCAGCGGAAATGCCCTGCAATGCCATCCCACAATCTTCCCTCCTGTTGGGGTAGACCCCATGCTCAGTGTCTGCCGTGGGCAATGCCAAAGCCTTTGCCCTCTCAGAGCTATCATCTCTGCGTGTGTCCCTGAGGGCTGAGGCTCCCCTCCCTGACTCACAGGCTCCTGGGGTCCTGCCTTGCCCCAGGCCCCAGCCCCCGCCTGTGGGGCAGGAGGATCTGCTGGGAAGGAGACGGTGCAGCTGCTCCTTCTGCCCCAGGCCTGGCCCTTCCCATGTGTGTCCCTGAGCGTGGCGTCCTTCTCACCTGGCCAGTGGACAGGGTGTCAACAGTCATCCCTCTGGTCGCAGTTCCCAGGCTGTGTCCCCCTCCAGCAAGAGCACGTGGAAGGCTCTGGAGAAAGGGTGTGGGTCAAGGTCTAAAGGCTGAGCAGGATTGACGAGGCAGCGGTGGTCAGAGGAGCAGAAGGGGGCAGCCCTCCAGGCAGGGGGTCAGGCAGCAGATCCAAGTGTGGAGAGAGGCTGGGGGACAGGAGATGGGGCCCTGATCTTGATTTTGGTGTATTTTCCATCTTGTTCACTGAACTCAAAGGGGATTGGGGGGTAAGTCCGGGGCACCTGGCTCAGGTCTTTCTATCACCCCCAGCTGCCCACAGCACCTGGCCCAAGGTAGGTGCTCAGCAAATGCAGAGACCACTGGGCCATGAGGGCTCTGGATAGGTGGACCCCAAAGCCCCCCTTGTCTTGCTGATGCAAAAATGGAGGATGTTGAAGTGGATCCAGCCTTGTGTCACCTCCTGAATTTCCTTGGTGTGCCAACCCCAGCTCAACTGTATTCCAGCATGTGGTTTTGTAGCACTGCACTGCGCGTCCACTCTGAGGAAGGACGGGAGGCTGAAACAGTCAGCACAGCCCACCCCTGACTGATATGATTAGATCGGGGAGAACACACTGCCCAGTGCAGCCCAATAAACAGCAGCCTCTGGGCTCATTTGCAGCACACGATATAGCCCTGGGGCTGCTCAAGGGCTGTTCCTTGGAAGAATCTGCCTGAGAGTGAAGCTGAGCCTAAGAAAGCTGAGTGAGGTAGTGACGGCTCCTGGCTGGCATTATTACAGCACCTGGATCCAGCTATATCTGAAGGTACTCCTTAAACTTTTTAATTACATTGATCAATGTGTTTCCTTTTTGCTTAAGACTGTTTGATTTGTGTTTGATTTGTATTTCTACTATTTAAACCTTACACATTCTGTCTAACCTAGCACCCCTGGCCAAGCCTCCTTTTCCTCATCCTCGCCTTGGCCAGCGGAGCTTTCCTGAGGTTTCTCCATGGCATGGAGCCCTTCTACTTGCCTACAACCCTTAATTAGGGGCTCGTCGGTGGACAGAATCTCATTCTTCTTCTTTGCACAGCCCCTGATCCCGCTGTTCTGCAGTTCTACCAACATTATCAGCCTCACACCGTGTGGAAGACACACTGCCGATGCCTGGGGCCCTGTGCTCACCCAGCCTCAGACCCATCCAGGACAAGGGGCTGGTGCCAAGAGGAGATGGACATTGAAAGCTCCACAGCCCAGTTGCTGCCCACCACCTGGGTCTCCCAGGAGTTCACAGGCCTGCCAGGGCTGCCAAGCTGTGAACACACGTTGCTGGAGGTATGGAGGGCTGTTTTTCCAGTGGCCTTCTCCAAGACAGAACGGACTGAAATGTGAGCTCCCCCTACTTTAACCACAAGCAGAACTGCCAGGGCAGCCTGTGTGCTGGGAGCCTGTGCGGGCGCACATCCCCAGTAGTGGGAAATGACAGGGGGGCGGGCAGGGGTGGAAGACATCAGGGGCTTCCTGTGTGTGGAGCAATGACGAAACAGCCCTGCGGGGGGCTTGGCTTCCCCTACACACCACACCACCTTCTTCAGCCACTCTGAGGCCCTAGGAAAATAAGTTCATATCTCTAAGCCTCAGTCTCTCTACCCATAAAATGGACATACAAAGACCTCCCCCCATGGTGTTGGAAGGAAGCATGGGATGCCCCCAAGGAGGGCGTGACATGGTGCTGGCACACACTAAGTGCTCAGGGCATTGTCTTAGCTGTAGCAATCATGCCGTGAAGCAGGAATCTCTGTTACCCCATTTTACAGAGAAGAAGGCAGAAGCTAGCAGGCAGCTCGCCCGAGGTGGCACCAGCAGCTCAGGACCGTACGACCGCAACACCCAGAGGAGGCTTACATGGAAAGCCCCATCGGAAGGCTGGGCCCGGAACACTGATCAGTGGTCCTCTAGGACAGTAACTGCTGCCGCAGCCCTTTCAGGAGGTTTGGCTCTGAGTCTCCCAGCTGGCCTCTTCATCCGAGGGTCTGAGGCAGCGTGGGGGACAGGCAGCCCCAGCCAGGGTTGGAGGAGGGGGTGCAGGTGGGGGAGGCCAGTTCCCAGGGCTCGCGGGCTGGCTGCAGATGCTCTCTGGAAGCATGGGGGGCTGGAGGGGGGCCGTGACCACCCCTGGGGGCCTGAGAGCTGTTCTAAAAATAAAAACAAACTGTCCAACTCAGGTGAGAGTCAAGACTTTGAAAGGCGAGAAAGTCCAAGAAAAGCCCCCAAGAGCCCCAGGACATGTGCTAGTGGGTGAAATAATTAAGAAAACCTGCCCGATCTCCCACAGAGACATAAATCATCCTGTGCCACTCGGGGCTGATACTCACTGTCAAGCTCCTAATTCTTCACAGCTGTCCCCGTGAGACGACTGCGTGGGGGTGGGGACCAATGGTGGGGCAGGAAGGAAGGGGGGTTGAGAAGCAGGCCCAGAGAGGTACGGGGCAGTGGGCCACGGGGAAATGGTGATACACAGACAGAGGGAAACAGTGAGGGAAAGTGAGGCAAAGACGGCGAGAGACTCCCAGGGTGAGACAGGGACGGAGTGGCCAGCAGACACCCTGATAGCGCTAGGAGGACTTGAGGTCAGTGAAGTAAGAGGATCGTGGAAATGAAGATCAAGCAGAGGTCTGCGAGTTCATAGCCCAGAGGACCCGGCAGCTCTGGGCAGGCTGAGCAGGGAGGCCCCGGGCTCTGGCCCCGGCTCCCACCTCTACTCTCCCACCTAAAAGCAGCACAGAGGAACCTGGGCTCATGCACTGTGTTCTCCGAGCCAGCACAGGGCCGGGCACCTGGTCTGGCATCACCGTTTAACCTGCAGATGAGGGGCGAGGAGGGAGCAGGAATGACCGGCCTCCAGGCTCCCGGGCAGTGACACCCTCTCTCCCAGTGGCAGGGGGCCCGTGGCCAGGCTGGGAGGTGCTGCAGGCGGGCAGGGAGGCAGGCTGCTGCCACCGCTCTCTGAGGGCCCTTGGCCCAGCTGCATCTTCCTTCCTGGTCACCTGAGAAATGCCAGTTTGGAAGGATATTAGAAGCCACTGAGGCCAAACCCCCCCCATGTCCTGGGAAGAGCCTGGTCCTACTCTGCCCTCAGGATCACAGAGAGAATGAGACGCCTGCTCCCTGCTCCACCAAACTTCCCTGGGGGGAGGCCTTGTAAGCCCACTTCACAGATGAGAGACTGAGGCTGGAGGGGATAGGGTCTTAGCCAAAGTGTCTCAGCTGGGGAGAGGAGGGAGCAGAGAACCAGGAACCAGATGGGATTGCTCCCCCTCCCCGCTGCATCCTCCCTGCCCTGTCCTCACTTCTTCCTTCCCTCCCTTGCTCCCTCCAGCCTCTTCTCCATCCTGCCTCCCATCTTCCTTCATTCGCTCTTCTGTTGATTGATGAGATGGGGGGGCAGTCAGCCCCAGTTCCAGCCCTGGTCATGCAGCCCCTCTGTAGAGGGACCCGAGGAAGTCCTGGGCCTCCACAGCAGAGCGGCCTGAGCTGGCTGGGGAAGAGGAGCTCACAGAGCCGGCCGGGAGGAAATGAAGCCGGCCACGGCCTGCAGGCGGAGCAGGACCCAGGGTCCGCACTGTCTTGGGAATCTGAAGCTGAGGCTCAGAGAGGGGTCAGACCCATGGTGGAGGCCGTGGTCCTGTGGTGGTGACGTTTCTGAAATTCTAATGTAGGCTGTTGACTCTAGATGACCCATGTTTGGACCCGGGGGGCACATGGGCCAGCTCTTTGGGCTTCTCTGATCATCAATTTTCTATAAAATGAGGATAATTAGAACCACCTTGAAGATGAGTGACAGTGAAGTCACTGAGTGTGCTGTGCTGTTCCGAGTGGGGTACAGGGCCAGGCCAGCGGCTCCTGTGCAAAAGCCAGACGCTGTGTCCCCCTCTCACCTGGGGCAGTCCCAGCCCACGGGAAGGCCCGGAGGAGGCCTCGGTCTGTGGGTCATGGGTTGGGGGCGGGAGGTGCTGGGGGTGGGCCTCAGAGACCTGGCCCCAGTTCCCATCTCACCACAGCCTGCACAGCGTAAGGGGCCTGGTACTTGGGGTAAGGGGCTTCAGCTCCTTTCTAACCTCTCCGTTTTGTTGTTGCCAGTCGTTTTATGACCCAAACAAGTCTAGCACAGAGGTGTCTGAGCCCAGGCTGCCTGGCCAAGTCCATGACAGCCCAGCCCACCTGAAGGCTGCAGCTGCCTGTCCCCACAGCCACCTGCACAAGGAGTCCTGCCCTCCAGGGACTGCCAGAGTGGCTGTACCTGCCATCAGGGCCCAGCCCAGTGCAGAGTCCTCCACTGCTGATGGCGGGAGGTGTCCTCGGAGGACCCCTGAGCCCCTGAGGAATCCAGACCTGCTGTGGATTACCCAGACCCCAAGACAAAGCAACCTTGGCAATCTCTGATGGGGGCCATGTGGCCCTGAGTGCCAGTCCCACTTCCTGAGAGCTGGCGACAATCACAAATGCTTATGCATCACTCCTGCGCTGTGCTGGGTGCTTGCTTTGAGGGCCTCACTAGTCCTCACCATCTCGTGAGCAGGAGACCAATGACATCTCCATTTTATAGAAGATGACACAAAGACACAGAGCAGGCAGGCACGGGTCTGGCCGGGTTTCCTGAGGATTGCAGTCACACGTGTAAAGTCCCTGGCAGGGTGCTGGGACCTCATGGAGCCATGAGAGGGGAAGCCACCATGACTGCCCCCGACACAGTCAACCAAGATTGGGACAGGAGCCAACGAGGGCCAAGTGGGCCTACTGGATTAGGGCTGCCAGCACAGCAAAACGGAATAAGGACCACAGGTCAGGGAAAGCCTTGGTGACCCCTCCCCCGCTCTCCCCACAGCCTTTGTCCTCCTGAAAGCACTGGGTCACTCACTCATAGCTCTGACTGTGCCCATCCAGCCACCTTGGAGTCTGTGAACAGAGGACCTGAGACGCCTGGCACACATGGGCAAGAGTCTTCTCCGATGCCATGTGTGCATCCTCATTCCTCTGGAGATCGCTATGCTGACCCCCACACCACACGTTTAAGGTGTGCTTAAGTTTTAGAGAAATCCCTTTAACTGAGCTGTGATAATTTGGAATTTGTGAAAAAACAACTTAGGCTATTTTTCACCTACCCAGGACAGTAGCCCCATTCTGAACCCTGCCAGGTTCGAACGGGGTTTCCACCTGGTTACACATTCTGCCCCAGCCTCCATGATTGACGGGGAAATCATTGCCCCTCTCCCCATTGGCCAAAGGTGGCTGGGTCAGGAATAGACATGGAACACCAACTGCACCAATCAGAGGCTTCCCCAGGATTTTAAACTTGGGACCCAGCTGCCAGGGGCCAAGCCCTGAGGGGGTCTGCCCAAGAAAACCCAGCCCCTGGGGAGGAGAGGGGAGAGTCCCAGTGCAGTTGAAGAGCCTAGTTCTAGTTTTCCTGGAAAACAGAAGGAATTAATCCTGATAAAAGGTGAAGTTTCGGTGAAGTAAAAATGACAGTGGGAAAAAGGGACCTTGTTCCAACACTGCTTCATGGAAAAATGATCATGAAATGAAATTACTGTGATGAAATTAGCTCTAGAAAATACTTTCTTCTTCAGAATAACCAATATTGAAACAATTCTGGCTAAGAGTTTATATTCATAAACATAGAGTCAAAAGCCCTCAGGGTTGAGACGGTGGATTCAAGATGTCCCAAATTCAATAACTAAACACTATCTCCCTCCAGGCCCTCCCTCCCCTGCTCCCACCCCCAGCCCCTCTGAGCACTTTGGCATATAGAGTTTCTGGGGAACACTGATTATGTAAATAGCACATTATTCTTAACTTTTTTTAAAAAAAGCAATCCCTTAAGTAAGGCTACTTGGCAACCCATTAGACTAGCCTTCAAGTTACTTTATGTTCTTGAAAGTAATTAAATTGCAACTGCTTTTAAAATATTCTAAAATTCCAATTTTCCCCTTCATTCTTCATTCCTCCAATTTGGCCAGCTTCCCAAGGTCTTGTCCTATAAAAATAATGGTATCTTCACGACTGCCATGATGCATGTCTCTGCATATGAAAGGCGCCTCCTCCAGGCCTGGTGTTCTCCAGGTCTACTCCTACCACACTCCAGACCTGGCTGTGTAATGCCAGGCTTGGGAACAGGCTCGGGTGGGATGAGTGGGCACCTCATCCATACCCCCATGGGCATGCTGCCTCAACACCTCTGCCCACGCTGGCCCAGGGGTGTGGGATGGATCAGGGTCAGGGTGGCTTGGGTCCAGGCTAGTTGTCTGAAGCAGTGGCTAGGCCAGGAGAGATGCAGGAGAATAACTCAGCTGAGCAGGGCCTTCCTCTGGGTATCTCTGTCCTGCGATGCTCCAGGCACAGCAGTTCCACGGCCCCACCCTCTTCCCAAGGGTAGGACAACTCTCAGGCAGCGAGGCCAGGGGAGCCGGGGACACAGCCTCCAGATGCCAAGTTAGAGGCTGGAGGCCCTGTTCCTGTCCTTGCCCTCTTTTTCAACAGTTCATGAGACATTCAAATGTCCCCACCTGACCCTCCTACAAATAACTTTGAAGAAGGGCACATGGTAGGCAAATGTGGCTTCTCGTCCTGGTCAGATCTGCCAACGCTTATTAAATAAACAAGGTGAAACACAGTCAGTAGTGATGCCAGCATGCTCCCCAAACTTTCCAGGACACTTCAAGCTTAAATATTCTGCCTTGTGGTCAGGCTGTGGGACATAGTCAGGTTTTAGAGCCAAGATCAGCCTCATGGAGGACACTTTGAGATGAGTGGGTGATTTACAGACGTTTCATCCTGTCTCTTCTCTGTGTTTAATTTCACTTTTAATCTCCCACATTTAGGTCATAGATATCTCAAATTACTTTCTTATTTACAGATATCAAGATCTAATGTGAAAACCTGGAGGGAAAAGAACCAGTCTGCTCCAGGGCCTGATTTGAAAATAAATAAAAATAATAATAAACCCCCCAAGTCCTCTTATGTCCATTGCCTAAAACATGCAGTTTAGAGCCTGAAATTGAAGCGACTCACAAACCATGCAGCTGGTGGTCCCCCCTCCCTCCCAAGCTAATTGAATTTTTAAAAAACAATGCTTGAAGATGCCTGGTCTCTCCAAGAAGCAAACTCTGTGCACTTCCTCTCCCCCAGGCTTGAGGCTTGCTTGGTCACACAAGGCATATAAAAACCCCATTTGGAGAATCACTTGTTTCCCATGTGGTGCTCCATCAGTGTAATTTAAGAAACATACAGCTCATGCACCCAGCTTTGGAAATCACAACTGGTACACACCTAAGAAGGGAGCTGGGGATGGAGGGATGGTTTTTCTCTATATTTAAGCCCCTGAACTGGCTTCTTGAGATTCACGACACTTTGCACACACAAAAAGGTTGATATACGAGCTCAGGGCAAAAGGCGAGCCATAAATTCCCAAGGAGAGTCCACAGCCTAAAACACCATCCGGAGTTGGAGGGAGAAATGAGAAGGAACTATGTCAAATGTTAACTGTGTTCCTCTCCGCGTGGCAGGGTTGTAGGCCTTTGTTTTCTCCTTTGTAGTCTCTGAATTTTCCGAATGCTCTATGATGGAGAGATGTGGCATTTCTTTTATAATGAGGGTGGGGGATTGTATCAGTCCATTTCTGTTGCTTATAACAAAATATGTGGAACTGGGCCATTTGTAAGAAAACAAAATTTATTGCTTACAGTTTCAGGGGCTGGGAAGTCTAAAGTCCTGGGAACACATCTGGTGAGGGTCTTCTGTGGTGATGGCTTCACAGCAACACGGGGGTCTCACATGGCAGAAGATGGTGGAGCAGAGAGAGAGATGGCTCCTCATGTGCGGTCCTTTTAAAGCCCTTAGAACCACACCCACAACCACCATTAAGCCATCAATTTAATCACCCCTTCAAAGTCTCACCTTTCAATGACCATAATAGGATTTCCCTCTCAACAGTTAAACAGTGGGAATTAAGCTTCTAATATATGGACTTTGGGAGACACAAGTCAATCAATCCACAGCAGGGGTATTGGTGTTTGCTTGCTTGCTTTTAAAGGGAGGACATGGTGGTGTCCTCTCTCCTCTGAGTGCCCCAGGGCTGGGGTCATTTGGTGTTTCCATGAGCAGATCCATCGGCTCTGTGTATGTCACCCCAGACCCTGCTTGTTGCTTGAATAGCAGCCATGATCGAGTTTAGTGGAGAAAATGGTGATTCAGATGATGGGACAGCCCAGGAGAGTGATTTTTTGTAAACATGGTACTTTTAATGGCAGTTGAGTATTTACATGACCCGAGTATCCCCACATTCACCTCTGGTGAGGGGCACCTGGCTCATTTGTACCCTCCACAACAGGTGCTGCTATACCAATCCAGTTACTGTTCTAGCTTTCTCTCTTGCTAATGTTTATTCTCTTTTCTTTCATTCCACTCTAGTTTTGACTGGGGTATCAATATGCCCATTAAAACTCTGCTTACCTTTACTGACTCACTTGCAGTTCAGTGGCCACATGGTCCAGATCTGGAGGACAAGACCAGGTGGTGGGCTCTGCCAGATGGCCTCTTTGGCCTGCTGTCCCTCCTCCTCCTGCCCACCTGCAAAGTGGGCAAAAGCTTGGGGGTATTTAGTCTTGTGCTCGGCGGCTGCTCCATGGCAGAGCAGGACCTGCCTGCACCTGACGTAACCACTGATGGTCATGATTCCCAAAGCAGAAGTCGTCTCCCCCCAAAATGAACTAAGCCTCTACCTCTGGCCAAAAGGAAAACTGTTTTTCTGCCTTCTAGCTTCTGGCATCTGCATTTCCAGGACTCCTAGGACCGAGAATCCCTGGATACCCACAATTGATGAGGGCCCCTCGAACTGCTCTATGTGGGCCTCCCTAGGTCTTCCAAGTTTGAAGACATAGGCCTCCAGGATATGTTCCATGCCCAGTGGAGATCTGTCCATTGATTCATTCATTCCTTCAACAAATGCCTCTGGCCCAGGCAAGGCTCAGCGTGAACAAGACAGTGTAGAAGCTTGTGAAGAAGCAAGAAAGTAAACAAACAAACAAATATAGACATGGCGATTTCAGGAAATACAAGTGCCATGAAGGAAAATAAGCAGGGGAATGGGATGGGCGAGGCCCTCCTAGCTAGGGTGGGCAGGGTGGCATCGTGCCTTGCGATAGACACTCAGGAACTTGGTAAGAGGGAAGTGATGAGCAATTTGAAAGTTTAAGGAAAAGTCATCAAACAATGGAAACAAAGTCCTAAGACCTTGAAGCAGAAATCAAATAACAGCAAATACACTGTGCAGTATGCTGGGCACTATTTCAGTGTTCTGAGTATCTCACTTACTTAATCCTCACATTAACCTAGGAGATAGCTACTATTATTACCCCATCTTATAAATGCAGAAACTGCAAACCAGAGAGGCTAGGTCCTTTGCCCGAGGCCACACAGTGAAACAACAAGCTATTATTTTTTATATCATGGATCCAAATTTTTTTATATCATGGATTCAGGGGTAATAAACATCCAGTTCTTCCTCTATAAAATCATAAGAACACATCTGGGCCTTTTATGTCTAAGAACATCACATTACAGCATCATCTCCCCTGGAATAGGCAATGGGGTTCATCTTGTTTTGTCACAATTCCAAATATCCGGATGCCAATCAACAAAAGAAGTCACTTATTTACCCTACTAAAAACCCCTCAATTGTGTGTGCTGATTAGGTGGGCAACCAACCGGGAACTGAGAAAGACTGAATCCTGAAATTTTTTGAGATTGTCACTTTTTTTTTAAACAGTTTTATTGTGCTAAAATCCATGTACCATACAACTCAGCCATGTAACATGTACAGTTCGGTGGCTTTTAGTGTATTCACAGGGTTGTGCGTCCATCACCAAATCAGTTTTAGAACATTTTTATCACCGCAAAAACAAAACTCATACACATTAGCAGTCAATCCCTGTTTCTCCCTGTCCCCAGCTCTAGGAAACCCGTAATCTACTATTTATTTCTATGAATTTGCCTATTCTGGACATTTCATGTAAGTGAAATCATACAATATTTATCCTTTTGTGTCTGGCTGCTTTCACTTGCCATAGTGCTTTCAAGGTTCATCCATGTTCTGGGATATATCAGTACTTTGCTACTTGTTATTGCCAAATAACATTCCGTTATATGGATATACCACATTTCATTTATTTATTCATCAGATGATGGTTATTTGGGTGTTTCCACTCTGGGGTCATCGTGAATAATGCTGCTATGAGCACTTGTGTACAAGTTTCTGTGTGAATATATATTCCTATCTCTTGGGTCCATCACCAGATCTGTCACTGGGTCACGTGGTAACTCCATGTGTAACCGATTGAGAAACTAGGATGCAGCTTTATTATTCTTAAGACATTTCTCTCCTTCCAACTGCACTCACCTGCCTTGACACCAGCCAGGGGAAGGAGGGGTGTTGCTTCTCACAGACGTTGGTTGACCTTCCCTGGTCACCTCCTTTAGGTGGTCAGGAACATCTTTCTGAGTGAATTGGTGGGGATGAGGGGCTCTAATTAATGTCACTTTATTAGCAAAAGATTTTTGGGAGTTTAGCATTCTTTTGCTACCTCTTGAATCAGTAACCTCACACACACACACACACACACACACACACACATACATACACACACACTCCACCTCTGGAAATTCAGACCCTTGGATTTAACCATTTGGTTTGTTCTTGACGAGAGGAGAGAGTCAGAATGGATATAAGTCAATTTCTTCCTTTCTAAGCAAAGCCTAAGTAGCTTTGCTCCCACTTCCCAGAGTCAAGGCCACCCTGCTGTTTGTTCGTCACTGCTGGTGATCCATGACACTGGCAGGGACACTGCTGAGCTGCCCTGCCGTAGACACCCAGGGAGCAGCCACCAGCTGTCAGTTCCTGGTTGTGGGCCTGGGGCTGCCCCAGAGCCAAGAACAGCCCAGAACAGGCTGGACAGGCACAGCCTCCTCCCACCCCCACCGCAGAGGCACAGGGAACACGTGTGTCCCTCCGCAGGGAGCCGGGCGAGGCCCCTCAGAGGAAGTAGGCTGGGCCTGGCCAGGTGCGTGCCCTCTCCGGAGCCAGGGCCGCACTTAGATGACGGCAGCCGTCCAGGTGGGAAGTGCAACATCCTGGCGTCTTAGGGGCCTGTCCAAAGATCCAGATGTTTGGCGTCGACAGCCCCCAAACCTGGGTGATTGAATCTGACACTTTTTTATAGAGTGTAGGCACAGCTGTCCAGAGGAAGCTCGTCTGTCTTCTTTCCTTCTCTCCCGGCTCCAGTGTGCTTGGAGTTCCAATTGCAGCAACTTTGGCAGCTCATTCTTCCATTGTTACGCTGGGAAAAGCTTGAGATCCCCCTGCCCCCAATCCCAGGAGGAGGGGACACCGGGGCCTGGTCTATTTCATGGAGGGGTGGGAAGGGGGTGTGGATAAAGTAAGTGCTGAAGGAGAGGAGAAGCCCACACTTGAGGGGAGTTCAATCAGATAATTCCTCTGGTCACTCTCCATGCTAGGCTGCTGGCACCCTAAAGCAGGATCAACAGTCCCCTTCCTAGAGACCCAGAGGTACTGCTTGAGGAGGCCCTAGAGGGCATAAGGGACAGGGAAGAGGTGAGCCTCTTTTCTTCCCAGTCATTCTTCTCCCAACCACCCCAGCATCCCTGGGCTCTCCAATCTGGCCCCACGGAACACACCATGCCCTCTGCCCCTCTGCAGACCCTCCTCCCCTTCCTCAGATGCCTGCACATCTTCATGTTTCCATGGACTGGGGACACACTCCCATGGTGGCACCCACCAGCTAGCGCGTCTCCCCACAGGAGGGACAGGCCGTCATCTCTGTAGCTTCTGTGCCAGCCTGGAGCCCGGAACACGATAGCAACACTTGCTCAGCAAAAGTCTGTTGACATGAAACCAAATGAGACAAGAATCTGTTGGAGGGTGAAGAAATGGTATCAGAGTCAGGAAGCAGGAGCAGGTGGTGAGAGAGGTCACCTGTGGGGGCCGAGGCCACCAGCTGGGCACCTGTGATTGGGGGACCCTTAGACCTGCCTCCTCTGAGTTGTTAAAAAATCATTACGTTGTCAACCTTAAGAGCCAGGAGTTGTATTTAAGAATTCAAATATTCAGTTTGTAGCGCAAAAAAAAAAAAAAAAAAAAATCAGACAACCCTAACAAGAGAGGCCAGAGACGGTCAAGGGCTGCCCCCTCGGCCGAGGCCCATCCTGACAGCCTCTTTCATGTTTCCCACCTGGGCCCCTGGGATGTTCTTCTGCTTTCCAGAAAGCCAGAGTGTTCCACCTGCAGAAGCCCCCTGGTTGGATGTGGAGGCTGTGACTGCCTGTCCCCCAGCCTTGTCCTCCACAGACCAGAGAGGCCCATCTCTTCAGTGTCTGTTTCCTGCAGACTTCTGTTCCTACCAGCACATTTAACAAAATTTAATTCATTTTAGTTTAAAAAACATAAGTAAAAGCAAGAAGCATGAACTGGGGGCAGTGGTTGGGGGGGGCTCCAGGAATCTTCTGGGCTGATGAGCATCCTCACCATCTTGACTGTGGTGATGGTTTCACAGTGTCTACCCACGTCAAAGTTACCAAATTGCACACTTTAAATAGGCACAGCTTGTTATATGTCAATTATACCTCAATAAAGCTGTTTTTAAAAAAGCAAGGGCACCATCTGAATTTAGTTAAAAGATGGAAGGCGTCTGGGCCGGCCCGGTGGCGCACTGAATAGTGCGCCGCTTGGGAAGCGCGGCGGCGCTCCCACCCGAGGGTTCGGATCCCACATACAGACCGGTTCCCGCTCACTGGCTGAGTGAGGCGCGGGAGCAACACCAAGGTTTGCAATCCCGTTGCCGGTCCCCGGTCCAGTACGGGGGCAACACTGAGGGTTGCGATCCGTTGCCGGACACGGAAAAAAGACAAAAAGACAAAAAAAAAAAAGATGGAAGGCGTCGATATGGAACCACAATCCCTGTTTAGCCAGTGATTCCCATGGAGATGGCGTGTTTGGCACTTGGGAGAGCAGGTCAGTACCAAAGGCCAGGGCAGAGTTTAGAGCCCAGGGGTCAGGCCAGGTCCTGGCGTCCTCAGGGACCCACCTTTCTCTCTTGGTACTACCCTCTCCCTCCTGTCCCCCTCCTGGGGCCTCCTGCCCCTTCCTCTTGTCCAGGTGTGCTCCTCCAGTCCCTGTGAGTGTTCACAGCTCTCGGCCAAGGAGGCCACACCCAAGGAGGTCCTGCGTGGGGGCCACACCCGCAGCCCTTCCCTTCCTCCTCTGTACAAGCCCCTGCCCCTGCCCACCAGGCCAATTTGAAGGCAGATGGGCCAGACCCTAGACCAGCCTGGATGGTTGCCCTGCTGGGCAGGCCACTCCACCCAGTTGCTGTGGGCATCCTAACATCGCTGCTCTCCATAGCCCTAATGAACTCTGACCTCTCCTGGAGAGAATTTGTTTTCAAAAGTGTAACGGAGGAGGAGTGAGTTAAGGGGGGACAAACCTGCTGCTGCTGTCCAGACGAGCTCCTGGGGTGGTGCCCTCCAGGCAAGTTTGTCCCTTCTGTCCCCAGGAGCTCCTGGGGCAGTGTCCCCCAGGTAGGTTTGTCCCTTCATCAGTGTCCTCCAGGCAGGTTTGTCCTTCTGCAGTCCCAGCTGCAAGAGGAACCTGGGCCAGCTCTGATTGCAAGGCATGCTGGGACCGTCATCATGGGTGGCCAAGGGCTAGAGGGAGCTGATCTTGCTGCAGGACTTGTCTTTGAGGAAGGGGACACCCTCTTGAACCCTGTGCCTAAAAGTGCTGGATGCTCTTGGCCTTGTTCTGGCCACCCCAATTATCCCCAAGGGGTCTGGGCTGCTGGGGGCAGGGGCTGGGAGGGAACAGAATCAGGGCTCAGGCTGGTACAGCTTCTGGCTCTCAGGGGTCAGTATTCTAGTCAAAGGGTGAGAGTGCAGGAAGTGGGTGCAGCCGTTGGGCCCCTGGGGTGAGGAGGATGACCAGGGCCTTGTGAGAGCCTGGCTGGCAACACTGGGCATAAGAGATCAGGTCCAAATTTGGGATCTTTGGTCCGGCCTTTGCTCTTGGGCCATCTGTCCCATCACTGCACCCAGGCCACTCATCATAAAAATCAGGCATACTGTCCCCATTCTGCCCTGTGTGCCACCTTCTCAGCCTGTCTCCTATTTCCACACTTTTGGACTCACTTTCTGCTCCTCGACATGACTCCAAGAACCACCTTCCAGCTTTGAATTTTTACTGCTCTCCTAGACCGTGATGCAGATTTTGTGGTTCCAGTGGCTACTCAGGTGTCAGCTGTCCACCAGCACAGCTCAGCTCTGGCCCCAGTACCTCAGCGAAGGCCAGGGTAGGTGATGTCCACAGCTTCACTTGACCAGACAAGAGGGAGAGCCTGGTGGCGTGGACTGGACCCACACAGAAGCTCAGACCTGGCCACTTATGGCAGCCCACCTGAGGCCCCTCTCAGACAGTGGCGGTGTTTGTTGAGGAGTGGGGGGATACTGGACAGAGCCTATGGGAACTGGACTTAGTGACTATACTATTGCTTCTTAAAAACCCACCTTACAACTCTGACAAAAGACAAATAATGAAAGAAAAGAACAGATTTAATTATATGCATATGCATGGGAGTTCACAGGAAATGTGACTCAAGGAGGTGGTCAAAATTCGGGGCCTATATATCTTCTTAACAAAGAGCAATCAATTGTGGAGGTGTGACAAGACAAAGGAAGAGAGCTGTGAGCTTCTAGGGATGGCAAATGTGGGAAGGTAAATACATGGGGGGAACTCATGGAAGATAAGGGTTAGTTCAGGAAGGTTTGTCTATGCCGATTCAAGTCAGTGCCATCTCCAGAGATGAGATGTCTCTTCTTCCTGGCACAAGAGAGGGGAGGGGGAATACCTTCACGGGGAAAATTTATGCACTGCCTTGGAGACAGGCAGGGAGAGGGTAGAGAGCTTTTTCTGCATCTTCTGTTTCTCAACTGCCTTCAGCTCAAAATAATCCTCATGCCAAGGTGTCATATGTTGAGGTGGCATATTCCAATCCCCTTCACCTTGCTGCCACAGTGCTGCGAATCTCCCCTCCATACTTCCTGTGCTCCACAGAGGCGTGCATGACAGTGTTTGGAGTCTGACAACAGAGGTGAGATTCCCAGCTTTGCCCTTTATCAGCAGTGAAATCTCGGGCTTCCTGAGCCTTGGTTTCCTCTCCTGTAAAGCAGAGGGAATCACAGTGCCCACCTCCTATGGGGTGCTTATGAGCTTTCCATGAGATAAGATGAGATGACAGCCATGTGTAGCAGGTACTGCACCCATACTCGTATTAGCTAGATGTGTCAGAGACAGACACTGCGTTACAAAAAGGGGCAGTGATATTACTTCAGCCCAAACACTGCCATGGATATTATCTCATCCCTACAATTCTTCATTTTATGGATGAGAACACAGAAGCTCAGAGACGTTTGGTGCCTGACTCAGATCACAGAGCCCGCAGCCATGGCTCAGATTCCTGGTCCCACATCATCTCTGCCCCAGGCAGGGCTGCCTTGCCATGGCTCATGATGTCCATGAATCCTGATGTCCCTTGGATGGTGCCTGCAGACCCCAGGAACGTGTGGATGGAGGGAAGGTTTGCGAAGGGCTGTGCTGCCCAGATGGGAGTTCCTCATGGGCAGAGAAAGGTCCAGAGGATTAGGGGTTACTCTGAAGACAAGGATGGAGACAATAGCAAGTCCAGGAGGGAGGCCACGCAGGTAAAAGATGAAAGAACCAGGAAGAGGCAGGTGGAAAGGAAGGTGATGAGCAGCGGAAGAGCAGACTCAGTGAGGCCGACCACTGAGGGGTGCAGAGTGCGGAGCTCGGCCAGACCCGGGCGGTCAGCACGTACAGCCCTGTGCACTGGAGTGCATGGGGGAAGCTCTTCCAAGGTTCTGGCTCAGCAGGACAAGGAGGCCCAGCTGTTGGTGGGGTGGGGGCTGGGTATGCAGGGAGCAGTGAGCAGCCGGGATGGGGGTGGGGCTCACAGGCCACACGAGAAGCTGGGCTCAGAGAGGTCAGGTGAGCCATCCAAGGTCACTGAGCTGCTAACTGGCAGTACCAACTTTCATTCTAGGGTTTCCTCATCCCAAAGAAGTTGCTCTTCCAACTGCACCATGTTGTAACTCATCCAGGGAATTAAGTTCCTGAAACACTTCCCTTAGAATTCAAAAACAAGTTAGAAACACCTTTTTAAAAAACTTTCAGGGGCTTAATGGGTTTTCATATCAACTGAGACTTCTGTTTTAAGCTCTAAATGAAGCTTTGTTCTACATTTTGGACCTACTGGCCAATTTGTAGATGGTCAGGCTCATTTCCTCCTGAGAAAATTCCTACATTCAATGTGGTGGGGGTGGGGGGCGGGTTGCTACACTGATGTTAAATTAGGCAGGGCCATCTCACCAAACCTCCAGCACGACTGTTACGGACTGAATTGTGTCCTCCCAAAATTCACATGTTGAAGCCCGAAACCCTCAGGACCTCAGAATGTGACTGTGTTTGGAGATAGGGCATTTAAAGAAACAATTAAGTTAAAATGGGGTCATTAGTGTGTGCCCTAATCCAATATGACTGGTGTCAATATAGGAAGAGGAGATTAGGATGCAGACACACACAGAGGGACAACCACATGGGGACACAGCGAGGTGGCATCTAGAAGCCAAGGAGAGAGGCCTCAAAAGAAACCAGCGCTGCCGACACCTTGCTCTTAGACTTCCAGCTTCCAGAATTGTGAGATAATAAATGTCTGTTGTTTCAGCCACCCAGTCTGTGGCACTTTGTTACGACAGCCCGAGCAGGCTGCTACACCAGCCTTCGGTCCTCCAAGTCTGGGAAGTAGGTCCACAGGTGCCTACTCTTCATCCTACCCTTCACAAAGCTGTTACCCCAGTGGGGAGCCTCCCAGGTCACCTGGGCCACACCTCCTCTCTAGATCTGGCTGGTGAGTGGCCTAGCCTGAGTTTACACAGCCCCCAGACAAGCTGCTGCCACCACTGAGGTGGATGACTTCCCAGGGAAAGGAGCTGCAGCAGACCTGGGCTGGGCGGCATGATCCCACCGGGAACAATTCCCAATCCTAGCTGCATAACAGAATCCTGAAACTCAAAAACATGCCCTTGCCTGGGTCCACCCAGGCCAAGCAAAGCAGCATTTGGAAGTGGGGTCCAGGCCTGCGAGCCTGTGTGTTTTCTTTCTTTCTGACTTTTCTCAGGGGTTCCTAATGTGCAGTCAGAGCTGGGGGGACCTCACTGAAGGGGCATCCTGGGCCCCAGGTGGCCACAGCCAGGCTCCGGCAGCCTGGGTACCACCTCTGGTGTTATCTGAATGCTCTGCCTGATGTCAGCCCCACCGGCTCTCTCCATCCTGTTGCTAAATCGATCCTGCTGCTAAGTCAACATGACTTTCCCATGGAACCCCTCTGTGCTTCTGTTTTCTGTGTTGAAATCACGTGTTCTTTCTGTTGTCATAAACAATTTCTCCGGCACAGTGAACAGGGGCTCCCAGCACCACACCTGCTGCCCTCCGTCTGCACTCAGGTGGGAGGAAGGCAGCCGATCTGGGAATGCAAGAGCCAAGACCAAAAGAAGAACCAGACCGGGCTCCAGCTTCCCCCGCATGACTGCTCAGAAAGCCCCATGGGGCTGTTGCCCTGCCCCTTACTAGCCATGTGGTTTGGGTCAAGTGGCCTCACACTGGTGAGCCTCGGTTTACTCCTATGTATTTTGCCAGCTCCTCAGGTTGGATGCAGGAGACGTGGAATGTGCCTGGGGCAGGCAGCAAAAAGCCTTAAGATGCCTTAGTTGCTTTTCATTTTTTCTCTCCTGCCTCGCACTCTTTTGACATCCCACGATTCTCATCCCTGTGCTCATCAGAGGAGGTTCCCACATTGCTAAGGAGGATTCACTCCCAGGGATCTCCCCCGGCAGTTCCCCATCAAACTCTGGAAACTCCCTCTCCTGTTTTCCTTCTGAGACTCTCCAGAGTCGTCTCTGCCAGGCTCTGCCAAGCCCACAGCATGCCCCAGGGCTGGAGTGAGAGAGAAGGAGGGAGGGCAGGGAGGGAGGGGACCGTGGGGCAGGTTGGTGGGACAGGGAGGTGGTACCAGCCACCTCTTGGCCTCCTGTAGCATCCCCTCCAGCAGCTCTGGGAGCCCTAGGAGGGGCTGCACTGAGCATGCCCGTGTCTGTGCTCCCCAGTGGGCAGGATGTGTGTTTGGGGGGGTGGGCGGGGGAAGCAGGCTGGCAGTGCCCACAAGCTCAACAGTGCCTTTGTGTGGATTATAGCAGCCCATGGGCATGGCCAGGCAAGTTCGGCACGGGCTGGGTTTCAGATCCAATCTGTCTCCTAGCTGGGCACCTTTGGCACAGCACAACTACACAACTGAACAGAAGGTCCCCAAAGGAACCTGCCATGTAATCATCACACAAAGAATTTCCTCCATCATCCAAAGAATTCCCCTTGCACTTCTAGCAAGGAACACTGCAGCCCACTCCAAAGCCTGATTCTGGGGTCCATCTCTTCTGCTAGCCCTGTGTCTAGAGTGTGAGCTCTTTTGTGGTTCACCTTCATGTCCCCTCTCTGCCGTGCAGTGAGTGGCTCCTGTGCAGCTTGGGGGTTGGAAAGCAACAGGCTGAACCAGTGTTTATGCTGGGACTTTGTTCAGTCCTCTCCCCAAGGGTTTTCTGGGTTATCTGTGCCTCCCTCCACTCCGATGTTGCAGACGGTCTTGAGTTAGCACGTCTCAGCAGACACACAAGCCCTGGGGGAACATGGGGGACACACATGGCAATATCAGGCAGAGGCCCTCAAGCGGGCTCTGGCTGCCACAGGGAGAGTTCTAGAATGAAATGCTTGTGAATGTATCTCCCAGGATGCCACAGGGTTTGTTCTCAACTTCCCCTTGTAATGTGAACTCCTCTCTTCCCAGGAACCTCCACCCTCTCAGCTGTGCCACCCCATTCATTCATTGATTCTGCCAGCAAGCATTGAGCACCTACTGTATGTGCTTGGAGGAGCTCACCACGGGGGAGTTGGGTTAGAAAGGAGCCAGCCTTCCACCGGACAGAGGCAGAGGGGAATTCAGGCAAAGGAGGCATCTGGGAGAAATTCAGTCCCCACCTGGCTAATGGCTGCTGCTCCTATAATAGGAGGGTCACAGAGCCCAGTCAAGGACAGCTGACCCAGAAGGGCAGGTGACCAGCCCAACAGGATGGAGTCAGAGGGGCTGATTCCAGGACTCGTGTCTTTCCCAACACCTCCCCACTCCCTGCCCTTCCCGCTCCATGTTGTGGTCTGTTACCTGTGGTTCTTACCTGCCCAGTGAGATTGCACTTTGGCCAGGAACACCTGCCCTCAGTAGATGGCGCCCTGCAGAAGCCCGGGCTCTCAGCCTCTGCCTATGCCGACTTCACGAGCTGCCACTGTACCAGGACTGAGCAGCCCCTCAGAGGGCAGCAGCCTGCTCCCCTGGAGATGGGGAGCTCCAGAGAAGGGAGGGGGTGAGCTCCCACTCCCCACCCCCGTCTGCAGTGGGGGACAGTACAGGGATGCATGGGCTCTTCAGAGAGGCCTGACACGACACCAAGCGCACTTCCCACCACCTACCTTGGGTGAGATGCTTTCCCACCCCACTTCCTCGACACCTCCAACGGGAAGCATGGCCATCCATGTTCCACAGACGGGAAACAGGCAGCTCAGAGTCACATCACACTGGGTCCTCAGACTCCACGCTCCTGCTCCTTTCTCCATTCGTCCTCCCTGCATCTGGACACTCGGGATGTGGATGAATACCAGATCCTGAGTGGTCATGGTGCTTCCAACAGGGACGCTCAACGATGTCCTGACCACCCTTGCATGACTCAGAGGACAGCTGGCTGACGACACGAGCAGGCCCCTAATATCTCACACTTCCCTTCCCTCATCTGCCAAGCGCACGTGGCCATATCTGCCCCCAAGCATGAGTGAACTGGAGAGAGAGCCCAGCGAGTGAGTGGGGTGCACGGCACACCCGCAGGCCTTCCAGAAGCGGTAGGTAGGAGGGCACCAAATGCAGAGAGATGCTGACGGCAAGAGACCCTTGAGACACTCCTTTTACATGAGCTTCCTTCCTAAGTCAGCTCTCGCCTCGGTGTGGCTCAAGCCATAGGCATGCGGCGACGTCCTTGACCCCAGGATTATTTGTTTCTTCTCATATAATACACCGATTAAGACCTTCATGGGTCACCTTATAAAATGAACTTTCTATACATGTTCGCAGCGGAATTATTCACAATAGCCAAAAAGGGAAACAACTCAAATGTCCATTGATAAGTGAATGTATAAACAGAATGGGGTATATCCATACAATGGAACATTATTCAGCCTTTCAAAAGGAGGGAAATTCTGTCACATGCTACAACATGGATGAACCTTGAGGACATTATGCTAAATGAAATAAGCCAGTCACAAAAGGTCAGATACTGTATGATTTCACCCATATGAGGGACCAAGAGCCATCAGCTTCATAGATACAGGAAGCAGAATGGTGGTCGCCAGGTGCTGGGGGAGGGGGAAATGAGGAGTAACTGTTTAATGGGGACAGATTTTCAGCTTTGCAAGATGAAAAAATTTCTGTGGATGGTTGGTGGTGTTGGTTGCACGACAGTGTAATTGTACTTTAATGCCACTGAACTGTAAATTTACACTTACAATGTAAATTTTACATTATACGAGGAGTCTTCAAAAAGTTAATGGAAAATGTGTATTACAAAAAAATTATGCATGGATTGCAAAAATTTTTTGCACCAAAATAAACTTGTACTAACTCATTATAATATGTGTGAAGAGGATCTAGTTTGAATCACTCAGAAGGATAAGACATCAGTTTGAAAAGAGCCCCTATCAGAGCAACAAGAATTCTGCTAAAATTGAAGCAAGGACAAACAGCAGATTGATGATGAAGCTTGGGTGGAAGAATGCTGACATCACTGATGTTTTATGAAAAGTTTATAGGGACAAGACCGCAAACAAATTAGCGGTTTACCAATGGAGAACTCGTTTTAAGAAGGGATGAGACAATGATGAAGATAAAGCCGGCAGTGGCGGATCATCCACATCAATTTTTTTTTTTTTTTTTTTTTTTTGTCTTTTTCCGTGTCCGGCAACGGTTCGCAACCCTCAGTGTCACCCCCGTACCGGACCGGGACCAGCATCGGGATCGCAACCCTCAGTGTTGCCCCCGCACCTCGCTCAGCCAGTGAGCGGGAACCGGTCTGTATGTGGGATCCGAACCCTCGACGGGAGCGCCGCTGCGCTTCTCAAGCGGCGCACTAGCGCAGTGCGCCACCGGGCCAGCCCCATCCACATCAATTTGCAAGGGAAAAATTTATCTTGTCAGTGCCCTAATTGAAGCAGAAACAATTCCCAACACCATGGACATCTCACGTGGTTCAGCTTACACAAGTCTGACTGAAAAATTACAGTTGAGCAAACTTTCCACTCTATGGGTACCAAAACTGCTGCACCCAGAGCAGCTACAGGTGAGTGCAGAGCTTTCCGTGGAAATACTAAACAAGTAGGATCAAGATCCTGAAGCATTTCCTCTGAGAATTTTAACAGGAGACGAAACGTGACTTTACCAGGAAGATCCTGAAGACAAAGCACAACCAAAGCCATGGCTACCAAGGGTGGAAGTGGTCCAGTCAAAGCAGAAGCAGACCAGTCAAGAGCAAAGGTCATGGAAACAATTTGGGGGGCTGCTCAAGGCATTTTGCTTGTTGTCTTTCTGGAGGGCCAAAGAACAATCACATCTGCTTATTTTGAGAGTGTTTTGAGAAAGTTAGCAAAAGTGTTAGCAGAAAATTGCCTGGGAAATTTTCAGCAGAGAGTCCCTCTCCACCACAGCAATGCTCCTGCTCCTTTCTCTCATCAAACAAGGGCAATTTTGTGGGAGTTTTAATGAATTATCAGGCATCCACCTTACATCCTGATTTGCTCCTCCTGACTTCCTTGTGTTTTCTAATATCAAAAAATCTTTAAAGGGAACCATTTTTCTTCAGCTGATAATATAAAAAAGACTGCATTGACATGGGTAAATTCCCAGGATCCTCAGTTCTTTAAGGATGGCTAAATGGTTGGAGTCATCACTTACAAAAGTTTCTTGACCTTGATGGAGCTTATATTGATAAATGAAGTTTATTTTTTGAATTTTTATCTTTTCATTCCATTTTTCATAATTTTTTTTAAGTCCCTCATATATATTTCACCACGATTAAAAAATAAAAATAAAACAAATGAACAAAAAGTCAACTTCTAGCTTTCCTTTGCAGTGGGTGGGCACAGGGGTAGGCTCCCCTGACACAGAAAAATGTGCTGTCTGGATTGCCCACGGTTCAGAACCAGTGCAGACATTGACACGAGACACAATCTCCTTCTTGTCAAGTGGATAAGGCAGAGCAGGAGGCTGATTGTGGTGTAAAACTTTCATAGTATTCCCTTACTATCGAATTAATGGCCCAGGGTTCCATAGTGATATTACTTATTTCATTCCTGGGACTTGCCGTTTGTGTCTTCTCTCTTTTCTATTTTTGTCAGTCTTGCTAGGGATTTATCAGTTTTGATTTTTAAGAAATCAGCTTTCTGTTTTACTAATTTTCTCTCTTGCTTTTCTTTTTTTGAATTTCATCGAGTCCTTCACTTAATTTTATTGTTTCCTTCTTTGTGCTTGCTTTGGGTTTATTTTGCTCTTCTTTTTCTTTTTTTTTTTTTTTGTCTTTTCTCGTGTCTGGCAACGGATCGCAACCCTCAGTGTTGCCCCCGTACCGGACCAAGGACCGGCAACGGGATCGCAACCCTCGGCGTTGCTCCCGCGCCTCGCTCAGCCAGTGAGCAGGAACCGGTCTGCATGTGGGATCCGAACCCTCGGGCGGGAGCGCCGCCGCGCTTCCCAAGCGGCGCACTTATCCACCGGGCCGGCCTTGCTCTTCTTTTTCTATTTTCTTGAAGTAGGGACTTAAGATATTGATTTGAGATCTTTCCTCCTTAAGCATTTAGTGCTGTAAATTTCCATCTCAACTTTCACTGCATCTCACAAATTCAGATCTTTTTGTTTTCAATCAGTTATTTGTGTTTTTTCAAATTTCCTTTGAGGCTTACTCTTTGACCCCTGAATTACAGTAGCCCCCCTTATCCACAGAGGATACATTCTAAGACCCCCCAGTGGATGCCTGAAAACCCGGATAGTAGCGAACCCTATGTATACGATGTATTTTCCTGTACCTACATACCTATGATAAAGTTTAATTTATAAATGAGGCACAGTAAGAGATTAACTACAATAACTAATAAAAAATAGAACAATTATAACAATATAGTGTAACAAGCATTTGTGAATGTGGTCTCTCTTCTCACTATCAAAGTGTTTTATTCTACTGCACTTGCCTGTGTTCAAACCGTGGTTGACTGTGGATAACTGAAAACTCAGAAAGTGCAACTGCAGATAAGGGGGACCACTGCATTTAGAAGTGTGTTGTTTAATTTCCATGTTTGGAGCATTTTTTCTTTTGCCTTTCTGTTACTGATGTTATTGTAGTCAGAGAACATACTCTGTATGATTTCAAATCTTGATTTGTTGAGGTTTGTTTTAGGGCTCACGATATGATCTATATTAATGAATGTTTCATGGATGCTTGAAAATGCTGGGTGCTTGGAATATTCCTGGGAAACGTGTGGGAGGGAAAGCTTGCCTCCAGCAGACCACTACTCCTCCCAGTAGGCACTCAGTTTTTCTCCAATTTTTTTTCCTATCCAGAAGGAATTATCATAATGATCATACGATAAGAATAATAATCCAGTTTTCAAAATGTTTTATTGAATTCATGATGCTTTCCTTGCATCTACCACAGAAATGCAAGATACGATTCATTTTTATTTTCTTCAAAGGGAGGATGTATATGCTGATTAACTTCAGCTATTGTTAGAAATAAATAAGTTAAATTATGTATAAGTGTTGTAGCAAGCAAGTCTCTGAAGCGGTAACCTCCCGTTTTCTCTTTGCTGGCTCTGCTCTGATTCTGTTCAGATGCACCAGAGATAGATGCTTCTGCCATAGCTCTGGAGGTAAATCCTGAGTCATGACATCATCAGGGTGGTCCTACCTCCATGCTGGGACCATGTAAGCAGGGTCTGTGTGCAGTTCTGGCCAATGACTCTTAAGAGAAATCTACTGGGTGGCTTCAAAGGTAGCTCTTTTTTTATTTTTATTTTTAATTACTTTTTAACTCTTTATAAGAAATACAAAGGTTTCTGCTTCCAGTATTGTCAAGTAAGCTCCAAATGGATCTTTCCTTCTTGCCGATATTAACTATAAGCAATGGGGAAAAGAAAACAATGATTGAAGTCAATGGAGAGTGGACGAAAGCAAGAAGATTATGGAGGGGGATAAAATTTGGTAGAAGTGACTGACAGAGGTTGAGTTTCTCATTCAATCTAATAGAAATCTTCAGTCTTCTTGGCCTGAAGAACCAAAGAATAGAATTTGGGGCAACCACAGCTGCTGAAACTCCAAAAAGGAGAGATCCACTCAAATCTCCAGGTGACCCCTGAAAGATGCGTGCATAGCGCAGGTTCAAAGCAACACAGCTAAAGATTTTTAAAAATCTGAACTCAACCACCTAAATTTATACACTAAGGAAATAATAAGCATATTATTAAAGTCACAGGATACAGTGTTAATACAAAAACATCAGGTGCAGCAGACAATTGGACATTGTAATTTAATTTCATATATAATATCATCAGAAAACCTAAAAAATACTTGGGAATAAATTCAACAAAAGACACACAAGACCTCCATACTGAAAACTATAAAATATTGCTGAGAGGAATTAAAGAATAACTAACTAAATGGAGATATATTTCAGTTTCATGTATTGAAGGACTCAACATTGCTAAAATGTCACTTCTCTCCAAATTGATCTACAGATTCAACGTAATCCTTATC
Source organism: Galeopterus variegatus (assembly GCF_000696425.1). Classification (NCBI taxonomy): domain Eukaryota; kingdom Metazoa; phylum Chordata; class Mammalia; order Dermoptera; family Cynocephalidae; genus Galeopterus; species Galeopterus variegatus. The sequence goes on from NW_007726147.1 coordinate 175,487, forward strand.
AAAATTCCAGAAGGCTTTTTAAAGAAATTGACAAGCTGATTCTAAAATGCATATGGAAATCTCACATAACTAGAATAGGCAGAAAAATCTTGAGGAAAAAAAAAACAAATTTGCAGGACTTATACTATCTGATTCCAAGATTTCTTTTAAAGCTATAGTAATCGAGACTACATGGTACTGCCTAAGTATCCACAGATAGATTAATGGAATAGAATAAAGAGTTCAAAATGACACACATTTATCCAGTCATTTGATTTTTGACAACGGGACCAAAGCAATCAGTTAGGAAAAGAAAATCTTTTCAACAAATAGTGCTAAAATAACTGGATGTCAATATAGAAAAAAATTAACCTTGATTCTTACACATACATACAAATTAAGTTGAAATGAACCATGAAGCTTTTAGACTTCATGACTTTGGGGTAGACAAAGTTCCCTTAGACAAAATAAAATGCAATAGACAAATAAAAAGCTAACACAACTATAAATTTTTATAAAAATAGAAAATACACTTATTATAGAAAAGAAAGAACTAAGAGATTAGATTTCTTTAAAGTTAAAATCTTCTGCTCATCAGTGACACTGTAGGGAAATGAATAGGCAAGCCACAGACTGGGATAAAATATTCGCAAAACATCTATTTGTCTAATAACCAGCATCCAAGATACTTAAGGTACTCCTGCAACTTAATAACAGAAAGAAAAACAAGCTAATAAAAAATGGGCAATATGAGCAAATGACAGCTAGAATAGACATACTAAGATCCCACAAAATAAAGTTTAAAGCAAAATTACTAGAGAAGACAAAGCAGTACATTTAATACTGATAAAATAAATGCTACACCTGTAAGGAAAATAAAGAAATCAGTATAATAGTAGACGTTAGCAAATATCTCAAAAACTGAAGCACCAACCAGACCAAAAATAAGGAAGGATGTGGAAGATGGAATAATATAACTAAGAACTTTAAATAACTTTGCATCCAACCAATAAAAAGCACAAAAAACAGTTATGAAAATTGATCACACAGTCGGCCACAAAAAAAAGTTTCAACAAATTCCAAATAGCCGACATCAGACAAACTACATTCCCTCTTCATGATATAATAAAATTAGAAATCAACCAAAAAATGTTGGCTAAAAAATAACCCAAGTCTTAAAACTAAAAACCACACTTTTAAATAATTCATAGATGAAAAAGAAATCATAATGGAATTATGATTTTTAAATGAAATAACAATAAAACTACTACCTACCAAAAAACTGTGGGATACAGCCAAAATACTACTTAGAGAAAGACTTACAGTTTTTAATATATTTAGCAGAAACAAGAAAGACTGAAAAAAATAGCTTAGGACAAAATACCTAAAGGGGCAGAAATCAATAAAATACATGAAAATCAGGGGGAGGGTAGATAATAGACATGATTCAAAACCAAAAATTAGGGCTGAGCCCGTGGCACACTCGGGAGAGTGCGGCGCTGGGAGCACAGAGAGCCGCGGGTTCGGATCCTATATAGGGATGGCCGGTGCACTCACTGGCTGAGCGCGGTGCCACCGGTCTCAAAAAGGACAAAAAAAAAAATTATGTGAAAAAACTAACATGATTTTTAAAAACTCCTTTGACAGGGCTGATCAACTGAAAAAGAAGGCACAAAACCAAAACTTGGCAATTAAAAGGGAAAAAACTACAGACACTGAAGAAGTTTTTTAATCAAGAAAGACATTATGAACAACTGTGTCAAATTTTTGAAAAAGCAAAGAAAATATAGAATATAAATTGCCAAAACTGACAAAAGTAACGGAAAATTTGAGTAAACCAAATAGCAATCAAAAATCAAGTAGCAATCCATAACCTCACTCTGATATTTTTAGGTATATTTAAATCAATTGTAAAAGAAAAGGTAATCCTATCTTTACAAATCCTTCTAGATAACAAGAAATAAGTAAAGCTGTTAATTTATTTTTGAGGCAAATAAAATCTGGATTAAAATAAAATCTGGATAGTCTCCATGAGAAAGGAAAATTACAGGACAATATTTCCTACAGGAAATAATAGCATTTTTAATTCAGTAGTGTCCTAAAATAATAATTTGTCATAACCAAGTGAGGCTTATAATAGAAATGCAAAGATAATTCTGCCATTAGAATATAATGTATGTATAATTTGTCTCATTAATATATTAAAAGAGAAAAATCATGTGGACCTCTCAAAAGATACAGAAAAAGCATTCAATAAAATTTAAAACCCAGAGTTCCAGACAAGATGGCAGAATAGACAGTCCCCAGTGTCACTCTCTCCCACAAATCAACCAATTTACAACTATAAAAACATAACATCGGCCAAGCTGGGGCGGCTGGAGCTCAGGGGAAGAGGAGGAGAGACCTACGGAGTTCATGAAGGTGGGAGAAACCACGATGAGAGAAAGAAAGAACTGCTGTGAGCTGTTGGGCCATGGCTGCTTTAAGGCTCCAGCTGCTGAGCGCATGGAACACGAGCCGGCAGACACTGCAGCTGTGCCCTTCAGATGGAGTTACATGGAGGCGACAGGAGAGAAGAGGGCCTTGGTGACCCCCAGGACAGCAAGATAGGGTTCCCGTGGACCCACGCAGGAGTGAGGAGCCAGAACAGCTGAAAAAGGGGAGCCATTCAGAGGCCAGTGAGTCATCCCAAGGGACCAGCACAGGGCCCGTCCTGTGGGAAGTGTTTGGAGCACGGGCAGTGGGGGAGACAGGCCCATCAAGAGAACACTGGGACACAGCAAGGAAAGCTGATCTGCCCCCCAATCAGCACAGGACCACTCAGAGGAGACTGGTCGGGAATGCAGAATTGCATGGGGTGCAGTTTGATGAAAAAACTCAAGCCCAGATCAGACTTTATTTTTTTTTTTTTTTTGGTCTTTTGTCTTTTTCCGTGTCCGGCAACGGATCACAACCCTCAGTGTCGCCCCCGCACCGGACCGGGACCGGCAACGGGATCGCAACCCTCGGTGCTGCTCCCACACCTCGCTCAGCCAGCGAGCGGGAACCGGTCTGTATGTGGGATCCGAACCCTCGGGCGGGAGCGCCGCCAAGCTTCCCAAGCGGCGCACTATCCAGTGCGCCACCGGGCCGGCCCCCAGATCAGACTTTTTACACAACCCAGGTGCACCGGGTCTAAGGAGAGCTGGAAGTACCCAAAAGGTCAACCGTTAAACCCTGAGCTGCACAAAAAGCCTTCCCTAGGGAAACAGCAGCAAAGCAGCAATTTAGCTAAACCACACAGCTCAAGTACTGGTTCCCACAGCAAGTTCCCCCATTTTAGAAGTAAACAAAGGACAAAAAATTAGTTCTGATCCAAGCACACCACCAGTGCCTTGGGGCCTCCTGCCAGGGGACCCGAGGCATGGAGAAGTGGACCAGACCCCCCTCCCACAACCAGGCACACTGCACCAGCACCTCAGGGCCTGCCCGGGTACCTGGAACATGGAGAAGGGGACAGGACCCCCCCACCCACAACCAGACACACCATGCCAGCACCTTGGGGCCCTGCCCAGGGGCCCAGGGTATGGAGCTGGGGACCAGACCCCACTCCCACAACCAGACACACTATGCCAGCACCTTGGGGCCCACTCGGGGACCTGTGGAGCTAGGGACCAGAAAATCCCTACAACCAAGCACACTGCCAGCACCAAGGAGCATGCCAAAAACATCATCTCCATGTGGGTGGCCCACCACAGCCACCACAATAACCATGACCACCACAAAAGCAGCTAGACACCACAACCACCACACAGATAGTCTGCCAGCCACTAGCCACTGGAGTGCATTGACACAAGGAGAGTCACCAGCAGAGATAAAGAAAAGAGGAGGATGTCTCTCTCCACAAAGCCCATTTCAGAGTGACAGAAGAAGTATCTACTCTATGATAATATTGGGGGACCTGATCACACCTCTCAGCACTGGACAGATCATCTATGCAACAAATCAACAGAGTAACCATTATTCTTTCAGAAAGAGAGAAGAAATCTAGGGTAATTAAAAGGGGAGGGGCAATAGAGGGGGGATGGGGAGAGATTAGACAAGGGGCATAAAGAATAATTACAATTTGTAACAATATATATGCTAGTAGTATTGATTTGATCAACATATCTCAATGTTGAACCCCCAAAATATGTATAATCAATTTTGATTCAATAAAAATTAAAATAAAAATTGGAAACCCATTCACAAGAAAACATAGTATGCAACCACAGAAGGAAATGTGAAAATAACAGGTACTCATCAAAAACGTACTCTAGATAGCTTATCTGTAAGTAAAACAACATAATTAATAGTGGAAAATGCCCATTATCATCACTGTTTAGTACACTGCTGGAGTTTCTGAACAATGAATAAGACAAGAATAAGAATTAGAAAGGTAGACAATATATGATCAACTATATAAAAAAAAGAAAATGAATGAATAAAATAGCAGAATTATTAAGAGTGAAGAAAGGTATGTGGATACAAAATAAAGTTATAAAAAATCAATAATAGTTCCTTAAATGTGGAATAAGCAACTACAAATGTAACATCTAAAATGTCACAATTGCAAAGCATATGCATACACACACGTAAAGTCCAGAAATAAACCTAACAAGAATATGCAAACTTTATGGAGATAGTTATAAAACACTGAGAGACATAAAAGAGAAAAAGAAAGGAACAGATATTCACTGTTTGCATTGTAGAGATCTGCTCAATTTCCCCCCAAGAAAACCAGTATATTAAGTTTCCAATTAAAATTCTTTCGTTCTTTCATTCATCTTGGGAAACTGATTCTAAAATTCACATGAAACAATATTGTATATTGATAAATTAAGATAAATAAATAAATAAAAGAAATAAAATAAAATTCATATGAAATGATAAAGGAATTTGAATAGCTAAATCAATTTTAAACACCATCATTCAAGAGCACCTCCCCCTACCTGACGTTCAGCCATTTCACAAAGCCAGAGTAATTAAAATAGCTACTGGCACAGGAACTGGCAGACAGAGCAGTGGAATATGATAGAGCCCTCAGGCACAGGCTGGGGAATTTATCAGAACCTTACATTTGATAGAGACAGCATCACGATGCCTTGGGAACAGGAGCTCAGACACAGAGGTAAATTCCAGACGAATGCTGTCAAGGAAAGCACAAAGGGGCAGGAGCTGGAAGGACATGTGGGAACAAGGCAGTTTTTTATTTTGTTTTTGTTTTTAATGGGGAACAACCTGAGTGCAAAAAAGCCCATGGGAAGGACCCAGGTGAGAGGCAGGTAAGCTTACCAGAGGGAAAGGGTCGTCTCCAGGGTCAGGTTCTGGAAAACTTGGGGGAGGTGGACTCCAAAGCAGAAGTGGAGGAGAGATCGAGGGGTGGGGATAAGATGTGGGTACTTTCTGTATGTGGCACAGAAAGAGAGGAGTGTTTCTGTCTTTTCACACAGCACTGTTCCGTGTACTATGTACACCTGTCCATCTACATTTTGAGACCAGTGAATAGAAACCAGGCTCCAAGGAAGAGTAGGGAAGAAGGAACCACAGAAGCTTAATGCTTTTGTTTTCAACAGAGGGGAAACCCACGGGCTACCTCCCCCACCTTTGCATCTGTGAAGGTTAAACTCAGGGAACTGAGCTGTTGCCACTCAAGGACAGGGATGACAGGCAGGGAATCATTGGCTCAGAAAAAGGAAGGAATGCTGCTGACAGAAATCACTGTGTGGTCCCTCAAATATCTGCCAGCATTGCTAGTGTGTGAGCATGTGCCATGCAGCTCAGCTCTCCAGGAGGTCAGTGTCGGTGTGCTCGAGCGGGTGCAGTGCATCTGGTAGGTTTGATATGTTGTGGGGTGGGACCTGAGAAAGCATGGCTCCGCTGCAGATCTGAGGTCTTACTAGTCTGCTCGGCCCAACATGTGCAGTTCAGTCCATGCACTAAAACCAAACAAATTTGGTGTGGGGTAGGTTGTAGGGAGAGGAGACAGAGGGGTGGGATGTGTCACAGAGACTAAACAGTCACAGAGACTGAAGCCAGGGAGTGAGCGAGAGCAAACCCAAGTCCAGGAATGCACCCAAGGGTCAGGAGCCATAATGACCCCTTCAGTGATCACGTCTGAAGGGGAACAGCAAGGAGCTTTGCTGGAGCCTGGGCACGGACAGGGGCACCCCCCTTCCCTCTGGCTAGCTGGGGCAGGCCTGGGTGGAGCCAGGGGAGAGGCACAGCCTGGAGGGGTGCACCCAACACCAAGGAACTGAGAATCAGAGAAACGAATCCCGCTGCGGACGAAAACCTTGGACTTGTGGAGCAGAAGAAAAAAGAGCCAGTGGCTGTCCGGGGTCCAGGAGCAACAGCTATAAAACCCAAGCATCTGTTAGGACTCAGAGTTAATTTGGCAACATCAACTGTGGTCCCAAGGAGGTGGGGGTTGGGGGGGTCGAGTGTTGCTGGAATTTCAGATGATGTCTCCAGACTGAGACCCCTGGGTATAAGGAGGACGTAATCGCACTCCACGAGATTGAGTGTTTTCTGCTCTGTTCATGCATCTCAGATGTTATATCTGGGCTCTAATGGCTGCTGAAAAATTCCAGAATATTCCCAACAAACAAAAGATTCCAGCCTTTGGAGCCGGACTGCTTCAGACCTATAGAGGAGGTGTTGGTATGCTGGAATGAACTTCATTGTCTTTGACAAGAAACCCAGCCACCCCTGGATTTTATATGTCTTTATCTTGGTCATTGTCACTGTTGGCAGATATAAAAAGCCTCCTCCAGGGAAGTGGCTTTGTACCTGTGAGAAGACTGGCCCAGGTGTGTGTGTGCCCCACCACCCCCTTACGTGGTGTTGGGTATCTCTTGCTGCACACCTGTCCACAGCTTGCCTGGAACAAACAGGGCCGCGCAGCCTGGGGTCTAATAACAACAGGGTGAGCCTTCTCTGCTTGGAGGTGCCCGGGCCTTGCAGGCACCCACCCCCGGGCACGGGGATGTAAACATTGTTGGGTCATTCAGCCGGAAACCTGGGAGCAGGGCTCTGACAGGGCTCCAGGTGCCCCAGGTCACTGTGGATGGAGATCAGACGCTGATCTCTTCCCCACGACACACAATCCCACAGGCTTGTTTTCAGCTAGACAATCAGCCACTGTCCCCGCCTGGTGGGCCACTCAGCTGCCTGCCCAGGCTGATGCCAGACACAGAGCAGGATTCCCAGGTGCCTTTCCCAGTGTCGCTGTCTCCTGGGCTCAGTTAGGGAGGGTGGCCAGGCCCTGAGAGATGTCCTTGCATGACTGGCCCTGCAGCTGAGGGCTCCTTTCCACCACACATCAAAGGCAGCCAGGTTAAAACCCACTTTGCCTTAGTCACAAGCACAAGAAAAACAGTCTCAGGTGTCCTTGAATGTCCCTTCTGCCTATGTTTGTTTCTGTGTTTATCCCCACAAATAGGTTGCAGTGTTTCCTTTCCCATGATGCCCAAATAAGGCAGGGCAAGCCATGTCATGCATTTAACAACAACCAAGCAGAAGACAAAGGAAAAACTTGCCTTTGAAACCAACACCATGTATATAGCTACATAGAAACAAAAGGCCAATCCCCGGTAAGTACACTCTGAGCTGGGTTGAAAGGTTTCTTTATGGCCAGTGCATCAGGGTGGATGCATGTCCCCTTCTCCTTTGAGGCACTGCCATTTATTTAATCATGGTGAAGTCTAGTGGCCATTTGCCCTGAGGTTGGCAGTAGTAGATCAAATGGATTTCAGCAATTCAGGGCATTTTCTGAGTCCTCACTTGTATCTGGAAACAGACCACAGGAGCACAGGATGGGATGGTGGAATAGAATTTTGGCTTCAGGGTAAGAATATGACATTCCCAGTCGTGCTCAGGCTGGACCTGAAGATGCTGTGTAGGTAGGTAGAGCTTGGGCACTAATTCAATGGCCCTAGCACAAATCCTGGTAACAGTCTGCTGCAGTGCTCCTGTCAAGTGTGGCTCTCCCACTACAGCAGGATCCAGAGCTCCTTGCCATCCCCAGAAAGCTCTGAAACAGGGCAGTGCTGACCACCCAAGGGCTTGACCACTCTCCTCCTCTTTTCCTACCACACAAAAGGCCTTTTGAATTTATCAGGCAGTTCCTATCCTTGGGCCTAATTAAGCCATTTAGGGTCATTTCTCCCAACTTGTTCCTAAAGCAGAGCTTAAGAATATGTGCTGTGGTCTTCCCCAGATTAATTACATGTGCACAAGTATTTGTGAGCTCACAGCTTCCTGTGGCCCTAGTGGTGTGGCCAGGGGACTTGTTTGTCCACCCTGGGTCACTAGTAGCTGGTGGAACCCAGAGGTCACTGAGAGTCTCTGGCTGAGAGGCCTGCTTCCGCCACATTTGGTATTTACTAAGGACCTCGATCAAACTCCAGTTTTATGTAGGCAGTGGGTCCTTTATGAATAAAAACATTATGCTTATTTATAGGATGGTAAACAACCTGGGAATATAGTCTGAGTTTCCATCCTTAAGTTCTGGAGGAACTTAGGATATCAGGCTGGAAGGCATTATTTCCTGTCAACTATTTAAACTCAAGTCCAACCAATGAGGAACACTATGAATAAACACACAGGGACCTGTTAAACATGTAACTATGAGCTAAAGTGTGTTTATTTCTCCCCAGCCAGGTATCAGATGTTCACTTCATGGTCCATCGGGGTCCTGGCAAATAGCCGCTAGGGAGTCTCCTGCCCTTTTAATTGGAGTGGTTTTGAAGCAGATGTCCAATGTGTGGGGAGATGTGGATGACAGCTCTGTGGCCTCCAGCTGTTGAGGCTGAAAAAATGGAGAAGGCCCTTAGACCAGAGCAGGAGAGAATCTCTCCAGGGCCAAACTCTTAGGCCTTGAATCTCCTACCCAAGGCAACACCTTCCTTTGGCATAATGTCAAGAAACCTAAAATGTTAAATGTGTTCATTTCAAGCCAGATTCCAGCAATACTTAGAAAAGTTCTTCTGAAGAAAGCTTTCCTTGGTCTGTCTTTTAAATTTCACTTTTTAGAGCCTAATGCAGGAGCAAAAAGTTCCTTTCTTTTCCTCTCATTTCCACCCATTCTTGCCATGGCTAACATATGACGCTTGCTCACTTTGGGGAACTCTGGAAAACACACATCCAATACTTGTCTGAAAATAACTGGTGGTGAGGCTACAGGAAAAAGCAGGGCTTTTGTAGTTTAGTTTTGAGATTTGATAGTGTTTAGTCTTTCCGTGGGAGTTGGTATCTTTCAGAAGTAAACAGAGAGACACACTCAGAAGGAGGGGGATAGGGAGAGAGAGACAATTGACTACATTTGATGGTGGCTTTGGCCTAAAGGGGAAAAAAATACCTATCCTTGATTTTTAGAAATTGCATCAACCAAAATGAGGGCCTACATTTAACTGATATAACAAAAGGGTATTTAGGAAAGAAAAAACATTTAATCAAAATTCAGTCACAACAGTCTATAATGTAGCATGATTTCTAGGGACACTTAGCTTTAAAAAATGAAGAATTTAAGAGGATATATTAAAGTTTTTCTTTAAAAAGGGATAATCCCTGTGCTTTGTTTTTAATTGAAGGTCACCTTATTCTATATTTAAATTATTCTTAAATATTAAAAAATTATAGATTTAAGGAAGACATAGCAATACTAAATGTATATGTTCCTAACAACAGAGCTTCAAAATACCTAAAACAAAACTGATAGAACTGAAAGGAGAAATAAACAAATCTACAGTTACAGTTGCAGATTTCAACACTTCTCTCTCAGTAATCAATAAACAAACATAAAATCAGCAAGTATATAGAAGACATGAAGAACACCATCAACACTTGACCTAACTGACATGTATAGAATACTCTACACAAGAGCAGAATACACAGTTTTTTCAAGTACATATAAAGCATTCACAAAATAAGACCATATTCTAAATTTTAAAAAAACTCAATAAATTTAAAACAATTAAAATTATTATTCAAGGTATGTTCTGTGACCATAAAGGAATTAAACTAGAAATCAACATCAGAATGATTATCTGGAAAATCCCCAGGCATTTGAAAATTAAGCAACACACTTTTGATTAGTTTGTGGACCCCCCAAAAAGAAGTCTCAAGGAAAATCAGAACATATTTTGAAGTGAATAAAAATGAAAATACAACAAATAAAAATTTGTGGGATTGAGCTAAAGCAGTGTTTACAGAAAAGTTTATAGTATTAAGTACATATACTGTAAAAGAAGAAAGATCTCAAATCAATAATTTAAGCTTCCACCTCAATTAACTAGGGGGGAAAAGGAGCAAAATAAACCCAAACCAAGGAGAAAGGCAGAAATGATAAATACGAAAACAGGAATCAACAAGATTTAAAACATAAAAAACAGAAAAATTCAATGAAACCATATGTGGTTATTTGAAAAAGTCGATAAAATTGATAAGCCTATAGCTGGATTGACCAAGAAAAAATATGGAAGAAAGAAATTACCAACAGGGGGAAAAGGGGATGCTTTTAAAGACATCAGAAGGATAATAAAGAGATACTATGAACAATGCTATGAACATAAATTCCACAATCTAGATGAAATGACCAATTTTAAAAACCCACAAATTACCAAATTTAAATCAAGAAGAAAAAATAAAAATAAATAGTCCTATATATTTAAAAAATTGAATTGGTAGTTAAAAAAAAAAAAAACCCTTTCTAAAAAGGCTAACTGCAGGCCCAGATGGTTTCCCTTGTGAACTTGGCCAAACATTTAAAAGAAAATTAACGGCAATTTTTCCCAACTCTTCCACAAAATAGAAAAAGAGAAAACTTCCCAACTTATTTTAGGAGACTAATACCATACTAAGACAACTACAAAAACATAAAGCTACAGACCATTATCTCCATGAATATAGACCCAAAAATCCTCAATAAAATATTAGTAAATTGAATATAGCAATATACAAAAAGAATAATACATTATAATCAAGTGGAATTTATCCTGAGATAAGGATGACTCAACACTTGAAAAATAATGAATGTAATTGTATCAGCCAGGGTTCTTCAGGGAAACAGAACCGGCGGGTGGTTGGCGGGGTGGGTGGGGG
>NW_007726147.1:186812-257162 GCF_000696425.1 Galeopterus variegatus
TATAATGTATGCTATACGAAGTTATTACGTGGGGGGGAGAGAGGAATTGATTTATGTGATTATGGAGGCTTAGGAGTCCAAATCTGCAGTGTGGGCAGTAGACTCAAGACCCAGGAGTCCCAGTGGTGCAGATGAGGTTTAAAGGCAGTGTGCTGGAGAATTTTCTCTTGCTCAGGGAGACCAGTATTTTTGTTCTATTTAGGTCTTCATCTAATTGATGAGACCCATTCACATTATGGAGGGTGGTCTGCTTTACTTAAAGTTCAATGATTTAAATGTTAGTCTCATCCAAAAACATCCTTCAAGCTGACACATAAAATCAACCATCACAAGTCCACCCCTGTCGATTTGGCACCCATATGCATCTCCTTACGATAGAACTATCCTGTGCACAATTGAAAACACACTAACTCTTTCCCCAGAAGAGGATACAAAGTCCTTGGGTGATGTTTACTCTTCTCCTTGATATCCTGTAACTTAAATACCATGATATAAAGTTAATACTACTTAAATACTACAATATAAAGTCATATATTTTATGTGACATGATAAGGGGGTAAGAGAGGAAACAAAACAAAGATATTTACTGCACATACACAAGCATATTCATAACAAAATAAGGAAGAAACACTCATGACAGTTACAGTCCTTGGTTCATTTCTATAACTGGCCACATGGGCATAGCTGGCATTTGTAACTACCTTCCTCCACTGCCCATTCTGTATTCCTTTTGCCTTTAGCAAGTACCTCAATAGTAGTGTTTCTTTACCTATCAGGGTAACCCCAGCCTTCATTCCTGAAGAGTCTGGACCATTAGTAGTCCTGTCTGCATTTAGGTGTAATATTCCGTTAACTTCAATCACAGGGCATGACAATACTAAGAGACGCTCTAGGGGATCTCCTGTGTTCCAGGCATACCTTTCCTTACCTCCACTATGGAATCAGGATCTATCACCCCAGCCAGCACAGAGCCTCCCACTTTTCCTCCTGATTGAGAGGCATGGGGAGTCCAAAATGGTCGGTTGGTAGTCTTAACTTCACTTCAATGGAATCAGTGTTGTGTCTCTTGGTGAAAGCATTCCTCCCTTTGGAACTATGACCTTTAGGCCAGGAGAGTATAAGATCATGGGAACAGGAAGCAAAAATTTTTCTAGTGAGTCACTAAAGGTAGTGGTGGGTGGTACTACTCCCATTTCTTCACCCCTTGATTTCTAAACCCGAGAATCCTGGCTATGGGAGAAATAGTACCATATATCAGACACTGATTCCGAGTCTACGCAGCCTCCTGGAGAACTCACCATAGTCCTGTAAGGTACTGTTCACCTAGCTGGTGCTATCACTGAGTTTTCAAAAGGCCATTCCACCATCCTATCAAGCTAGTTGCTTCATGATAGTGGGAAACATGGAAAGACCGATGATTTCCATCAGCATAGGTTCATAGTCACACTTCACCTGCTGTGAAGTGAATTCTTTGATCAGATGTAATGTTGTGTGGAATATTGTGACAGTGAATAAGGCATTCTGTAGGTCCACAGATCACCCCCAGACAATGGTGCTATACTGGGGACTCAGTGTTGGTCTCTGCTGCTGGCAGATTGGGAACTCAGCAGTAGCCAGGTGTGTGAGTGGAAGTCCATGTTGCTGAGCCCATGCATAACCTCCCTCCCTGCCACCATGGCAACTTTGTTCATCTGTCCACTGGGTAATGACAGAGGTGACTGAGAAAAGAGACTGACTCATATCCACAGAAATGGTCATCCTATCCACTTGATTATTAAAACCCTGCTGAGGTCACTCTTTGGTGGCATTGATGTGGGACACAAATATCTTCATATTTTCATCCATGCAAAAGTTCTATCAACATACCTCTTCCTTGTCACCAATTTTCCAATCATGTTTCTTGCAAGTCCATGATTATCCAGCCAAACTATTGGCCACAGCCCATCAATTGGTATATAATCACATGTCTGGCTGGTTCTCCTTTAAGTAAAATGCACGACCAGGTGCATTGTTCAAAGTTCTGCCCACAGGAAGTATTTCCCTTTACCACCATTCTTCAAGGATATCCCAAAAAGGGGTTGTAGAGCTCCAGGTGTCCACGGTCAGGTGGTGCCTGCATAATATACAGAGCCATCTGTAAACTAGTCTTCTCTTCCTCTGTCAGCTGATGTAGAGAACTCACCATGAGACCATAAGTGAAGGCTGGGAGAGAGAAGGCAGTTGGGACCATGGGCATTTGGATCACTTTTTCGTGTAACTTACTTGTGCCTTCAGGACCTGCTTGGGACCAATCACAAATACACCATTTCCATTTGATGGTGGAGTGCTGCTGAGCATGCCCAACTTTATGGCATGGTGGATCAGACAACACCCAGTTCATGATAGGCAGCTCAGGTTGCATGGAAATTTGTGGCCCATAGGTGAGTGTTCAGTCACTACTAAGGCCCAGAAACAGACCAAGAGCTATTTCTCAAAGGGGAGCAGTTATCTGCAGAGGACAACAGGGCTTTGTTCCAAAATACTTAAGATCAGCATTGTGAGCCACCTATAGGAGCCTATCAAAGGCTCCAAACAGCATCCCCATCTGCAGTTGATACTTCAGGCGCCACTGGATTTGCTGGATCACATTACCCAAGTGGCAGGGAGGTTTGCACAGCAGCCTGGACCTGCTGCAGAGCCTTCTCCTATTCTGGGCCCCACTCAAAGCTAGCAGCCTTTTGGGTCACTCAGTAAATGAGCTGGAGTAACACACTCAAATGAGGAATATGTTGCCTCCAAAATCCAGAAAGACCCACTAGGCATTGTGCTTCTTTTTTGATTGTAGGAGGGGCCGGATGCAACAATTTATCTTTCACCTTAAAAGGGATATCTCGACATGTCCACTCCACTGGACACCTAGAAATATCTCTGAGGTAGAAGGCCCCTGAATTTTTACTAGATTTATTTCCCACTCCCTGACATGTAAAACTGTAAGTCAACCACTCACAGGATAAGATTCTGGGTTTGGTTTTCAGCAATCTCAGCCCTGTGGCTACAGGAAATAAGGGTCTCTTTCAGGTCAGGGAATAAGGATCTCCTGAGGTCATTAAAGTAGCATTTGGGCTGGGAATTCAAATCCTTGAGTTTCTCTTTTTCTTTCCCTACTTTGTCAGTGAAAGTAGGAGCAACAAACCAATCTCGTTATACTTGTTAGTTTGACAAAAATATTGGCAAGTATTATATATACAGTCACTCAGACCTTTGCTTCTTATAAGTGTTTGATTAGGAGCACCCAACAGTGATATGTTGCATATCTTTATTACCAGATCACTCCATGGACTATCAATGTTCTCTTTACTACCAAAAACAGAGTCATTAGTATTTTTAAATCTAATCAGATTACAGAGCCAATGCAAGAAAACCCAGAATCAATTCAGATAATTTATCCTTAAGATTCTGTTCCTCTAGAACCACTCATCATACCAAAATCTATATTAGTCAGGGTTCTTCCGAGAAATAGAGCCAATAGGAGATTATATATATCATATACATATAATATTCATGTGAAGAGATTTATTATAAGAAATTCATTTATGAGATTATGAAGGCTGGGAAGTCCAAAATGTGCAGTGTGGGCTGGCAGGCCTAAGACACAGGAGAGCTGATAGTGCAATTCCAGTTCCAAGTCCAGAAAGTGAGATCCAGGAGAGTCAACAATACGAACGAAGTTCAAAAGCAATCTGCTGGGTTGCTGGGGTTGGGAGGGCTGATATTTTGTCCTCTTCAGGCTTTCAACTAACTGAATGAGGTTCATCCAGATTATTGAGGACAATCTGCTTTACCCAAAATATTCTGTTTTTTTTTTGTTCCTTTTTGTCTTTTTTCGTGACCGGCAACGGATCATACCGGACCGGGACCGGCAACGGGATCGCAACCCTCGGTGTTGCGCTCGCACCTCGCTCAGCCAGTGAGCGGCCGGTCTGTACGTGGGATCCGAACCCTTGGCGGGAGCGCCGCCACACTCCCAAGCGGCACACTGTAGCAGTGTGCCACAGGGCCAGCCCCCAAAATATTCTGTTTTAAATGTTAATTTCATCCTCCAAAACCTCCAAGTTGACACATAAAATTAACCATCACACAGACAACACACATGCAAAAATTACATGATCATATCAATAGATGCAGAAAAAGCATTGAATAGAATTCACCATTCATGCATGATTTTTTATTTTATTTTTATTTTTAATTTATTAATTTTTTTTGACATTGTATGATGTTGTTGTGAAGCATTTGAGAGGGAGGGGGAGAGGAGAAAGGGGAAGGAAATAGGATGGAAGGACAGGAGGGGTGGGGTTGAGGCCTGTGGAACCCCCCTCATTTCCACAGGGGAGACCAGGGGTCTTCCAGTGGTGGCTTGGTCACTGCTGGGCTGGGTGCAGTTGTTGGGGCTGTGGCTAAAGTCCTAGCCCCCACCACCCCAGCTTGGGAGCCCGGGGCACCATTTGTGGCAGCTTGGTAGTCTTTGCTGGGCCGGTTGCACATGTCAGGGGGCATGGCCGAGGCCCTCAGCCCCTCACCACCCCAGCTCAGGAGAGCCCAGGGTGCTTCCTGCACAGGCTCAGTGGTCGTCGCTGGACTGCTTGCGTGTGTCAGGGGATGTGGCCAATGCCCAAGGCCCCTACCCTTGGGACTGGTTGTGGATGTCAGGGGACATGGCTGAGGCCCCCAGCTCTCCCCACTCCCTGGCTTGGTAGCCCCGGGGACTTCCAGTCCTTCTACGTGTTATAGGTGTTCTTTGGTGATGTGAGACCTTAACTAGTTAATATCAAACTTTGTCTCTAGTTGTGGGTATTTTGTTTTTTCTTTCAGTTCTGTGTTGTGTTATTTGCTGTTCCCACCACTTCAACTCTGTGCTGGAACTAATTTGTTGTCCTTTGCTGACTTCTAAAATGGCAGAACTTCCTGTGGGGATGAAAACTTGAGCTCTGTGGTTGAGCTACATTGCTGCTTTGCTGCCGAATCCTTAGGAAAGGCTTTTTGTGCAGCTCAGGTTTTAATGGTTGATTTTATAGGTACTTTCAGGTATCGTGAGATCGGTACACCTGGGTTGTGTAGAAACTCTGGTCTGGACCTGAGTCTTTTCAGCAAACTGTACCCCTGTAGTTCTGTATTCCTGACCAGTCTCCACTGAATGGTCCTATGCTGACTGGGGGCAGATCAGTGGTCCTTACTGTGCCCCAGTGTTACCCTGGTGCCCTTCTGTAAAGCTAGGGCTTACAGATCCTTCGAGTCTATTGCACAGATTGGGTCACAAACCCTCCACAGGCAGGAGGCCTGTGAGCTAGGTAATAGAAAAAAAAAGGTTCTGGGAGCCATAGGTATAGAAAAATGAATGGGTTTTATTCAGATCTAGGAGCAACTGTCCTAGCGGCTTCTCTGAGAGTTCTGAGAAGCCCTGTGGATCAGCGCTGTTAGTCTTTTATACTCAAGTCCACAGCCCTGGACACCTGGGTGCCCACACACAACTATATTAAGTAGTAACAAGGAACACCTGAGGATATTTACAGCAAAAGCTCAGCAAGGTTCTGAACATCCCAGGGGCCCTGACCATTTTCCTATTTTTCCCAACACCTTCTCTCCCACCACCCATACTCCAAACTCTTCCCATGGGATGAGCTGTGCCCCAGTCCCTTGTGATGACTCACCGGCCTCTGAGCCGCTTCTTTTTTTCAGTTGTTGTGGCTCCTCGCTCCTAAGTGGATCCACGGGAACCCTGTTAGTGATCTTGGTCTAGGGGCCACCAAGGCCCTCTTTTCCCCTGCCATCTCTAAGCAACACCATCTGAAAGGCACAGCTGCAGCTTTTGCCAGGTCCTGCTCCGTGGGCTCACCAGGGCCAGCCCAGAAGTGACCAGGGCTGAAAACAGTCAGAGCAGTTCTTTCTTTCTCTCATTGTGGCTTCTCCTGCCTTCATGCACTCCATCTCTCCTCCTCTTCCCCTTAGTTCTAGCAACACCAGCTTGGCTGTCCTTGCTTTTTAATAGCTGTAAATTGGTTGAATTGTGGGAGAGAGTTGACACTAGAGACCGTCTCTTCTGTCATCTTGACTGGAAGCTCAAATAAAACTGTCTTTGTTTCTCCAAACCCAATTCATTCCTGTATGGGACTTTCTTGACTTCCTCCATTCCATAGTTATATGTCTCTTCTTTCATAGTGAGAAGAACGCTAGCTGTCAATAACATTGACACATTTACTCATTTGCTGAAATAGTTTCTGAGGCTGGGAAGTCCAAAGTCCATCTGGTGGTGGCAACAGTGACCCAGGGGTCTCACATTGCAAGATGGTGGAAGTGGAGAGAGCAGAGAGCTCATGCATGGTTTTTTAAAAAGTCTAGGTTAACTAAGAACAGAAGTGAAATTCCTCAACTTGATAAAGGGCATATACAAAACCATTTACAGCTAACATTATTCTTTTTATTTTTTTCATTATTACCCTTATCTTTTAGAGATGAACAAACAGATGTTCACAAAAGTCTAATGACTCATCCAATAGTACACAGCTAGTATATGGCAGAGCTGGAATTTTTTTTTATTGAAACATAATTGATTGTACATATCTATGGGGAAAAGCATTGAATATCAAAACCTGTGTGCAATATGTGATGCTCAAATAAGGATAATTCATATGTTCAACATTATGCAATGTAATCATTTTTTTGGCCTTTTACCAATTTCTCACTAACCCCCCTCTCACTCTCCCTTTCCAACCTTTGGTGAAAGTCCAACGAATTATTGTGACCGTTGTATCTTTTCTTTCCTTTTTTTTTTTTTTAGCTCCCACTTATGAGTGAGGACATGCGGTTTTTCTCTTTCTATTCCTGGATTCTTTTTTTTTTTTTTTGTCTTTTTCATGACCGGCATGGAGATCGTAACCCTTGGTGTGGTGTCACCCACACCGCGCTCAGCCAGTGAGCACACTGGCCATTCCTATATAGGATCCGAACCGTGGCGGGAACATCACTGTACTCCTAGCGCTGCACTCTCCTGAGTGCACCACAGGGTCGGCCCTATTCCTGGATTCTTAATAGTGAAAGACTGAATACTTGCCCTCTAGCACTGGGAACTAGACAAGGATATCTGCCTTCATTACTCCTTTCCAATGCCATACTAGGACCCTAGCAAATGCAATAAGGCAAGAAAAAGAAATAAAAGGCATTCAGACTTGAAAGAAGAAATGAAACTATCTCTATTAAGAGATGACATGATTGTCTATGTTGAAAACATATTTTTAAAAAGCTCCTGAAATTAATAAATGAGTTGAGCAAGGTTATAGCATACAAGATCAATATGCAAAATCAAATGCATTTCTATATAACAACAATGGACAGTTGGAAACTAATATTTTAAGAAACAATAACATTTATGAAAGTCTTCAAAAATGGAATACTTAGGTATAAATGTAACAATATGTGTATGCAGGTTCTGTATGCTAAAAATACAAAACATGGATGAAAGAGATTAAAGAGGACCTAAATAAATAGAGTGACACATCCTGTTCACAGTTTGTAAGACTTGCTTAAGATGTCAATCTTTCTAAATTGATTCATAGATTTAGCATATTTCCAATTAAAATCTCAGCAAGATTTTTTGTACCGATAGACAAACTGATTTAAAAATGTATATGGAAAGGTTAAGGAACTAGAGTAGCCAAAATAATTTTGAAAAAGAAGAACAAAGTTTGAGGACTCACATTACCTGATTTTAAAACATATTATAAAATTCTGGTAGTTAATACATGTAGTGTTGGCAAATGAATAGACACACATCCATGGAACAGAATAGAAAATGAAGAAATAGGCCCACAAAAATACGGTCAATTGAATTTTGACAAAATTGTAAAGGCAGTTCAGTGGAAGTAGAACAGACTTTCCCATTATGGTGCTGGGAGAAATGAAAGAGAAAAATCATATGCAAAAGAGAAAAATATTAACATCAATCTACATCCCATACTATGTTAAAAAGTCAACTCAAATAGAATCATGGACCTAAATGTAAAACACAAAACTATCAAACTCTTAGGAGAAAAATCTTCAAGACCTTGGATTAGGCAAAGACTTCTTAGATATGACACCAAAATGAAGTTTTCTCCATAAAAGAAAAAATTGATAGAATGGATGCAATCAAAATTTAAAATTTTTGCACTGTTAATAGAACAAAAAGACAAGCCACAGAATGGGAGAAAATTTTTGCAAATCACATATCAGACAAAAGACTTCTATTTAAAATATTTAAAAAACTCTCAACCATAAGAAAAAAAACAATTAAAAAGGGGGCAACTTTTTTTTTTTTTTTTTTTTTTGTCTTTTTTCGTGTCCAGCCAGAAGATCCTGGGATATTGGGGTAGATAAATGGACAATAGAAAAAGGTAAAGGATGTCCTTGGCAACTAATGGGTAATCTGGTGCTTCTAGATCATAAACACATGAGACTGAAAAGAAAGCTGGTGTGAGATTATTAAAGTCTTTAATGGAAAGACAGGGCTTTATCTGTCAGGCAGTAGAAATCCATGGACATTCTTAAAAATAGTATCGTGGCATGATTAGAAATCTAGCAAAATAAGAAATAGTAATCAAATGAATCATTATTTAAGGATCAAGAAAAGACTAGATTCAAACAAACGCCAGATCTAACCAAAATTGAGAAGTATTCGAGATATGAGAAGGACAATATATAAATGTGGGAAATCCCTCTTTTTAATTATTAAGATAAAAAAAAGACAGCACAAATAATTTTCATTCAAGTTTAATCTTAAGCCCTATATTCTTATCTGGTGCTTTTATGGAGAAAAGGAAATAGGCCTCTCAAGTTAGTATTTTTTTTTTCCTTTTTGTCTTTTTTCGTGTCCAGCAACGGGATCACAACCCTCGGTGTTGCACCCGCACCCCGCTCAGCCAGTGAGCAGGAACCGGTCTGTATGTGGAATCCGAACCCTCGGCGGGAGTGCCACCGCGCTCCCAAGCGGCGCACTGTAGCAGTGCGCCACCGGGCCAGCCCAAGGGGGCAACTTTTGATATGCACAATGACTTGGGCGAACTTCAAAGGCATTGAGGTTAGTGTAAGAAGTCATTCTCAAAAAGTTGCATACTGTGTGATTCCATTCATACGACCTTCAGGAAAAATAAAAACTATAGTGATGGGAGTACAGGTAAGTGGTTCCCAGGGGTTAGAGTTGAGAGTGAAAGGAGAGTTTGAGTACAGAGGGGCGACACAAGGGATTCCTTCAGGATGTTAGAATTGTTCTGAATACTGTTTGTGGTGGTGCTCACAAGAATCTATGCATGCGTAAAACTCATAGAACAGTTCACAAGCAAAGTTAATTATTACATGCAAACTAAAACATTAAGATATCTATCTATCTATCCAATGTTTCAAGTCTCTAAAGGTCATTCTGCATTATGAAAATTTTCCCAATGGGCCAGAAATTTAAAAAAAGAAGAAAGAAAAAAATCATTCTAGAATGCTTAATTGCACCTAATTTATTGATGAATAGAGTCTGTAAGAGTTACAAAATTGTTTGTGGGTATTTGATGCCTAAAATTACAGTTGTCCCATTTCTTGAGTGTAATTAAATGTGGAACAGCATCATACATTGTTTTTAAAAAGGAGAGCAGGGAAGAAATATCAAAGCTTTTCTGTCTGGCTGAAATGATAGGTCAAACTACACAGAAATCTCTCTGGTTTTAGAAACTGACATTTGGGCCCAAATTGTCTAATTATCTGAGCCATCAGCCTCGGGTCTGTGCTGTCCACAATGATGCTTTCTGGGCCCAAGGCCAAGGCCTCAGGCCAGTAAAACCTTCACTGACGTCAGGAGGCTGAAACTGAAGAGGAAGAGAGGGAGGGATCCTCTTGGCACCCATGGCTGCCTTGAAGGAGATATTTGGCCCATAATGTTCAGAATAAGAATTTTTACCTTTCCAAATGAGTTTATGGTGATACAGTTTTTGTGGGAGATCAGTCAAAATCCCAGTGTGTACTTAGGAAGGAGCCCAGAATTATGGAGCTGGAAGGCTTCTGTCCTGTCTTCTGTCCAACAGTGTGTATATATATATATATCCTCTCCAATAGAGCCCACAGTGAAATTCATCTCAAATTGTGGAACCCTGAGGTGAAAGGCCCCCATCCATGCTAGCACCTCCCAGAAAAATCCAGTTGTGTCAGGGGATGGTTCTCACTCCAGTTTTCTCAAAGAGACTCCCATATTCCTTGAGTGGATAAGAATCTTACCTTCATAAGGCCTCCAACAACTGGCCATAGACGACTTGCCAATGTTTTCCTTTGTCACAGTTTATTGGGTGATTTGTAACTTGAACATAGTGCCAGCTTCTTGCTGCATCCCACATGGACTGATAGGAATGCTCTGGAAACCACCTACCTTCTGAAAGATCTCCTCCATTGGCTTCCAAAGGTGCCCCAAATGCCTGCCGTAGTTACCTGTTGGGCCAAGGCAATAAAATGTAAATGTCAACCAGGATGGAGTAAGCCATTAAGCCGTCACCACTGAAGTGGTTGGTTGTTCCACGCGAGGAGAGCCCTGGGAAAATGGGACTGAGAAGTTTTGACATCAGGGAAGAGAGCAGCTGGACCATAGGGGTCCAGGGAGGAGGCTGCCTCTGTGGACTGAATGCCTGGGAGAGGGGGAGGCAGCCAGGGACAGGGAGGGCACACCTTGCAGTTCTCACTGTTCCTTGCACAAAGACAGCCCTCTCCTCCCCGAGCGATGGTCAGGTCCCCAATGGCAGCCTTTCCTTGAGTTTCTGCACAGAGTGAGTTAAGAAAATTGGTGCAGCTCCTGCCTTCTGGCAGCTAACACATCAGCACAGGCTACGATGTGCCAGATCAAAATATTAGAAACAGACATCAATTAATAAACTGGTGGTTTACATTTTTACATTAATAAAAAGCAAATGGGTCAGTGTATTTGGTGGAAGAACGTGTGAGGAAGGAATTGTGGTGGAACTCAACAGCCCTCATCTAAATAATCAGGAGGAATTTCGTAGTGGAAAGGTATCTCAGAGATCATTTTTAAGAACGTGGAAGCAGAGTGCTTTCACCAATGCAGCTGGGAGGGGCGTCCCGGCACAGACGAGGCTTCGGGAAAAGGGTGGAACAGGAGCAGGACGTGGAGGGCTTGGATGTAGGATTCAGGAGGATCCAGGCAAGATCCGGGAGGGAGGACAAAACTTGAAGAGGACGCAGCCGAGCGTGGAACAGGCTTCTGTTTTGTCCTTTTGTTGTCAACGTGGTTTGGGGCACCCATCTCAGATTGCCAGCTCCTCACAGGGAAGCCTCTCCAGGGACTCCTGCTGTCAAGGACAGCATTGCCTGGGCCTGGGATTCCAGGCATCCTGGGCTAAGTGTACAAACCCAGGATGTACTAAGTGTACAGCAACTCTGCTGGTTCGTGCCCAGCAATACCCAGAACTCATACACACCCAGTCAGCCCACCAGCAGTACTGCTCCCACCCACCCCCCAACCCGTGGGAACCTGGCTTCCCTTCCTCCCTCAGGCACGACTCTGTTTCCTTTCCAGGTTATCTTTGAGACCATTTAAAAAAACATTTTATTATAGAAATTTTCAAATATACGTAAAAGTAGAGGTGACAAATGGACCCACATGTACCAATCACCAGCTTCAATAAGTATTGTCATTCACAATCTTGTTTCCTCTATACCCTGACTCACCGCCCCCCAGCCCCACACACTGGATTATTTCAAAGCAAATTCCAGACATCAGACCATTTTGTCTATAAATACTGAAGTACGTGTATCCAAAAAGTTAGAATTGTTTTTAAAAAAACATAAGCACAATATCATTACTGCATACGATTTTTAAACAAAAAGCCCTTAGAACCATTAAATATTTCAGATTTCTCCTGAATGTGAGCACTGGAGCAGGGTCAGGGGTGAGAGGTGGGAGTCAGGGCTCAGGCTCAGGGTGTCAGGATGGGGCCATCCTAGGAATCTGACAACCTTGCCAGAACTCACTGTTCCAACCAACAAGCCCTCTTACTTTGTCTACTTTCCTTGCCTCCCAGCTCTTCTTTAAGTTTGGAATAGCAAAAAAAAAAAAATCTGAATGTGCTTGGCAGATGCCCTGGTCCATTATTTTACCTGCCTGGTCTCAGGCAGGTCTTGGGTTAAGACTTGGAGTGAGAATTTCAACATCAGTGCAATGTATTAACAGCATGAACTTGTGGGGGTAGTGGTGATCATGAAGACAATATTTGTCAAACACCCACTTCATAATGGGAGCTCAGAATCGTCCCTCTGACTTTGATCCAAACTTGATGACATCTCTGATGTGCTGACACAGCATCCCACATCAGCTTGTCTGCTGCCCACCCAGGCCATGCCATCTCATTGTCTCTCCTTTTACTTTCAAACTACCTATATCATTATTTCCGAAGTAAGTTTCTTGTAGACAGCAACTAGTTGGGTCATAATCTTTAATACACTCTGACAATCTCTGGTGTATTTAGATCATTTACATTTAATGTAATTACTGATATGTTAGGGCTTAAGTCTGCCAGTTTATCTGTTTTCTGTTTGTTTCCTCTGTTTTCTGTTTCTCTGTTTCCATTTGCTTGTTTTCTTGTGAGTTACTTAAACATTTTCTAGAATTTCACTTTTATTTATCTGAAATATAAATATATATCTTTAGATAGGTTTCTTAGTTCTTTCTCTAGGTATTAAGATATGTATACATAATGTATCACAGTCTACCGATGTCAATATCTTACCACATCAGGTGAAATGTAAAAATCTTACCTCTATTTAGGTGCCTATAGCCAGTCACCCTCCACACACACTTTATAACGTAATTGCCTAAATATTTCCTCTACATACATTGAGCACCACATCCAATGATGTTATGATTTTTTGTTCAACTTAATTTTAAAAGTAAAGAGGAGAATAGCCTATTTTAACTGCATTTTTACCCATTTTGTTGATATTTCTTCGTTCCTCATGTTCCAAGTTTCCTTCTATTATTTCTGTTTGAAGAACTTCCTTTCGTCACTCTTCTAGGAATAGAAGAATGGTAGATCTAGGATAAGTCTGCTGGTAACAAATTCTCTTGGTTTTCC
Source organism: Galeopterus variegatus (assembly GCF_000696425.1). Lineage (NCBI taxonomy): Eukaryota > Metazoa > Chordata > Mammalia > Dermoptera > Cynocephalidae > Galeopterus > Galeopterus variegatus. Next base: position 199,937 of record NW_007726147.1, read on the forward strand.
TTTTTCTAAGAATGTCCTTATTCCCTCTTCATTTCTGAAGGGTATTTTTGCCAGATATAGAATTCTGGGTTGACAGTACTTTCCTTGCAGGGCTTGAAAAATATGCCACTTCCTTCTGGATTCCATGATTTCTGACGAAAAATCCACTGTTATTCAAGTTATGTTTCCCCCATGGGTAATGCATCATTTCTCTGTAGGTGTTTTTTCTATGTCCTTAGTTTTTGGAAGTTTGATCATGATGTGTCTGGGCATGGTTTTTTGGGTTTAGCCTGCTTTGGGTTTACTCAGCTTCTTGAATCTGTAGGTTTATGCCTCTTACCAAATTTGGAAAAATTTTAGTCATTATATCTTCAAATATTTTTTCAACTTCACTCTCTTTCTGCTCTCTTCTTGGGACTCCAATGACATGAATATTAGATCTTCTGTTATTGTCTCACAGGTTGCTGAGACTCTGTTCATTTTTTTCGGTCTATTTTGCTGCCTATTGTCCAAATTGGATAATTTCTATTTATCTGCCTTTAAATTCACAAGTTCTTTCCTCTATTATCTCTTCTTTGCTAGTAAGCACATTCAGTGAGTTGTAAATTTTGGTCATTATATTTTTCAGTTCTAAAATTTCCTTTTAGTCCTTTCTCTCTCTCTCTCTCTCTGTATATATATATATATGTATGTGTATATATATATGTATATATCTTTTTTTTTTTTTTGGCTGAGAGTTTCTATTTTTTAATTCACTTCATGAGTGTTCCTAATTGTTTACTGGAGCATTTTTATGATGGCTGCTTTAAAAACCTTCTCAGAAAACACCATCATCTGAATCATCTCAGTGTTAGCATCTGTTGCTTAATTGTTCAAGTTGTGATTTTCCTGGTCCTTAGTATAACAAATGATTTAAAAAAATATCCTGGACATTTGGGTATTAGTTTATGAGACTCTGGGTCCTATTTAAGTTTTCCTTGTAGTAGGCTTAGCACGCAGGTTCAGTCTGCTTCATTTGCATGATACCTTGAGGCCAGTCTGAAAACTTGGGTGGTATTCCCTGCTGGAGTTCTCAAATCTTTTGTCATGTTAATTTATGATCAGTTTCATGTGTGGGTCACTCAGGGTCTACCCAGGACTTTACAGGTTTCAATGTCCCTTTTTTCATTTGCCTCTACTCTGAAATCCTGTCTAGTTGGAAAGGGAGGAGTACCATCTGCTACTTCTGGAAGGGGTTGGAAGTCCAGGCTCCCATTCAGCCCCACTGCCACTACCCTAGAGTGGGAATCAGAGTGCCCCCTGCTACTCCTGGGCAGGATGGTGGCTGTAGGGAGCTGGAATTGGGTGGGTAGTGTCAAAATGGTTTCTGTTCTTCTACACAGCACTTTTCCTGGGTCATTTGGCCAGAGAGAGTAGGCTTTTCTTGGGACTATAGATAAATCTGTACCTATTGGTGCTTCTGCATTGTAGGCTTCTCCAGCACCCAATCTAAGATATATGGGAGACAAAAAGACACCCCGGAGAAATCACCACCATGTCATTCCTCAAGTCTCAAGGTCCCTAACCAGTCTGTTTCTTCTCTCCACTTTCCAGAATCTTCTTAGTCTGTTTGTTGTATTGGAGCTGGGTTTTTTGTTTTCCTTATGGGAGGAATGGGGCTAAATGAGCCTACTCCATCCTGTCTGTCTCACTGTCTTCAGAGGATGCTCTGGGACAACGCTAGGCAGGGCACCACTTGCGTGAGAAGAACCAGGCCTGCTTTGCCTCTGCCTTGGACTTAGTAATTTTCTCTGCCTTTTCCAAGGGCAGGGAGCTACTTTGTGGTTTGGGAAGGCCCTCTTGGGGGTTCAAGGCCCCCTGGGACTCTTGGAGTAATTATGGGATGCTTTCTGAATTCCATCACCATGGCCGAAAATGCCTCTGCCAGCCAGAGGCAACCTGCCTTGCCTGTCTGCACCACACCATGCCAGGAGGGTGGGGGTCAGGGCATCTGATCAACGACAGTGTCCTCACTGCAAGACTTCTGTCCTCTGAATGTCACAGCTGTGCCACAGAACTGCCTTGCCATTCTTCTCTCAATACCTGAAGACTGAAAAAGCCAAAGATTAGGAAAGAAAATCAGTCCCAGAACTTCCATTTCAATCCTGTGAGCGGTTGATAAAACAAACTCCCCAAATCATTGTAAATGCAGGTGCCTGCAGTTTTTCTCAATCTGTATTTGACCCAGAGCAGAAAAATCACACCTAGGTAATAAATTATTTATTTTAAAAAGGAAAGATTATCTAAGACTCAAAAAATTATACTTTCTCACAGAGGAAACTATTGCTGTAGGTAATCTTTTATCACCTCATTTTTTTCTAAGTTGTTGGATTTAGAAGTTAATTCTCCAAATGTTCCATATCATACATCTGAAAATCTGCAGAATTTAAATCCTGTAATTCATAGATCTCAGATTTCTTTACCTCCAGGCTGATCTGTTTCCAGTGAGAAAATGCCTTCAGCTTTTCAGCCGATGGGTCCCTTCAGATGATGTGAGTCCCAGAGTGGGCTCACAGTCCCACCCTCCTCTTTGGCTGTGGAAATTCATTCTCTTTTACTCCATCCATTCCCTAGGAATTCCCCAAAATAACCACCTGCTCATTTATTGAGTTACATCCTGGGATCTGGGGTCAATGAGAAGCCTATAAAATGTCAGGCTCAGTAGGTAGTTAATTAGGAGGTCTCTGCTTGTGGCTTCGATTGTATGTGACTGCATAGAATCCCATATCCACTTACATTTAAAAATAAAATTAGGTCATTACAGGTAGACAACAGTAGAAAACGTGTCCTTCTTTAGTGCAGAATAAAATTGACGGGAATTTTTTTTAATTACCGTTAAAGCTGTAATAATTTCTAACCATCCCTTCAGCTTCTTCTGCATCCCTGAAATTTTCCTCTTATATATGAAAGTAAAGGGAGGGAGCTTTAAAAAGAAAACCCCCTTATTATGGCGGAAATTTTCCAATTATTTCTTGATTCTACTCATTATCTTTGTTTATTTACTTGTTTTTCTTTAGATAAAGATCAAATCCAAAAGAGATGAAGAAAATTGATGATCAATAAATTAAGTCAAATCAAATCACTCATTGTTGAGAGTCACGTCCTTGTCCCTCATTTGGGGACATAAGTGGTTCCCAAACTTCTCTTTATGAGCACAACCTCTCATAAGCAACCTTGAATTCCCTTTATAATTAATGTAAAACTGCAGAGTTTCCATCAACAGAAAAGTGAATTCCAGCACCAGCCTGGTAACATGGATAATTTACCTTTTTAATAACATAAAGAATGTAATCACATGGCCACTGGTAAATCTGGGCAGCCAAGCCTTGGGAAATGCCTGATTTCTAATTGTCTTCTTTGGGGGATTATTTACTGGGGCCATAAAAGGAAGACAAGGAGCCTCCTGACTGCCAGTGACCTGGGTCATGGAGGGACCTCATCTTATCTTCTTGCCAGGGCCCTGGGTCAGGAGGATTGCCCTGCAAGCCACCTCCTGCCCAGGCAGGCGGCACAAGCTGGGGGCACACGTGCACTCTCATGTGTGGACACAAGAGCTGTGGGAGCCTGGGCTGAGCTGTGGGCCTGCTGGAAGATGGTGCCAAGGGTATGAGCAGGTGAAATGGTCTGTCCAGTTAGCAAAATGGGCACATAGGTGCTGACTCTCAAGGTGAGAATTTGATAAGAGGCCCAGGAGGGATGGAGAAGCCCTGAGCACCCATGGGAATGGGGGTCCTGAGGGACCACGTGGGCTGCCCCACAGCATATGGGGGTACCATGACAGTTTAGTTCCACAGGAAGGGATTGGTGGGGAGTAAGGGATGAGAGCACAGGGAACTGCCAATTTTCAGGTCTCTTCAGGCCACCTCTATTATAGTGCCAGCCTCACAGGGCACAGAGGCAATTGCCCTCAAGTAATGTGCACATCCTACCTGGCTTCTTTCCCAGGGATAGCACCAACCCCTAGAAGCACAGGAGATGGTACCAAGTTCCTGGGCAATTTTAACACTTCTGGAATATTCCCTAAGGATGGTCTCCAATGAGCCTGACATTTTATAGGCTTCTCATTGATCCCAGATGCTACGATGTAACTCAGTAAATGAGCAGACCATAGATCCAGGCTGGCTTTTCTGAAGTGGAGAGAATTTTTTTCAGGTTTTTGTTTTTTTGTTTTTATAATTTTTGGAAATCCATTAGAATTCTCTTAGCTCATTTCAGAACACGCTAGTTTGAGAGAATCTTTTCATTTCAGATCTCCATAACAAGGAATTGGCTTCTGATGGCCTTTCCTCTGCCCTCTGCTCTCTCTTCCTTCTTTCTTCTCTGTCTCACTTCCCCCCACCCAGTCCTACCCCTCCACTCTCCCTCATCTTCATGGTTTCTCTGGACAAAGTCACTCAAGGATTATTCATGAAACAGAATTCTAGAATTTTACAATTCCTAGACTGATGTCATCTCATGCATTCCCTGTAAGGGTTGAGGAAAGTAGCGCACAAATCAGGAAACAGAGCAAATCAATAATGCTTTGTCTCACTTAAACACATTCTGGAAACCAGAATGCAAAGTCAGACTTTAGCATTGTCTTTAAAGATGTTATCACACTAATGACCGATTATGGTGAGTAAAGTGTTGTGTGCAGCTTTTGAGACAGGGCAGGAAAGAACATGAAACTGAACAAGTCTCAAGTGACTATTGTTCTGTGATGGAATTTGCAAGGTAAAAATATCAAAGCCAAGACTCAAAAAGCAAAGTGTGCCACATGAAAGACTTTAAGTAGCAAAAGAATGTTCATTATTATAATCAAGAGGGTAAGAAAAATGCACCATAGTAGACTCTCAGTGCTTGCTGAGCAAATGATCAGAAACGCTAGAAAGAGTGAGTGATAGTTTCTAACTAATTATGATAGGAAGTAGATCTCAACCAAATGGTTAGTTAGCTCCTCAGACAAGTGACATCTCATTCAACATGTGCATGATGATCTGACAAGAAAAATTCCATTTCCCTTTTCTAAGGGAGCTACTAGAGGATGTGTTCCACAAAAATGAGGGAGTAAGCCAAGAAAGAGGAAGATGTGGGATCCAGGAAATTGGGTCCAATGCAAGAGAAGGTGAAGGGAATGTGTAGGATCATGATGAAGAGAAATCTGAGCTCAACAGCTGTGCAGCAGGCCTAGAGGATTCTCAGTGAAGATTGCTGCAGGTGGATGGGGGGTTCTAGGTGAGAGAGCTCTGTCATGCAGTGGTGCAAGGCAGCTGGCTGATGTCAGCCCATGGAAGCCACTTGTGAAATATTCAGGAATTCTTGCAAGAATGTGTTCTTCAAACACATCCATTATTAAAAATTAAATTATATAAACTTAAATAAGTTATATTAAAAACAAGGCAATAAATATTCAATATTCATCTCTTCCTAATTATTACAGAACATGTTACTAATACCTATATTCTTGAGGTCATCTACATTTGTTGTATTTGTATGGTAGAAAGCTAATGCACACCTCTTACCAGTTCTACATTCAGTGATGTCACATGGGTAGCTTGATATTGGCAAGGATGGGAGTATTTACACCATGGAAATCAGCAAACACAATAAATCAGGGCTTCATTTATTATTCTGATTGTCTACACTTAAGAAAATAATGAAGAAATTGGTTTTTTCTTTTTCTTTTTGATAATTTTATATATATATATATATATATATATATATATGTATGTATATATGTATATATAAAATTATATTTACGTTTGATTTTATTCTATCTTCATTTGGTTTTACTTAATCACATTTGCATGATTATTACTTTTGGTACTTTAATCAATCATTTTATTTGCAATCTTGTCATTATCTGTTCATCACCAAATTTTTAAAAACCAACCTTCTTTTTTGTTTGCTGCCCTAAAAATCCATTCTTACGTATTTTTTTGTATCATTACATAATGTAAACATTTTTTGTGGCCCTTTACCAGTTTTCCCTAACCCACCCCAAGGAATTGTTAATAATGCAGATTAAACTTTACAATGTGTCAAGTCTGAAGCCATTACATTGGAAATAGCAGGAAACAAATGAGGAAGTATCCTTTCAGTATTTGAAAACTAATATTCAATTCTGCAAAGAAGTTGGTCACATCACTGATGAACAAAAGTTCCAAAAAAAAAAAAATTCTTGTTTCACTTTTGTCTTACTAACAGAAGTGAAAATATCAACTAACAATCATGGAAGAGCTACACTCTTTCAAGAGTTTGGCAAATATCAATGAAAACATTTGGTAAGAAATAGTTAGCTATACGGAAGTTACAATAAAGAGTATTGCATTTTTTATGGTTAATTGTAAATAGTCTGCTACGTGTTCTTTATGTCAGTAACACTTATAGTAAACTCATATACATAATAAATGCATATGTTTTCTTTTGGAGGGCCAGTTTTTAAACATCTACCAGCCCACCACTGGCTCTGATTTAAAAATGGTGAAACTGGCACCATCTCTACTGTGTTTGCAGTGAATGGAGTTAGATGGTTCTTTTGGAATGTTTAAGGAAGGATTAATTTAGGTATATAAAAAGCTAAGCAAATGATAAAAGAAAATAATTCTTAACTCAAAAAAAAAAAGATTGCACAAGACAGGAAATGTAATTTCATGGCTCAGCTTGCATTTTTACAGTCCAAATAAAAAATATTGATTTAGAGGCAGGAGCTGTGGGCAGCCCCCACCACCCAACAGAAGGTGGAAGCACACACAGGGTCCTAAGCAGAAGCCATGGGCAGTGCCTCCCACCTGGCAGAAGGCAGGAGCAGGCCAAAAACACCACTTCCATGTGGGTGTCCCACCACATCCACTGCCACAGCAACAGCTTCCACAAGAGTGGCTCACCACCACAGTAGCAAGCCACATCCATTGTGCAAGTGGCATGCTAGCCACTTGACTGCATTGGCATAAGAAGAATCACCAATGGAGACCAGAAAAAGAAGAGGAAGTATCTCTCCTCAAAGCCCACTCCAGAGTAATAGAAGAAGCAACTGCTGTATCAGATGACCAGACATCAATGTAGAGATACTAGAAATATGAAAATCCAAGAATACCACCACCAAAATACAGTAATTCTCAAATACAAGACCCTATAAAGCAAGAAATGCTTAATATGACTGAAAAGGAATTCTGAGCAACAATCAAGGAAACTCATTGAGACACAAGAAGATTCAGTTAGACAACATAATGAAATGAGAAAAAAAAATCCAGTATATGAAGGAGGTAAATTACAGAGATCAATACCTTAAAAAAGAAAGTAGCAGAACTCATGGAACTGAAAGATTCATTCAACAAAATAAAAAACACAACCAAAAGCTTAAGCAGCAGGCTAGAACAAGCAGAAGAAAAAAATTCTGGTCTTCAAGGTAGTCTTTTTGAAATAACAGAGGTGGACTAAAAAACAAAAAAAAAGAATTTTAAGAAATGAAGAAAATCTAAGAGAGCTGGCAGACAACCTCAAGCACACAAACATTCAAATCATGGGTGTTCCAGAAGGGGAGGAGAAAGGAAAAGGCATTAAAAACCTATTCTGTGAAATAATAACAGAAAACTACCTGGTATAGGGAGACACACAGATCTTCAGATCCAGGAGACTCAAAGATCCCAAACAGATTCAATCCAAAAACATCCTCTCTGAGACACACTGTAGTCAAACTGGCAAAGCTCAAAGACAAAGAGAGAATCCTAAAAGCAGCAGGAGAAAAGCATCAAGTCACCTATAAGGGAACCCCTCTCAGGCAAACAGCAGACTTCTCAACAGAAACTCTACAGGCCAGAAGAAAATGAGATGATATATTCAAAACACTAAAAGAAAAATACTGTCAGCCAGCAATACTCCACCCAGCAAGGCTATCCTTCAAAAATGAGGGGGAAAGAGTGTATTTTCCCTATAAACAAAAACTGTGAGAGTTCACCACCACACAACAAGCCCTGCAAGAAATCCTAAAAGGAGTCCTGCATTTGGAATCAAAAAGAATGATAAGCACTGCCATGAATACACAGGAAAGGACAAAACCCACTGGTAGAGCAAAAACACAAACAAGAGAAGGAAACTAAACCTTACCATCTCAAAAAACCAGCAAACATCAAAGACAAACAATAAAAGGGGAAAAAACGAACAAAAGATATTTAAAACATCCAAATGAAAATTGAAAAAATGCCAGGAGTAAGACAATACCTTTCAATAACAGCCCTAAATGCAAATGGATTAAATTTCTCACTCAAAAGACACAAACTGACCAATTGGATTAAAAAGCTAGACCCAACTATATGCTGTCTTCAAGAGACTCACCTTGCCTGTAAAGACATACACAGATGAATAGTGAAGGGATGGGAAAAGATATACCATGCAAATAGAAACCAAAAATAAACAAGAGTAGCTATTCTTACCAGATAAAAACTAAAAATCATAAAAAGAAACAAAAAAGGCCACTATATAATGATAAAGGGATCTATCCAGCAAGGAGACATAACAATCATAAATATATATGTACGCAACACTGGGGCACCCAGATATATAAATATATATAAAAAATAAATATTTTTAAAGATACATAAAGCAAACACAGTTAGCCCTAAAGAAAGAGGTAAATCCCAATACAATAACAGTTGGAGACCTGAACACTCCTTTCTCAGTATTGGACAGATCATCTAGGCAACACATCAACAGAGAAACACAGGATTTAAACTACACTTTACACCAACTGGACCTGGCAGATATCTACAGAACATTTCATCCAACAACCACAGAATATACATTCTCCTAAGCACATGGCACATCCTCCAGAATAGAACATATGTTAGGTCACAAATCAAGTCTCAACAAATTTTTAAAAATTGAAATCATATCAAGTACCTTTTCAGACCACAATGGATAAAACTAGAAATCAATAACAAGTGAAATTCAGGAAACTATACAAATACATGGAAATTAAGCAACATGCTCCTTAATGACTTATGGGTCCAAGAATAAATTAAACAGGAAATCAAAAAATTTCTTGACACTAATGAAAATAAAGACACATCATACCCAAGCCTGTGGGACACTGCAAAAGTAGTATGAAAAGGGAAGTTTATGGCAATAAATGCTTATATTGAAAAGATAGAAAGATTTCAAATAAACAACCTAACACTACACCTCAAAGAACTAGGAAAAAAGGACAATCCAATCTCAAAATTAGTAGGTGGAAAGAAATAATAAATATCAGAGCAGAACTAAATGAAATAGAGACCTAAAAGATGAGATCAATGAAACAAAAAGTTGGTTTTTCAAGAAGATAAACAAAATAGATAAGCCATTAGCTAGCCTAACTAAAAAAAGAACAGAGAAGACCCAAATAACAAAAATCAGAAATGAAAAGGGAGACATTACAACCAATACCACAGAAAAACAAAGAATCATTAGAGACGATTATAAACAACTATATACCAACAAATTAAAAAATCTAGAGGAATTGCAAATATTTCTAGACATATACAAACTGAAGAAAAAGAAAACCTGAACAGACCAATAACAAACAATGAGGTTAAAGCAGTATTCGTCAGTCTCCCAACAAAGAAAATCCCAGGACCAGATGGCTTTACTGCTGAATTCTACCAGACATTAAAAGAGGAATTAATACCAATTCTCTTAAAACTATCCCAAAAAACTGAAACAGAGTCTATTCTCTCAAACTCATTCTGAGGCTAGCAGCACCTTTATACCAAAACCAGACAAAGACACAACAACAAAAAAAGAAAACTATGGGCCAATATCTCTGATGAACTTAGATGCAAAAATCTTCAACAAAATAGTAGCAGTCAGAATACAGCAGCACATCAAAAAAATTATACACATGATCATTGGGATTCATCCCAGGGATGCAAGGATAGTTCAACATATGCAAATCAATAACTGTGATACACCACATCAACAAAATCAAGAACAAAAACCATAGGATTATGTCAACAGATGCAGAAAAAGCATTTGACAAAACTCAACATCCCTTCTTGATAAAGGCTACCAGCAAATTAGGTATAAAAGGAAAGTATCTCAACACAATGAAAGCCACATATGATAAACCCATCACCAATATCATCCTGAATGGAGAAAAGCTGAAAGCTTTTCCCTTAAGAACAGAGACAAGACAAGGATGCCCACTCTCACCACTCCTATTTAACATACTACTGGAAGTACTAGCCAGAGCAATCAGGCAAGAGAAAGAAATAAAGGGCATTCAGATTGAAAAAGAGAAAGCTAAACTGTCTCTGTTTGCAGATGACATGATCCTATATATAGAAAAACCTAAAGACTACAAAAAAACTCATACAGCTGATAAACAATTTCTGAAAAGGTATAGGATACAAAATCAGCATTCAAAAATCAGTAGCTTTTTTATATTCAAATTACAAACTGGCAGAAAAAGAAACAAAAAAAGTAAGCCCATTTACAATAGTCACCAAAAAATAAAATACTTAGGAATCAATATAACCAAGGAGGTGAAAGATCTCTACATGAGAACTACAAGTTACTGCTGAAAGAAGTTAAAGAGGACACAAAAAGATGAAAAGCATTCCATGCTCTTTGATTGGAAGAATTAACATTGTGAATATATCCATACTACCCAAAGCGATCTACAGATTCAATGCAATCCCCATCAAAATACCAATGACATTCTTTACAGAAATAGAAAAAAACAATCCTAACATTCATATGGAACAACAAAAGACCCTAATAGCCAAAGCAATCCTGAGCAAAAATAAATAAATAAATAAAGCTGGAAGCATAACACTACCTGACTTCAAATTATACCACAAGGCTATAGTAAACAAAACAGCACGGTACTGGCATAAAAACAGACAGTCAAACCAATGGAACAGAATATAGAACCCAGAAATCAACCCACATACTTATAGCCAACTGATATTTGAGAACAGCAACAGGAGCATACATTGGGGAAAGGACTGCCTCTTCAATAAGTTTTGCTGGGAAAACTGAACATCCATATATAGAAGAATAAAACTAGACCCATATCTCTCACCATATACCAAAATCAACTCAAAATGGATTAAAGAAGACCTGAAACTATAAAACTCCTAAAAGAAAACATAAGGGAAACACTTTGGGAAGTAGGACTGGACAAAGACTTTATGAACAAGACCCCAAAAGCACAGGCAACAAAAGAAAAAATAAACAAATGGGATTATATCAAACTAAAAAGCTTCTGCACAGCAAAAGAAACAATTAACAGAGCAAAAGGACAACCTACAGAGTGGGAGAAAATATTTGCAAACTACACATCTGACAAAGGATTAATATCCAGAATATACAAGGAACTCAAACAACTTAACAGTAAAAGAAAAGTAACCCAATTAAAAAATGAGCTAAGGAGCTGAATAGGCATTTCTCAAAGGAAGATATGCAAATGGCCAACAGACACATGAAAAATTGATCAGCATCACTACATCAGAAAAATACAATCAAAACCACATTGAGGGGCCGGCCTGGTGGCGCACTGCTACAGTGCGCCGCTTGGGAAGCACGGCAGCGCTCCCGCCGAGGGTTCGGATCCTACGTACAGACTGGCCACTCACTGGCTGAGCGAGGTGCGGGAGCGACACCGAGGGTTGCAATCCCGTTGCCGGTCCCGGTCCGGTACGGGCGCGACACTGAGGGTTGCGATCCGTTGCCGGTCACGAAAAAAGACAAAAAGAGAGAAAAAAAAAAAAACCACATTGAGATATCATCTCATGCCAGTTAGAGTGGTCAGTATCAAAAAGACAGAAAATAACAAATGCTGGCAAAGATGCAGAGAAAGGGGAACCCTCCTACACTGACTGTTCTTGGGACTGTAAGTTAGTGCAGCCATTATGGAAAACAGTATGGAGTTTCCTCAAACAACCACAGGTAGAACTGCCACGGGATCCAGCAATCCCACTGCTTGGTGTATCCCCAAAGGAATGGAAATCATCATGTTGAAGGGATACCTGCACTCCCATGTTTATCGCAGCTCTATTTACAATAGCTAAGAGTTGGAACCAACCTAACTGTCCATTGATGGATGACTGGATAAGGAAAATACAGTATATACACACATTGGAATACTATGTTGCTATGAAAAGAAATGAAATTCTGCCATTCACAGCAACATGGATGAACCTAGAGAAAATTATGTTAAGTTAAATAAGCCAGGTATATAAAGAGAAATACTGCCTGTCCTTACTCATAAGTGGGAGCTGAAAAATTAAAAATTGAAGAAAGAAAGAAAGATATAACAATCGCAATAATTCCTTGAACTTTCAAAAGGAAAGAATGCAACTTAGGCCACCAAAGGTGGGAAATGGGGAAGGGGAAGAGGTTAGGGAGAAATTGGTTAAAGGACACAAAAAAATGTTTACATTGTATAATGATAACATTTTTTAAAAAATTAAACTTAATATTCTAAGAATAAAGAGTACATTTCCAGTATCATCAATTTAAAAAAAAGAATATTGATTTAACCAAAATTTGAGATATAAATACTGTGTGCTATTTAGTAGGATGCACCACAAAGACGGAAAGAAAAATGCTGTCATTTTTAAGTGATAAAATGTCATCCTATTTTCAGACATTTTAAAACGTGAAAAAAACTTGGAATCAGAATGGCAGACAGAGAAAAGAAATGAATGTGTAAGACAAGGGGAGAAGAGAGCTAGAAAATCATCAGAGGATGTTCAAAACTAAAATTGTGAATTTTTAAAATTTAAATTTAAAAATATTGAGAAAATACCAAGCAAAAGATTGGTGTCTTCATTACAAGCTTGATAGTACTAGGTTTTTTCCATGTTTCAATTGAGTGATAAAATGTTAAGAGGACATGGTAAGTGTCATCCTGACATCAGCATTAAATGGAACTTGTTCCTCTCCTCTCGTCCCAGCTACCTTCTGGGTGGGGCTGGAGCCTGGTAAACCTGATCAATAAAGCAATTCGAATGCTTCAAGCCACACGAGCTTCACGGGGTCATGCTGTCACTCAGGAACAACTGTATGGGGGCTCACAGAGGTCCAGAGGGACCTCAGTGCTCCCTGACACAGATGCCACCAAAACATTTAAATCCCAATCCAAACCCAGGTACCCGAGCCCACAGCTGCAGTCAGGGGACTGCAACGGGCAGCCTCCCGCCCTCTGCAAATCTAACTCTGGCAAACAGGAGAGCGGATGGGTGCCCACCTTCCTCCCAGACTGCCAGCCAAGATGCCCCTGGCCCAGAACAAGCAAGCTCCCTGTGGAGCCACCATGAGAAGGATCCTGGGCAGTAGCAACTTAGTCTGCCAGCTGCCTTCTTTGCCATTTGTTGTAGGTGCTAGCATGTGCACAGACGGTGGCCTTGTTTTTAAAATTCTCACAATGGGGCAGGTAAGATTCTCATGATTTCCCATTTACAGATGAGGCATCTGGGACTCCCGTGGTTTGTGTGGCCCACAAAGTCACACAGCACAAGCTTGTTTCATAGCACAGCCCACTCTTGTGCCTTTAGAGCTGTCGGCTCCCTCCAGGCTGGCAGCTGTGGGGTGGCGGGCAGTGGAGCCCATCCCCCATGCCCCCACCTGAAGGCCCTCTGTTCACCTAATGACATCATCTCTGCTCCGTGTGATCTTGGTGATCCTATCCACCCTGCAGTCTCCCGGAGAAAAATATAGCAAGGCCCTCTGAGTCCCCCATCCACTTAATTGTCCTGCCATTGCAGTCTTTGTTTGAGAAATAGTCCCCATGTCTTAAGACCCTGCAAGCATGTATCTGTCTTTCCGTGGTTATTTCTGGAATTTCTTTGAAATTCACTCGATATAGAAAACACGTTTTACATGTCTCATGTATCACACTCCAGTGGGCCCACCCACAGCAGTCTTTCTGCTCAGAGGAGATGCTCCCTGGGGTCCGACCCAGGCCTTTCCCACTCACCTAGTCAGAGCCCCACTACACGCACAGCAGATCAGGAGATGTGCAGAAAACAGGGAGGGCTCAGGTCTACATCCTGCGAGGTCAGCCTAGCACACAGGGAGGCCCTGGGGGAGAGGTCGGATGGACGTAACTACCCCCAGCTCTGGGGGCCCAGGCAGCCTCCAGCACACCTCATCTGGGCTCATCCAAGTCAGGGGAGAGTCACCTACAGCCACAAACCAACTCCAGAACCTTCCCAGAATCACATGTTCCTCTGACACCAGCCGGTAAAGCCCCTCTCCTGCACTGTCTGCAGGAATAATTTTAGGCTTTGTGCAGAGTGCTTTTAACTTTTATCTACTTCAGAGCAATGCTCTGCTCACTGAGCCGTAACTTGCTGGCTGACTAGTTCCAGGGCATCGTGGTGGAGTCCCAGTCCATAAGCACCCTTTAGTGGCCCTTTTCTGTCCAGGCTATTCATGTGTCAAGAATCAGATTTTAATACTTTCTGTGCACCCAGATGATTGGCTCCTGGGGATTGCCACCACCTGCTCAGCCTCCTGTCGCAAGCGAAAGTCCCCCCTCAGTGATACTTGCAGATCCCAGCCATAGCTCCTGTCTGAACAGAGAAAGCCAGATCTTACAGTAGGAGACAAATTATGTGTACCGCTTTATGAAACTGAAGAAGAAACCAAGTGGGAAAGTCATTTTAAGAGCAATCGCCAGTAATAACATTAAGCTGTTCTGGGATTTTGGATTTATGCCAGTTCAGCTGAAATGGCAGGTAACTGAGGTATAGTGGAAAGTTGGAATTAGAGAGTCCTAGAGTGAAATGAATGAGTTTCCTTAATGACCTCAGACGGCACTCATAGAGTAGGGCTTAGCACATCGTAAGTGCTCAATAAAGGTTAGCCAATATTTTTGTTTATTTGCTTTTGTGATTAATATTTAAATTTACAGGCAATAAAATTGACTTTTATTTAGCATATGGTTCTATGAGTTTTAAGATGTGTACATTAAGTTACAGAAGACTTTTATCACCCCAAACTCCCTCCTGCTGCCCCTTTATAGTCAAATTCTTCCCCCACCCCAACCCGTGGTGACCACTGTTCTGTTTTCAATCACTATAGTTTTGCCTTTCCCAGAATATCATTTAAATGGGCTCATACAGTAGGTAACCTTTGGAGACTGGTTTCTTGCACTCTGCATAATGCCCTTGAAATTCATCTGGGTTGGTGTGTGTATAGTTCATTCAGTTTTATTGCTGACTAGTATTCCATGGTATACATTCTCATATACCACGGTTTGTTCATTGGTTCATCCATCCAAAGATGCTCATTGTTTCAGTTTTTCGTGATTATGAATACTGTTTCTATAAACAGTTGTAAACAGGTTTTTTTTTGTGAACATGTTTTTATTTCTGTAAAGCCAATACCTAGCAGTGGGATTACTGGGTCATATGGTGAGTATGTGATTGAATTTATAAGAAACTGACAAAGTGTTTTCCAAAGTAGCCACACCACTGTGCACCCCCACCACAATGCCTGAGAGTGCCAGTTGCCACATTCTTGCTCGCACTTGGTATTGTCAGTATTTCTTATTTGAGCCCTTCCAGTAGGTGGCGAGAGGTAGCTCAGGGTGGTTTTAATTTGCATTTCCCTACCGGCTAATGATGTTAAGAATCTTTTCAGGGCCGGCCCGGTGGCGCACTCGGTAGAGTGCGGCACTTGGGAGCGCGGCGGCGCTCCTGCCGAGGGTTCGGATCCCATATAGAGACCGGTTCGCTCACTGGTTGAGCGCGGTGCAGGCGCGACACCGAGGGTTGTGATCCCGTTGCCAGTCGCGGTATGGGCACGACACCGAGGGTTGCGATCCCATTACTGTTCAAGAAAAAAGACAAAAAGGAAAAAAAAAAAGAATCTTTTCATGTGTCTATTCACTATTCTTATATCTTCTTTGGTGAAGTGTCTATTCAAATATATAGCCCATTTTTTAAATTGAGACTTACCATTCAGTTTTGAGAGTTCCTTATGTATTTTGGATATAAGTCCTTAATCTAATAAGTGATTTGCAAATATTTTCTCTCAATCTATAACTTGTCTTTTCATTCCCTTAATAGTGCCTTTTGCAGAGCAAAAAAATTTAATTTTGTTGAAATCCAATTTATGAAGTTTTTCTTTTATTGGTCATGCTTTTGATGTCAAATTTAAGAACTTTTGCCTAGCCAAAAGTGGTAAAAATTTTCCCCTAAGAGTTTTATACTTTTACATTGTCCATTCTGAGTTAATTTTTTATAAGGAATGAGGCTTAGCTCAGAGAATTTTTACATTTTTAAATATGGATGTCCAGTTGTTCTGTTGGCCAGTATTAACATGATTTTTTTTACTCCTCTCTTTATATCAATTTTTCTCTCCTTAAATTGAAGATGCTTTTCTTAAAAAAAAAAGAGAGAGAGAGAAGATATATGTTAAAAATGCCTGGCATATGATTCATGAAAATGTAAATAAATAAATATTGGGTTAAAACACATAAGCACACGTTCATAAAAAAAAAAAATGAATTGCAAATGAAGCCAAAGATGAAGGTCCATCGCCTGAAATTAAATTCTGGAATCACAGGTAAAATTTGCAATGCTAAATTAAAGCCACTGAAGAGTACCAGTCTCTGGCTCAAAGGAGGCCCCCCTCTCCAGGCCCTGCTGAAGAAGAAACATGTCTGCCTTTCTGTAAAAGCAAGATCTGTCTCTCCTCCACTCCAGTTTGTGGTCAGATGAGCTTGCTGTTAAAATGAATTGATCTCAGCTGAAATTGAATTCCTACATTGTGGAGTGTTGCTTGTGTACGAATGTGTGTGGACATGTGCACACACTCGGGATGTGTACAAAACCCACTCCTACTGGTCTTTGCCCATACAGACCCCTCCTGGGAGCTGTATTCATGTGAACGATTTACCCTGGTGACTTCAGGGCCACAGAAACCCATCCAACAAAGGAGTTCATTTACTTTCTGACATGGTTAATGTCCTGATTTAATGGCCCTCTTATATCACACTCAGCACCCTAAATTATAGGGCAACCAAGGCAATTACACTGCAGGATTTCATGCTGCAGTCTCCCAAGAGCTGAGCCCTCCTGTGTTCATGAGGAAGGCTCTCATCCCTCATGTGAGCTGCGTGCCTGGACTCTCATTAAAATAATTTGTCTGCACCACTTTGTTGCTCCAGATCACTGTCTCCTGAGATTTTCAGCCTCAGGAAATATTCTGAACATAAAACTGCACACGTGACACACTAAAAATGTCTTTCTTATCATTACTACTAAAAAAGCTGAGTCAGTGTTTCTTGATTGTGTGTTAAAGAAAAAAATCCCGTCTCCTTGGCATGTTCTAAAATGTCTCTGTTGTGAAAGATCATTTTCCATAATGACCCCTTGGAGGGAAGTGGTTATGGTCAGGGTTTCACAAACAGGAGTCCCCGCGTTTGCTCCTCAACACAGCCAGTCTGAGAGCTGCCGACTAGGCATGTTTAGTGCCTGAAAACTTCTGTCAGATGGGTTTAAGGGATTTTTACATCCCTGGCATTGGTTGTAAGATTAACTGTAAGGTAAAAAGTAAAATGCTGATGCCCAGAACCCACATTCAAGGGCCCAAGAAAACTGGTGGTGACTTACTGGCTGAAACACTCTAAGAAGCATTGCTTAGCTTTGATCTATTTATCCAGTAAATAGTAACCTAAGGACAAACTAAACAGTTGAAAATATAAATTGTCTATGAAGTGAAATTTCACTCTTAAAAATAATGTCACATTCTAAAACTTAGATTCCACTTTATAAATATGTGAAATAAAATATGTTTTCAAGAGACAAAATAGGGAACGACAGCTTATAAAAATTACCATTCATAACAAGAAAAAAGTAGCTTAAAGTCCTATAATTATATCAATTTGATTTGCTAAAATAGATCAGGCGGGAGGGAGAGGCCCCCTGAGACAGAGGAAGGGCAGGCAGGTGGCAAGAGTGCTGTGTTCTCTGCTCCAAATACCGCTTGATGCCATTCTTGATTACCTGACTCTAAAAAGAGGTATTTTGCCAGTTTGGGAGAAAAGACTCTTAGGAAGCTGTAGAAAAGCCTTTCATAAAGATGGCTATGTTTTCCACATGGCATTCTGACCACGGCTGGTTTTGCAATCTGGGCTCTGATCTCATTCCCATCATAGATGCATCAGTCACTCTCTGAGCCTCCATTGCTTCATGTGTAAACCGGGAATAAAAATTCTTATCTTCTAGGACTGTTGTGAGAAGTAACTGATGTGATATATGTATGGCACTTAGCAAAGAATGCCCTGGCAGTGTGAAGATGCCACACAATTGAGCTGGTACAGGGGGCCCTCCGCAGTTGCAACAACCATGGATTGAGAACGTAATTAGGCCTGTGATGGTTGCATCTGTACTGAACACACACAAACTTTTTTTTCTTGTGATTAGTCTCTAAACAATACAGTGTAATAATTACTTACATAGCATTTACATTGTGTTGGGTATTATAAATAATCTAGAGATTATTTAGATTATATGGTAGAATGTGCATAGGTTGTATGTAAGTACTACACCATTTTATATAAGGGACTTGAGCATCTATGGATTTTGCTGTCCAACGGGGTCCTGAAACCAATCCCCCATGGATACCTAGGGACGACTGTATTATTATTGTCACAATTATTTGGTGATACATTGAAGCTGTTCAAATTGGGAAATGAAGCATTGTTTCATGAGCTGTTGTCTGACTGAATAAGTGCTGAACCATCTTCTCTCCCTCTCTCTCTGTCTCTCTCCTGCACACACACGTATACAAATGCACACAGCCCAACGTGTAGAACTGAATTTAATTATAAGCTACTAGGCATTAGAACATTTGATCTATTCTTGGCTCATAAAATAAAATAAGAGTAAATTACTATAAAATAAGAGTAATTACTATAAAATGATGATTATTATTACTATATGACACTGAAATCAAGCACTGATGGAATTTGTAAGGAACACGAGCACGCTGCCCTGAAATTCATATACAGGACAGCTGTGTTTGCTCTGAAGAAAAGAAGCCGTGGAAAGAGAAAAACAGAAAGACAATGAAAGGGAAGTACGGGGAAACAGACAAGGTGATGTTCTCTATCCTTTAGTTTGAGCCACCGGATCAAGGGACCCCAGGCCATTCCCTCCGCAGACAAGAGGAGGAAGCACCTAGCTCCTGGGGCAACTCCGAGGTCTTAATAGGAAACATCCCCATAGCCCACTATAGCTGTAAAACAAAACACATTTGTCATTTTTCCCTATACCTAAATAAATAAATACCCATGGGGAAGGGGAGCACACTACAGTAACCTGATTTGGTGATGTGTCTCAAGAAAGAACACACACCCAAGGCTGGCACATCAGATGTGGAAAGCCATCGGCCGAGTGGAACAACTAGGAGAGGCCACCACAGCAGGACAGGGTGGAAGACAGCGGGTGGCATGGGCAACGGAACCGAACGAATCTTGCGACTCACATCACTTTCATCAGATTGAGTCACTGCGGGACGATTTGGGGGAACAAGTCAGCATCCATAACTTAAGGAAGCATTCAAGTCTAAAGTCACAGTTTTATAGGTTATTTGTGAATACTCATAAAATCCACGTTGGGTTTTATACGCCGTGTTTCTGAGCGATTTGAAGCCACGCCTGATCTTTGAGTCACTTGGGGGAGCAGGGAGTCATCTCAGGCCCTTGACCTCTATAGTGGCCACATGGGAAAGACAAGGGATGGAGTGTGGCCACTCTGAAGGCCAAGGGTATGGGGAACACTGTCCATCTGGCGGAGGTAAGGTCCCTTGGGGGACCAACCTCATCTGCTCTGAAGTTGTTGGCTAGAGTCTCAATTAGCTGGAAAATGGGGCCGCAAATGCTGCCGCCTCCCCACCCCACACACCCCCGCACCACCCTTTAGAGATATAAGTAATGCCCTCCTGCATTGCATCAAGCAAGGCCTGTATCATTTCCAACGGGGACTCCACGACCATCCTAGGTTAGTGGTGGGGCTAGGGCACCTGGCTTCCTAGGATATGAAATTCATGATTTAGAGGCATATTTTACCATTGCTCCTTTCTCCCCTTCGAGTCCTACATGTCTCTATCACTATAATTTTTTTTTCTAAATCCTCATTAAAGCTGAACTTCTAACCTATACAACCTCTCAAAACAACACAAGCCCATTGTACAGTTCCTTTCCTTTAACTAAAAGTCTAGTGCTACCCCTGGTAAACTGTAAAAGTAAAATTAAATGAGCTAGGAAAAGAAATTTGAACTTTTCAAAGTATGGAAAGACATGGCAGAACTGAAGATAAAGAGTTTTTCTGTATTATCTGCTTTTGATTTTTTTGCAAGTATTCATTTTCAAATAAGAATATAAATACAGAAAAAAATTAATAGGGATACTCACCTACAAGGACTTTTCCACAAATAATTGCAATCAATTTTGCAAAGTGTTACTATTAAAAACAAGTTTCTGAAAAATTTTTAAATTTCTCTTATGCACATCTCAGGATCAAAATGAAATTGAAAATAGAACTGCAGAATATTATAAAATAAAAATAATACAAATATATGTATCAGAAAATATAGGATCCAGCTAAAGCAATACCCTGAGAAAATTTCATAGCCTTAAGTACTTAACTTAATGGTATAGGCACTCAACTAAAGAAATTAAGGAGAGAGCAATAAAATAAACTTGATAAAATTATAGAGATGATAAAAATAAAAGGAAAAAAAAGAAAAAATGGTAGAACTGCCAAATACATCCAAGAGTTGTTTTCCCCAGGAGAAAATATAGATTAAATAATTAAACAATCATTAAACAATAATTAAACAATCAAATCAAGGAAGATGGGGGGAAACTACAAAGAGAAAGAAAAATGTGGAAATGGGAAAGCACTGGATGGTGCGCCACTTGGGAAGCGCGGCGGCGCTCCCGCCCAAGGGCTCGGATCCCACATACAGACCGGTTCCCGCTCACTGGCTGAGCGAGGCGCGGGAGCGACACCGAGGGTTGCGGTCCCGTTGCCGGTCCCCGGTCCGGTGCGGGGGCAACACTGAGGGTTGCGATCTGTTGCCGGACACGGAAAAAGACAAAAGACAAAAAAATAAAATAAAAAAATTAAAATAATAAAAATAAAATAAAATAAAATAATAATTGATTATTCTGCTCAAGTCTACAAAAATCCATGTGAAAAACCTCATGATTTTTTTAAAATATATAAATTGGTTGAGAGAGAAATAGAAACAAAATAATTTGCATAGCAGAGATTTTTAAAGTTATCAAAAAGTTACTTTCCAAAAAGCACTCTTCCCAGCTGGTTTTGTCAGTGAATTCTATCAACCATCCAAAGTACAGATACCTCAAATGTTCTTAAAACTGCTGTGAATCATAAAGAAAGAAAGAAAGCTTCCAAAATACTTTTTATTTCAAAATTTTTATTTTGGGGGCCGGCCCGGTGGCGCACTGGAGAGTGCGCTGTCTGGGAGCGCAGCGGCACTCCCGCCGAGGGTTCGGATCCCATGTGAAGACCGGTTCGCGCTCACTGGCTGAGCGTGGTGTGGGCGCAACACCAAGGGTTGCGATCCTGTTGCCGGTCCCCGGTACGGGCGCGACACCGAGAGTTGCGATCCCGTTACCGGTCAGTAAAAAAGACAAAAAGGAAAAAAAAATTTTTATTTTGGGATACTTCTATATTTACAAAAGAGTTGCAAAGATATTACAGAGTCCCCAAATCCTTCTTCCAGCTTTCCCTAATGGTAGTGTCTTTTATAACCAAAGTACATTTGTTAAAACTAAAATTAACACTGGTACAAAACTATTAACTAACCTATAGACTTAATTTTGATTTTACTAGTTTTTTAATTGATGACATTGTTTTCCAGGATCTAATCCAAAATACTGTGCTACATTCGGCAAATTATTTTCATGAAGCAAATATATAGATATATATAGATAGATAAAATTTGACAAGAACTCCCAGAAGCAAAATACAGATTAATCTCACTCATGAACATAGCTCAAAAAAAGCCTAATTAATCCAACCATGCTTTAAAAGAAAAACACACCACAGCCAACTGGAGTTCAACCCAAGATGTGAGAACATTCTTACTTAGGAAATCTATTAATACAGCACAGAGCAGGTCAAAGGACAAAAACTAAATTTGTTTATCCACAGATTTAGAAAAGGCATTTATTAAGTTGAACATAATTTATAATTTAATATCTTAATAAAATAGAAACACACTCACCACAATTTTACACACGCGCACATGCACCAGCATTTTGTTTAATGACTAAACATTGGAAGTATTTTTATTGAAGTCAGGAAAGAGACTGGGATACTTGCAATGACCACAATGTTTAAAACTGTACTGGAATTACTTGTCAAAATAATTATACAAGAGAAATAAAATGCATACACATTGGAAAGGAAGTAAATTTTTTGTTATTTGCAAATGACACAATGGTATGCCTCAATACACACACACACAAACACACACACACAAACACACACAGAGGAGAATCAACTAAAACTTTTATAAATAATAAGGGGAGTTAGCAAGATGGCTGGTGACAAAATTAAACAAAAATCAGTGGATTTCTCATGTGCAAGCAACAACTCCTTAGAAAATGTAATGGAAGAAAAGAGTTAAAAAAGAGAGAGAGAGAATATTTGGGACCCACACTTTATAAGAAATATACAGGTCCTATATAAATATACTTTATAAATGATACCAACAAACATAAGAGAAGACTTAAAAATGGGAGAACAACCTTATTACTGAAAAACTCATTGTTGTAATTTTCCCTAAATTAATATGATCTTCATAAAAATACCAACAGTATCCACCCCTTTTTTTAAACTACTAACTTCACATAGAAAGAAAATAAACATTTGATCATTTCCAGGAAAATTCTGAAAACTCAAAAGTAACAGGAGAGAATTAATCTTATACATGTTAAAATATTAGAAAGCTATAGTTTGATTTTTAGTGTACCAGTAGAAAAAAGATCAATGAAATCGTGTAGCAAGTACAGAAACAGGCCAAATGCATATGGGAATTCAGTATATGATCATAACTGCATTTCAAATCAGTGGGTAAAAGGATAGATTATTCAAAAGTGGGGCTGAGGTACCAGGGTAGCAATCCGCAACAGATAATATGAAGATCATTATGTCACTCCATTCAGCCAAAAATATCTAGATGGATGAAAGATTTAAACACATGCAAAGATAAAACTGCCAAAATATTAGAATAACACTCGGGAACATTTTTGAAAATACCCTTGAGTGTTTTTGAAAGGTCTTTCTACACAAGACATAATATTTCAATGTGATAAGAGTTATGAATCTGACTACATAATTCTGTTTAGGAAAAATTATCTAAAAAGAGTCAAAAAATAAATGATGATCTGGGGAAAAACATTTGTCACAGATAAGATAGAGAAAGTGCTGATTTCCGTAATATGTAGTGATCTGTTGAGATTCAAAAAGACAAATGACAGAGGACTAGGGAAGGCTATTTTCATGTAAAAAAAGAAATATAAATGGCTGCTCCACCTCAATCATAATTAAATACATTTTATTTAATTTAAAAGTATAAAGCTTTTACCTTTCAAATTGGCAGTGATAAAAAAAAATCAACTTTACAAACGCTTGTGGTGAAGCAGGACTCTCATTCCCCAACCATGAAAAGTATGGTCAGTATATTCTTGCATGGCAAATTTGGCACAACCTAACCTTTGACCCAGTTGACCTAAGATTCTATCCTTCACGATGCTCACAGAGGTGTGCAAAGAGATACATAGAAGGAGGTTCATGGCAACAGTATTTGTAACAGCAAAATGATCCAAACAACCAAAATGCCCATCAGTTAGGAGACTGGTTAAATAAATTATGGTACATCCAAATAATAGAATACAACACAGTGGTGAAAATGAATGAGGAAATCTGACATCATTTTATAAAAAGAAAAAAAAAGAAGCAAAATTTAATGAGACAATGTTTAGATATTATTGCATATGGCATAAAATTATATTCATAAAGCAATAGAATATAGAGGAACCCCTGCAGTTTTGGACATGGTCTGGTGCTGAGCTGGGTTGGTCAGTTCAAGGGTCTAGTTCTTATTACTGTTCTTAATACAACATACTCTTTGTGAGTTCTATGGAATCTATCAAGTATTAAGTAATAATAACTGTTTTTAGGAATGAGGTAGCTCTAGGATGACAACATCATTGTGGTCATGAACAGGTTCTGGGGTCAGAATCCTGTGTTGGCCCCTTCACACTGGTGGCGTTGGGCAAGTCATGTTGCCCTCCATGCCTCTGTTTGCACATCTGTAAAATGGGCTTAATAATTGTACTCACCTCATAAGATTTTTGAGAGGATTAAAAATATAGGTACGCATACCAAGCACAGTGTCCATTACATAGTGAGAACATGTAGGAGTCAGCCATTCTTACAGTAAAGGAATGACCTACATAATACTAAGTGAAAAGAGCGGGAAGCAGAAGCTGGGATGTAGGCACTCCCTTTGGTGCAGAAGGTGGGGGAGGACCATACTGTGAACTCCTGAAATACTCACCCCCATGAAAATTGGCAACGGTGACTCCTCCAGAGAGGGGACGTCAACTGGAAATTCATGATGGGACGGAGATTTGCTTTTCATTGTACAGTTTGACTTTTTTCCCCCATGTATATAAATTACCTTTTTAATTAAAAAATAAGTCCAGTAGTAAGCCAGTAATAATCTGAAAGTTTTCCTGCTCTGGCTAAGAGGAATTCCACATGCCCACGGCCTTTCTCTCTGCCCACTGATGCTTAAGCTATCAGTAATCATAGGGCCTGATGGCGTGCCAGTTCTCACTGTGTTGACAGACTCCAGCTCAAAAGTCCCTTTATGAGACCTTGTCCCTCAGTAAAGCTTGCAAATTGCTCTGATCTTAGTAGACAAAGCCATTGCTCATTCTCTGCATCTCTGAGTATCCTACACAATAACGTAAGAATTGGAGAAAATTACCCGAGATAAAGCGTCCTTTAGAAACATCAAAGTCCCTGGTTTCCAGGCTGTAGGCTGCAGGTATGCGACAGGCCTGACAGCCCAGATGGACAGCAGAGATAAAGCAAAAAGTGAAATTCTCCAGCCAGCCAGAGCACCCAGGTTGGATTTGGCACTCAGGTTTCTGCTGAGGGGATTAAGGTTATCCTCGGAGGTGTGAGCACATTCTGCTTTTCTCTTCAACACCAGGTAACCAGCAACAGATAGCAATCAGGGCAGGAAGCCTTTAAACCCCTGCAAGCTGCAAAGCCGTTCTCCTGCCAGTTTTGTTTAATTCTGGCCAGGGCCGTTCTGCGTTATGCGCACATATTTCCCATGTTTTGTCTGAATTCTTTGTTTCTAACCATATTTATGATGTGAGCCTCTTTCCCTTTCTACCACCATCATTGCGCCTTCAGGAGCTACGGCAGCCTTGCCTGTCTTCCTGAAGACTAGCTCCGGCAAACTTACTCATTTACTCCATCAATGTAAGTATCATCCATAAGTACAGGAGAGACGGGAGCTTGCACACATTCCCCCAAATACACACACACACACACAATCTGAAATCAGCAACATGACTTCGAAGTTTAACTGTCCTCTTAGAGGAAAATGAGGGCGACTTACAATTTGCTGGGAAGTTGCTTAGCACTCCTGCTTGAATGCTGAGCACTAGCTGTCTTTCTGGAAAGGAAACATCTCATCACCTAACAAAAAGAAATGTGAAACTTTTTCTATTTGACAGCTGGACCATCGCCTTTACCCTACCTTATTTTAACATTGTGTTGTGTTCATAAAAACAAGCACAAGTCACTGAGGTGGGACATGCTCGTGTGTCTTCATGGTTAGGTCCAATTCAAGACCCTAATCAAAATAACAATTTATTTACCTAAGGTGACTCTCAACCCAGTGCATAAACAACAAAATGACATATGAGGAGATTTCAAAAAGTTCACAGAAAAAATGGAATTATGTGATAAAAATAAAAAACACAAACTTTATTTCCCAACATAAGCTTTCCCGGGCTTTTTTTCTGCTAAAGCTTTGGCTAACTTTCTCAAAACACTCTCATAATAAGCAGATATTATAGTTCTTTGAACCTCCAGAATGTCACCAAGCAAAACACCTTGAGCATCCCCAAAACTGTTGCCATGACTTTGCTCTTGACAGGTCCACTTTTGCTTTGACTGGACCTCCTCCACCTCTTGGTAGTCATGACTTTGATTGTGCTTTGTCTGCAGGGCTGTACTGGCAAAGCCATGTTTCATCTCCTGTTACAATTTTTCAAAGAAATGCTTCAGAATCTTGATCACATTTGTTTAAAACTTCCGTTGAAAGTTCTGCTCTCATCTGCAGCTGATCTGAGTACAATAGTTTTTGGCACCCATTGAGAGGAAAGTTTGCTCATCTGTAATTTTTCAGTCAGACTTGTGTAAGATGAACCAATTGAGATGTCTATGGTGTTGGCGATTGTTTCTGCTGTTAATTGTCAGTCCTCTTCAAGTGGAGCACAAATAAGATTAATATTTTTCCCACAAACTGATGTGGATGGTCCGCCGCTGCATCTCGTCCCTTCTCAAAATGAGTTATCCATTTGTATGCTGCTGATTTCTTTGGAGCATTGTCCCCATAAACTTTTTGTAAAGCATCAATGATTTCACCATCCTTCTGCCCAAGCTTCACCATCAATTTGATGTTTGTTCTTGCTTCAATTTTAGCAGAATGTTGCTCTGACAGGGGCTCTTTTCAAAATGATGTCTAATCCTTTGTAGTGCCTCAAACTAGATCCTGTTCGCACATGTTGTAACAAGTTAGCACTAGTTTATTTTGGTGCAAAAGTTTCTTTGAAATCTATGCATAGTTTTTTTATAATACTCATTTTCCATGAACTCTTTGAAGACCCCTCATATTTTTCAATTTATAAGCCATTCACTATCCTTTTAAGAATAGTTTCTTTCTTCTCATTGTCTCCAAATTGTTCAGGTTTCAGGAATTGACATTTCATGATGCCAAGCAATGTCTTCCAATATGGTTCTGCACATGTACATTTGGGATTTTAAAATTGTTTTAAAACTGAGGAGAGAGTTGGTCCCTGGGGCAGGATGAGTGGGATAGGAAAACATCAAGCCTCAGTTTCCACATCTGTGCAATGGGAAGATAGCACCTGCCTGTGCACAGCAAAGGTAGAATTGGAGACCATGTGCCCAGTGATTGTGGACTCAATAAATAATAGCTTTTCTTTTAGAGGGATTGAAGACATTTATTTTCCCCCCCTTTATCACTGTTTGGAAAATATATTCATATTTTCTCCAGATGGTATGAAATATGGGTTAGCTATAAAGCACCATAAATAATGACTACTCATGGAGCGTGACCATTGCTTGACATGTTCCTGTCCTGCACACAGCAGAGAAAAGTCCATGCTAGATTGGGCCTCAGCTCTGGCTGCCTCAAAGCTGCCTCTCCTGCTGCTCTGCTGCATTCGCTTTGAGTGAACCACGCATTGGAAAAACAGTTCCACTTGTTTACAGTCAGTGACATGGTCCTGACTGACTTCGCTTGTTTTTGTTTTTATGCTCCTTGTTGCTCGGTATTTAAAAAAGCAAATAACTTGGGCCGGCCCGGTGGCACACTGCTACAGTGCGCCGCTTGGGAAGTGCAGTGGCGCTCCCGCCAAGGGTCCGGATCCCACATACAGACCGGCTCCCGTTCACTGGCTGAGCGAGGCGCGGGAGCAACACCGAGGGTTGCGATCCCGTTGCCGGTCCCGGTCTGGTACGGGCACGACACTGAGGGTTGCGATCCATTCCCGGCCACGAAAAAAGACAAAAAGGAAAAAAAAAAAAAAAAAGCAAAT
This sequence comes from Galeopterus variegatus, assembly GCF_000696425.1. Classification (NCBI taxonomy): domain Eukaryota; kingdom Metazoa; phylum Chordata; class Mammalia; order Dermoptera; family Cynocephalidae; genus Galeopterus; species Galeopterus variegatus. The sequence goes on from NW_007726147.1 coordinate 227,838, forward strand.
AACTTGGGCCGGCCCGGTGGCACACTGCTACAGTGCGCCGCTTGGGAAGTGCAGTGGCGCTCCCGCCAAGGGTCCGGATCCCACATACAGACCGGCTCCCGTTCACTGGCTGAGCGAGGCGCGGGAGCAACACCGAGGGTTGCGATCCCGTTGCCGGTCCCGGTCTGGTACGGGCACGACACTGAGGGTTGCGATCCATTCCCGGCCACGAAAAAAGACAAAAAGGAAAAAAAAAAAAAAAAAGCAAATAACTCTTGTAACGCATGTCTTAAACAGAACAGAATTGTGAACCTGGGACAAACCTAGTAATTTTTTTAAAAGGTTTTAAACAAAAAGGTGTAAAGAATAATGAATAAAAACACTGCATCCATAATTTCACTTTACCCTAACTGCTTTCTATTTCAGCATACTCTCTGACATGCACTTTCATAATTGTAATCACAAGGTATATATAATTTCACTGTTTTCTCTTTCAAAAAATGTTATTATGAATATTGTCCCCTTTTCTAGCATTTACATAATTTTAATTGCTGGATATCATACTATAAATTTGACCTATTGACACATATATTATTTTCAGCTTTTCCACCATTATATGATATGCTATAATGAGCACCTTCATATATACAGTATTTTTCTTCAGTTATCTTGGGATAAATTCCCAAGGTGGGGATATTAGTCAAACAGTATGGAATGTTTTCCTGATATACATCACTAAGTTACTTTCTCAAAATTTTAGACCCAATTTAAAGTGTCATCGGCAGCAGTGTCCAAAAGCAGTATCCCAACCTTGCCAACCCAAGTGGACAAATCTTCCAAATGATGCTTACTGATTTGCTTCACTGTTAACTATTCAACATGTTATATATTTTCTGATGATCAAAGTGGAAAAGAACAAAACATCAAAAGAAATATAAAACAGAATTTAGAGGTGATGCTGATTACAGAACTTTAGAGCTCAAAAAGACCCAAGGAAAAGCCGCTTCACTCTCACCCTTTACGTAAACATGTGACAAACCTGAGACTCACTTGTCTGAAGTCCCAAATCACGTCATTAAGAAAACAGGATGGACAAATCAGCAGAGAGGAGGCTCAACTTCTTTTTCCTTCTCGGGCAGAAGCCCCAGGGTAAGTCTGCCACTGCCACCCACCACCTCCAAAAGGACATCGAACATAGTGAACCTGTGACTCATTTGAAAATGAGCTGCAGATAGTCTGTGAGTTCCAATGAGAAACACAGCCCAGACCGCTGTCCACGTGGATCCCTCATTCCTCCTTCACCTGCACCCTCCTGCACCCTCCTGCCTTCTGTTTTTAATTAGGACCTTGGAACTCACTAGCACAGATCCAAGTCATGACTTTCAAATCATATCTTTTAAGGAAAATGACTCTTGGTTTCCAGCCTGTATCTGTCATTACACCCTCATGTGTCTCAGGGAAATTAGCAACCTGATTCTTCCCCCGGCTGTCATCTAAAATAAAAAGCTTTCTTATTTGCCATCCACGAAAAAGTACAGTAAACCGAGCAGCAGGCTGATAGGGGTAATGAGACATAATTAACCATATTCAGCAGGTTCCCAGTGTCATATTTAGCTGTGTGTCTCCTGGTGATGTAACTTGGGGGGTGATGCGGGTGAGTGTGGAGTCTGCATAGGATGGAGAGAGAGGTCCTAATGACCTTGGGGTCACCAAGGCTGCTCACACTGCCTCCTTACTGAATACACAGACCCAGTACATGACATCCACTCAACATGGAGCCTCCAATGCACCCCACTGGATATGTATTTGGGTCTCCTCACAAAGGCTATTGGAAAGGAGCCTACATCTTCTGGTGACTGAGGTTTTCTGGCTGAATACGTGGGTTACCAAACCCACGCCCACCCATGCTTGCAGCATGCCGGGCACCGTGCTCAGCACCACCCTGGTATTATGGAATGAATCCTCTCGACAAAGCTACGAGGAAGACTCGGCTACTCTCCCCAGATGAGGAAACCGAGGCACAGAGAGGTATGTTACCCTCCAAAAGTCAGTGGGGAGCCAAGGTTTGAAGCCAGGCCATGGGGCTCCTGAGTCTGCGGCTTCTGCCAGCCTGGGCCACTTCTTCCCAGGGGGTTCCCGGGAGCATTCAAACTCAGCCTCTTGGGCAGCTCCAAGTGCTCCCAGGAGAGCTGGGGGATACAAGGCTTCCCTCAGGAGGGATTCCTGCCACTGACATTGAACCTGAATCTAAGCCAGACTCGACTGAACTTTCAAAGCAGAAGTTAAAGAACACCATGAGGAAACAGGACATTCTACAAGGTATTAGGCCAATGTCATGAAGGGAGGTATTAGGGACCAGGGAGTGGAGGAGGCTGTGTTAGATGAAAAGAGACTAAGGGGACATCGTGTCTTCTTAGACAACATGACCGTATCACAGATACCATAGTTAGATGATATTCAGTAATGTTCATTTTCTTAGGTGTGATGACTGTCACACCATGTAGAAGAATGTCCTTGTTTCTATGAAATGCATGCTGAGGAGTAAAGGGTCACGATGTTTGTAACTTAATTTCAAATGGTTCAACAAGGACCCGCATCCACAGGGAGATAAAGCAAATATAAAAAAGGTTAATAATTGCTGAATCTAGGTTGTGAGTACACAGGTATTCATCATATTGCACATTTTCTGTATGTTTAAAATTTTTCATAATTTAAGTTGAGAAAAAAGTTGATCTGGCTATACTTATTTTGGAATGTGTTGACTAAAACCAGGCTCACAACCAAAAACTTACAACACAGAATTTTAGAGACAGAAGGAAACTGAGATATCTATAGCCCAACTCTTCTTATTTTAAAGATGAGGAAAAGTAAGCACATTTAACAGTTAAAAGCTATTTAAAATAAGTGTTATAAATATTTCCATTAATTCGTCATCCCAGGCACAGAAAGACAAATATTGCAAGATCTCAGTCATATGTGGAATCTGCAAAAGTTGCTCTCTTAGAAGCAGAGAGTAGATCGGTGGTTTCCAGGGTCAGGGTAGGGGGCAGATTTGGGAAAATATTGATCAAAGGATACAAAATTTAGTTAGACAGGAGAAATACGTTCAAGAGATCTATTGTACAACATGGTGATGATAGTTAATAACAATATATTGTATTCTTGAAAAATGCTAAAAGAGTAGATTTTAAATGTTCTCACCACAAAAATGATAACTTTTTGAGGTAATGCACATGTTAATTAGCTAGTTAGCCATTTCACAATGGATATATATTTCAAAGCATCATGTTGTACATGATAAATACATACTTTTATCTGCCAATTTAAAAAATAATAGCATTTAAAAATTAAATATAAAATAGAGTTTATCTTTTCAATGGTTTTCACAATGTTGCCATAGTTAAAAAATTAAAATTTAAAGAATCTAAATATATTTCTAATTATTTTTAAAACATTTAGCAATTTTAATAAGTTATTGATATTGCTAGGTATTCATGCAGTATAAATATAAGTGATTAGTGTATCTGACCCATGGTACAAATGAAAATAAAGAACAGAAAGATCCAGGACTTTAAGGGAGGTGTAAGTAGGACAGGAAGCATTTGGCTCTGCCAAGACTTAGTTCTGCACAACTCTAGTGGTGGAAAAGCAAAACATGAAAACCTAGGAAAAGAGATGAAAAGAGGGAGGCATGAGATGTTTTTACAAAGCACTTCTACTTTATTTATATCAACTACTTCAAGCTGCGGTAAATAGTTCTGGAAAGCCGGGGGCAACACAAATGGACCAAAGCCCATCTCAGCAGGCACTAGCTCGGCATTTCCAGATGACAACTTTTGTGACCTGAGCAACATACTTCTGGCTAGACCAACGCAGTATGTGTCAGTGTCCAGATGGAGTGGGCCCACCTAGGGGACTAAGGTGGAGGTGGGAGGCCAGGAGCATGGATTGAGAAATTGTCAATAACTCAGAAGTCCCCACAGGCATGGTTTCCATTCTCTTCCCCAGCCCCAGTATACGCCACCCCCAAGCCCAACCCTCACCCCATTTCTAAGTCAGTGACTGCTACTCACCAGTAAGGCCCATCTTTCATCTGCCCTGGTTCTCAGAGAAACAAAGACATAATCATTACAACTCTTAGCTTCCCGAGATACCTGTCACCCAGATATTTCAAAGTTTGCTGGATGTTGTCCCCATTCTGCATATGAGAAACTGATCCTGGGCACCTCCCAGAACTAGGAGCAGGAGTGAATCCAAGGGCTGACAGAGCTGCTCCAAGGGTTCTCGCTCCTTCAGTGTTTCGCTGCCTGGCCTTGGACAGCAAGAACCAACCCTTTAAGAGTTCTCAAATAAGTACGTCATCAGATCTGGAAGCTGATAAAAACCTTACCTAATCACACTCACACGTATGTGTTTCTTAAAGCTCTTGATCTTGGATAAATCATATTCCAGTAAATTAGATTTTAAGCCATTTGTACAAACATAAGTTGAATATCTAGATATATTAATTTTGTTCATGTTAATTGATATGAATCTTTATTAATCTGTATAGATTTATTTATTTGATATAATAGTGATTCCTGGAAAAATGTCAATTTATATAAGATGTTTAGGAAAACCTACACATATTCTTTCAAGTCATTGTGGATACTTTATAAAATTATCTCCTTGGTTACCAAATACTATAGCACCTCCAGCAAATTTGTAACAATTGACTTTTGACACTCTTAAATGTTGGATTTCTATGTTCAGGCTTTAGAATTGCACATTAGCAATCACTAGAAAGATTAAATCAGATGGGATAATGCGGATCATGGAAACTGGGCTGTTATATTTAGCATAAAGCCAGAACTTCCACAACTGACCTTGACCTCTGAAGGTGGCCGGGGACCTAGCAGGCTCTCCTACAAGGTTCTGCTCCGAGGGCTGAATGCTGACCCCACTGAATTAACAAGCTGGGGTCCCCGCCCTTCCACCTCCACCCCACCCCACCCCCAGCTCCCTGCTTTGAGTTTTCCCAGTTACTAACATGAATCAAATTACGGGCACCTCTGTTGGGTTTCCGGTGAAATAACAGATCATACTGTAACCAAATATTACCATCTCGGAAAAACCTTATGCAACTGGCGAGAACTCTTCATTCTCAGGCAACAGAGAAAAGCTTCTTTGTTTTGAGACCGAACACCTGGAACACGTTATCCGGGGCGGCCTCCCCGGGCCCACGGTGGGGAGAGGGCTCCGAGGACCCAATCGCACCCCTGCGTGCGGAGGCCCGGCCGGCGGGTTTCAGCAGAGCCTGGTGCTTGCAGCGGGCTGCAGGCGAACGCCAGGGGTGCCCTGCATCTAGGTGGCAGGACGGGCCGGCAAGGCCACAGGACTCCGAGGCAACATTCGCGAGAGGAGAAGAGGGAGGCTAAGGGCGAGCGAGGCGAGAGGCCCTCGCCGCCCGCAGACCGCGGCGCCCCGCTGGACCGTGGCCTGGCGAGAACCGCGACAGCGCTGCACGCGGCGGGGCAGCCCCAGCGCGCACCTGCCCGGCTGCCCTCGCAAGCAGCGAGCCCGCGCCTCCACCTCTGCGGCGGATCGTCGACTTTCCGGGAGAAAACCTTGCATTGCTCCTTGTCCCTAACTCCACGGCTGATGCAGCAGCTGCAGAAAGAGGGGCTCCGAGAACCCCACGCGGGACCGTTTGCAGCCCGGAGTCAAGGCCGCGCGTCGTAGGGCTCAGGAGTGGAACCCACCGCGACCCTCGATGATAAAAGGAGAACAGGCCCCCTCCTCCGTGTGGAGAACCAGGGGACGTCCTCAACAAATGCAGATCCAAACACCCATCTAATGTTTTGAAGACGATACCCCGTTTTTGTTCATATCTTTTGGTCTTAATAAACTGTAAGGTCCTTGCTGGAAGGGAGGTGCTCTTACTAATCTCTGGGCCCCTCATGGACAACTCATGAGCGTGGTGTTAGTACCCAACCCACCTTAGCTAGCACCACTGTCCTCAAACCCTCACTGGCACTGGGTGCCCTGGAGTCTGGGAGATGCGGGTTCGGAGACAGTCACGAGCCGGGCCTGAGACAGCTCTTTTCCAGCAAGCTCCAAGGAGATGCCAGGCTGCCAAGCAGCTCGACAGGCAATGTCCCACATCCAATAAAATGCCCATTTTTGACTCTGATTATCTCAGTTGTAAGAACATAGCTCCCCCGCCCACAAATACCAAATAACAACAAAATTCAGTTGCATCTGTGAGCTGATTCTTGTTGTTCATTTGGTTATTTACATTGAACTTTAAGAATAAATCGAAGCAACTCATCAGCCACACAGCTCTCAGAGCATCTTAGGTGTGATCTGGGAAAACAAAGCCAACAAGTGCATACTTTTGACAGAAAAGGGGGACTCTGCATAACTGTTGAGCTATTGCTATTTTTAATAATTTTAAATAAATTTTGATAAAACCATCAACTTTTGCTGAAAACAGAGGTGTGCTGTGAGAGGAACAGAAACCCAGTTAAAGCCACTCTTGAGGCTCTGTCCTTTGCATAAATGTGATTGAGAGCCTATGCCTGGTTGACCCTTTAAAAATGTGTTCCTTTACCTCTGAACTGTCAACAAAGGGCCCTATCAGTTTGCAGAATATTTCCTTAAAATGGTAGGGGTACCATTAATGATTTCCTGCCCAGTGTCTGTTTTAAGGAAACTAGTGTGTTTTTATTCACCTCAGCTGGTCCCTCTGACAAGATGCAGTTCAACTGCTTCGCCCTGCTTTAAAGCAAGTTTAATTTACTTGATTAAAAGTACTCCCATGTTCAGCATGTCTCGAAAGAACCAGGGAGAGACATTAATGAAGAGTTTCCCTTTGAAATAAAATATACAGATTTGGTTTCCCAGTGTTTCCACGTCTATCTTCCTTGCTTTCTTAGTTTTCATGTGGTGTCCGATATCACAGAGGCTGGCAGCAGAACAACATAGAAATGCTTCTCATGGGGGCCCATTCTCTGGGCTTGTAGGCGTAACATATATTTTACAAGAACAATGAGTAATCAGTTAGGGAGCCACTTTTTGCCATCCCCTTAGAAGAAATCCTCTCTGGGATAGAAGTGGGGGCAGAGGGTAGATTACTATATAAAGCACTCAACAGAAAAAAAAAAGCACTCCCCATTTTGGGGGATTTTCTGTTATGATCTCTTTCACAAAGTTCTTTTGCCTAGAATGTTCATGCAAATCATAAATATTAGTGAAGAAAAAGGAATCCTATTGACCAGAACTCATTACACAATTAGAAGAACTGTGCATTTTATATTTGTTTGTGTATTTATATCTTTCAGAGGAAAATATACTACATATATTATTTTTACCAGGGTGTGCAGAAATTCCTTAAGCAAATATGCAATTAGGCATTTTAAAATATAAAGCGCATTTGCTTATATATAGCTTATATGCACACATTTATTTTTATTTATCCAAAGGATTGAAGCTACACTTTCCTGGATTAGTACTTTCTTTGGTTTCTTGTTGAAATACATACTTAGACAAATTTTGAACATACCTAATAGACGTGAAGAGACTGAGAGGCAATCTTTCTGAAACTTTAAAAATATGTTCAAATTTTAGAAGGAGAGAAGAGAACTGTGGTTACTAGATGTGGAAAGGGAGAGGGGCAGAGGGAAGAGTGTTAATGAGAAATTGGTTAACAGACACAAAGAATGATTATATATTGTAATGATGAATAAGCTAACTGTTCTGATTTGACCATCACACATTGTACACAACTATTGATAGTCAACTTTTTACCCCACTAATATATATAATCAATTGTGCTTCAATTAAAGTCATGTGAACCTGAAAAGCAAAAAAATAATAATAATAAATAAATAAATAAACATATAAACTCAGCACATTTATGTATATATATATATAGATATAGGTAAGAAGCTATTCTCTTCTTTTTTTCCCCCAAGTTCAATAGCTTAGCTATTCATTTCCTGTTTCTAACAGCCAAGGTAATTAGACCATAATGAGAACTCTTTGCTTGGAAGATGGCATCTGAAAGTTGAAACTATTCGCTGCTGCACAAACCTCAAGGCAGAGGGGGAGGGGGCAGGGATCGCCTCCTCACAGGGAGGAAGTGCTGTGACTGAAATGTCATTTCCCCCTAAAATTATTTCTTCTTGGAAAGACTCCAAAGTCCAGGAGGCAAAGTGATATTTATACTGTTTTTTATGGAATGATCAATTCTTCATTGTTAAGGAAACATCTCTAAACGCTCCAGAAAGACCCAGAACATAGAGAAAACTTCTTCCCCACTTATTTTAGCTTCGTTTTTCTTTCTAGGTATAGCACACACAGTAAAGTACACACGTTTTAAACATGTATCTTGATCATTTTTCACCTATGTATACACCTAACCACCACCAAGATCAAGAAATAGAACATTTCTAGCCTTGAAGACTCTCAGACCCCTTCCCGTCCGCACCCCACCCAAGAGAGCCGCCACCCTGATTTCTGTTCCCCAGAATGATTTTTTTGATCCTTAGATTTCATATAATGGGAACCATGAATTATACACTCTTTCTGTCCAGATTCTTTTAAGGTTTTAACTTAAATAACAAACAGTTTAAATGATTTTAAATGAGCTTTGTTGAGAATAGAGCATTGCAATGGGAATGCACATGCCATAGTAAACCATGTGTGTGTTCAGGGAGGCGAAGGAAGACAAATGATTTTAAAGGAAAAATGATGGAGGATTACATAACTGTTTGGGGATAATTATCCTTGGCTACAAGGATCAATAACAAAGGTGATGCCAGTCTGAGGCTGGACAGTCAGCCCCTGGGCAGATGTCCTCACAGAAGTACTTTTTGTGTGTAAAGTTGTGATGGCTTCTGTGCAAGGCTGTGGTTTTGCAGAGTCCTTGTGGTAATTTTTGTTATCAGGCATTTGTGCATGAGAGGTCTCCTTCATGGCCTTCTCTGGCTCTATTTCTCAGCTGAACACAAGCAACTCCATTTTGATTCTGACAGGGCTCACAGAGGTTATGTGTCTGGATGCATCCGTGCTCTCTGCACGCAGCGCTCTGCCACTTCCACTGCAGGTCAGCGTTCCTTTGTGTGGATACGCCACCACCTATCTACCCATGCTACCTTTTATGGACATTCGCATGTTTCCCAGGTGGGGCTCTTAAGAACAGAGCTGCTGTGACCGTTTTTGTCCGTGTCTCTGGGTGAACATAAGCATTTGTTTTCCTTGGGTGTATAACTAGGAGTAGAATTCCTGGAGCACAGAGTGTGGGAAGCTTGGGTAGGTTCTGCCAAATCGTTTTTCAGCGAGTTGTACCAACTATCACTCCCACAAGGAGTCCGTCACTTTTTGAGCAGCAACAAGGGTTTGTTCTCATCATTAAAAGAAAAATTTCAACTTCCCAAAAGGGAGGACACCAAGACTGAGCATCAGGAGAGGAAGGAAAAAAATAACAATTAAATGAAAAGAGAGAGAGAGAGAACTACCCCCCAGGGAAGGAAGTAGCCCAGGCCTGAATGGGCTCTGGCCAGGGTCCTGGGTCTTTCTGGGTGAACCATTTCCTACCCACACTGGTCAGGATGAGGGGCAGTGGCCTCAATATTTCTGGCCGGGGGACTGAGTGAACAAGCAGGGTGCCTCCAGCACCCTTCAGCCTGGTTCTTGGCCTCGTAGAACGTCACTTGTAGGACTCACCTGCCAGACACACTAAGTCACCTGAGACCTTCTTCTTTGGGCCAAATCCCGTATGTTCTCTTTTTCTGATAACTTTTCTAATTATTGACCGAAGAGTAAATAGTAAGGCTATTTAAGGAAATCTGCCACCCTTGTGGCCAGCAACTACCCTCCACCCACCCACAGTGGCCGTGCTGCCCCCATGTGCCCTGCTTGTCCCTTCTCCTCCCCACTTACATGCAGACCCTCCAAGGGGCCCAGGAGGGGTCTTTCAGGCTCTAACTTGGCCAGAATCCCAGGGGAGGTGAGAACCCAAAACACCTCCCCAACCTCAGATATTCTAGAAACACAGGAGGTGGAGGCCAATAGGAGACTGTTGGCCTTACTGACAACTTTTCCAAACAACCAGAGCAAGGTCATTTTCAAAATTTAATATATTTGCAGCTCCTTCTCCAAATTGAGAACCTTCCACTGACACCTGTGGGTTGTGAAGGAGTGAGTTTGAAAGTCCTCCCACCCATCAGGGGCCAGAGACTCCAGGTCAGGCCCATGGCTGGGCAGACCTCGCCCCTCTCACCCCTTCCTCCAGCACTCCATTTTCTCTCAGGGCCTTTGCTCTGTCCTCTCCGTCTCTGGCACTGATGGGTTGGCACCTCTGCTGGGAGTTTCACGTGTGCTAGGATGGTCAGGAGGTCCTTGGCCCTGAAGTCCCACTTACAACTCAGAGGGATAGGTGCACAGTGATTTGTCATTCTGCTGTAGCACAAAATTGACCCCAGGCCTGGCAGCGTATGTGCTTAGCGTGTATTTAGCTAGCAAGGAGTTTAGTTAGCTGTTTGCTCACCTGCTGCACGATGGAGCACCAGCTGGCCTGACCAGGCAGAGACCTTTGACTTAACAGGCCATACCCATCAGTGGTGGAGCCGGCTGGGTTAAGCCAGCGAAGAGATTAGGCCAGCTTCAAAGGCTTGTATGCTTCCCTTCTTTCTCTTTGTGCCTCCTTACTGTTTTGAAAAGTGTGCACTCTCCTCCTCTCACCCTCCTCTCAGTTGGAAAGGGACAGGGACAGGGACATGTGGAGAGGACCCAGCTACAACTGAAGAGCCTGGGATGAACTGGGGCCAGATGGCTTACAGCCCTGCAGATCAGTCCCGTCATCTTGACAGGGACCTGGTGAGCTGGTGCAGGTGTGGTGGTTTTAAGATATGACCCCAGATTCCTTGACACTCTTCTCTTCAAGAGGTGGAGACTACTTCCCCTCTGCTTAAGGGTGGGATGGACTTAATGTCTTGCTCCTCACACTTAGGGTAAAGCAGAGGTAGGGTTGTATTGCTCCCAGATTAAGTCATAAATGGCGCTGCAGCTTCATGCTTCTCTCTCTCTCATCACTAGCCTGGGGAAACCAGCTGCTGTGTCGTAAGTACACCTAGGTAGCCCACTGGAGAGAACTCTGTGGGGAGGAGCTGAGGCCTCCTGCCAGCAGCCACGTGCTGGCACCATCTTGGAAGCAGACCTCCAGCACAGTCAAGCCTCTGCATACCTGCAGCCCTGGCCCACGTCTTGACTACAACTTCCTGAAAGACCCTGAGCCAGAACCACTCAGCTAAGCTGCTCCTCCACATTCCTATGTAAGAAAATAAATGGTTATTGTTTCAAGCCACTAAGTTTGGGGATAATTTGTTACACAGCAATAGATAACGAAAACAAGAGGTTATTAGTACTACAAGCCAAATATTTCTGGTTCTAGCTTCCAGAAACATGACAGGATGACCGACCTCCACTCCTCAGAAGTTAGTATGTCCCTGAAACTTTCTTTGGCTAATGAAATTGAGCAAGACTGGTGTGTGTCCCCTCCATGCAGGCACTTCAAGAGCCAGTTTGCCGTCACCATCTCTTTTTCTTCCTCTACCAAAACAGTCGCCAGTGTTGTTGTGAATAACGGGACAACATTTTGGCTCCATCAGCTTGAGGCCAAGAATGGGGACGATGCGGGTAAGAGCTGCTAGCTGACCCGTCATGGACATGTAGCAGCAGAAGAAATAAACTTGTGGCTCTTAAGCAGCCACGTTTTAGGTGTTTGTTACTGCAGCATGAGCTGGACTATGCTGACTGAGGTAGACAAGGATGCACAGGGACCCTCTGTCCCTCCACCCCCACCTCTTCACACTCTTTGGGCCCAAGAAAGCCAGTATCGGCAGTGAGGTCATCAGGATCACGCTATTTAAGTGGGATTGCTGTCGTCTACACAGGGAACAGCACTCCTCCATGTCCAAGCCTGGCTCTGGAGTGGGCTGGGGGCTCCCGTTGTTTAGAACCCAGTGGCTGGAAAGAACATACATGGGAGTGAAAAGAGTTTAAGGTATTCAGCAATGTCCATGTGGTCCAGTTCTGGAAGTCACAAAGTCAACAATGATTGATCCTTTGCTTTCTTTTCCAGAACAATAGAGAATTTGGGAAATTACCGTCTGGCCACCCAGAACACAAAGGCCAGTTAGGATTTGTTTTCTTTTCTTTCCTTCCCAGATCAGTCCACAGTTCCCCAAGGATGGCTGTGGTTTGGAACTTCCTCTGCGTGGGTCCTGCTCCTCTCCAGGCGCCGCCCCTCCCTGCCCCCTCAACCGTCCTCCCCTCTGTCCCACAGCCCCTCCCCTTTGCCCAGTCCTCAGGCTCCAGCCTCCTCGTTAGGAAGTGTTAGAAAGTTGCTGGAGTGAGAAATGAGCCTGTGAAAGCTCGTTGTCCCAATTAAACTGTGACAAGAGGCGACGGGGAGGAAACGGTGCCACCACCAAGGTCTCTGCCTGGGTCCAGGTCGGGGAAGGCCTTTGTCCTGCAGAACAAAGGCTGCTGTTTGCACGTGTTAAACCCCATCAAACTTCATCAGACCCAGGTGCAAAAACCCACATCCCAAATGCCATCCCGGCTTATGCCACCTTCCCGAGCACCGACAGTCCCCAGCCATCAACCCTAATCAGGGCCAGGCCCCACATCAAAGCTGCAGTCCCTCCACAGACAGCTTCTGCTCCAAGACGCATTGTCCTTGCGACTTCCCAGCTCAGCCGGGCCTGATGAATTAGGGCACACAGCCCCCATGGCCCTGCATGGCAGCCCTGCCCGCGTTGTTAATGAGGCAGGAAGGGTGGCCTCCCTGAGCCCAGGCCTAGCATAATCGCACAAAGCTGGTGCTTTGGAACAGACTGAGCTGCCCCAGAGTTGATTTCCCTGGAAGCAATGCAGAGGGAGCTTTCTGGAAGAAGACACAATGCCTCCTATTGTCCCCGTTGCTCCCTCCACCCTCCCCGAGCTTAGGCATCCACCCGGGAGCCACAGCCCTGTGCAAAAGCTGCTCACTGTCGCCCAGCCACAGTTTCCAAACCCCTCTGAGAAGCAGCTTCTCTCCGCAGTCTTTGTGTCCAGACTGGCCGAGCCAGCTGGGGAGAAAAGTCCAGGTCCAGGGAGATGGGGGCTTGTGACACAGAACCCCGCAGCTGGCGGTGCCCCTTGGGAGGCAGCAGAGGCCCTGCTAGACGTGCCCGGTGTCTGGGCGAGGCCAGGGCAGCATATGCCCCATGGTCCTGGGGGCCAGGTCACTGGAGAAGGATGGAGTGTGGATGATCTAGCAGCTCTCAGAAAGTTCCTGGGAGGGCCGGCCCGGTGGCGCACTCGGTAGAGTGCGGCACTTGGGAGCGTGGCGGCGCTCCCGCCGAGGGTTCGGATCCCATATAGAGACTGGTCCGCTCACTGGTTGAGCGTGGTGCGGGGGCGACACCGAGGGTTGCGATCCCGTTGCAGGTCACGAAAAAAGACAAAAAGGAAAAAAAAAAAAAGAAAGTTCCTGGGAAACTACCCCTGGGCCCTGAGGACAGCTTACGCTCCTCCCCAGGAACTGGGGCAGCCATCTGGGTCTTTGCTAACCCAGCTTCTTCTCCCACCTCTTCTGAGTCATCGCCCAGTCCCAAGGGCTCAGGCAGCTTCCTAGAAGTGTCTGCGACTGGAAGGAAACTCTTGTCCCACCCACCAGGTGTCCCCATGTTTTCTCTACCACCCTTTTAGTGTTCTTAAGAACCGTGGGGGCTGGGGGAGTCCCAAAGTAGGTGGTGCATGGCCTGACACAAGAGTGGAATCAGGAAGGAGCGAGAATTGGGGGACTTGGGGGGGTGTGGGTGCTGGACTGTGCTGAGCACCAAACCCAGAGGCTAGAGGTTGCAGGGGAAGCCGCGTCCCCTCATCTTCCCCTGCAGCATATTTGGGGGCTTCTGTATTCACAAAGTCACCAAAGGACTCTAGAAGGCCACCAAGATTCTAAGGTGACCAAGACATGATCCCCCTCTTACTGCCCATGGGGACACCAATCTGTGAACAACTAAGCATAACCCGAGGCAGAATTGACTGAGGGCTAGTTTAAAGGTTCGAAAGACAGCCTGAAGGAGAATCAAAGGGATAGATTTGGTCGAGGAAGGAAGAACGTTCCTGAGAGAGATGCCCTCACTTGGGGTCCACAGTGTATGAGTAGGATTTTGCAGAGAAGGAACATATATGAGGTGACAGCTTTGCTGAAGCGTCACTTTATAACAGGGACAAAAGCACCCCTCCCTCCCCAGCCCTAGGTTAGCCTGTCTCTCCAAGTCTTTGGTACTCCTGGAAAACTGTGATTTTTCCAATCTGCACCCAGCCCAGCCACCTCCTCCCACCCTCTCATGCTGCAGACTGGTGTATGTGGTGGGCACTTAGAGAGTGCTTGCTGATCCTGAAAATGAAGCCATTCTCTGGGGCTTCTAGAAACCAAAGGGACTCACATAGCCAAGAGATCACTCTTGGACACAGGCAAGAGTGAAATCATTTAATAGGTATTTCTTGTTTCTTTTTAACTATATAAAAAAAGGGCGGATGTGCAAACCCAGCCCAAGAATACCTTGGCTCAGGCTCAACTGATAAAACTTTTTAAAAAATGACTTAATGTTATGTTAGACTGTTGCACATTAAAGCAATGTAATGCCTTCTAAGAAACAAGAAGTATATCCTGAAAGCGATGACTTGGGTAAATTTTATTAAAGAGTTATAGCTCACTTTTCAAGCAGCAACAATAAACATTCTGCCCGATATGTACAGCAGCCTGGTCCTCTAATGACAGTGTGTAAATGCTCTCTTTCATTCCCCAGCTATGAAGCTGCCACTTTCTCCTCCCCTTCCCAGGCCACACTTTTCCAAACAGCAACTGGGAGGGATGGGGAGCTCATATTTGGGGCCGTATTGGCTGGTGGAGCGAGGCTGTGTGGTCACTGTGTTGCAAAGTCGCATCGCTTCCCAGGAAACCCCAGCCTCGCATAGCTCTCTGGCCAGGGCTGGTGGGACCAGGTAGGGGTCTGTGTGTCGGGTGCGCTACCTGGCAAGTGGTACAGCTGTAAAGGACTCTCTGTACAGAGGCATTAATGGGAAATTATTGGGCACTCGGCCCACAGCAGATGCACTGGGGAATGGAGCCAGGACCTGGGATGCAGCAGGAGAAGGGACGCAGAGGACCTGAGAAGCTTGGCAGGGCAGCCACAGGCAGAAACCTGAAAAATGAAGACATTCCCATTAGTTTTAGAAAAATGGGGCTAACTTAAAATGCTGCTACTTTCCTTGAAGTGGACTTGGTGGGCCCAGTTGTTAAAGGCAAAAAAAGAGAAAAAAATCAACATATTTTACATTTTTCTAGCCTGCAGACCGAGCTGCGTTCCTCCAGACCCCCTCAAATGCTGAACTGATGTGTGGGATCAAAACAAAGGAAATTTAGGGCAGTCACTACAGGACCTAGAGCTAAAGAGGTCACGATTTTTAAATATTTTATGCATTTATTGTACTAAATCAGCAAACAGATAACAGCACACCGGGTCCTCTAGAAAGTTATCGGAAGTCTCATGGCTGTGGCCTCTAGCTGCTGCTTTAGAGGGTCATCTACACCCCTCAGAGGCCGCTGCAGCCCAGAAGAGAAAGGCAAGGCTCCACTTCCCATCGTTGTGAGCGTTCCTCTTTCCCATTCATGTCCCAGGGCCTCAGCTCCTCAACTTCCCCCGTCCTCCAAGTCTGCTCTCAGACAAAGAGTGGAAACTCACTCAGACCCAACCGTGAATGGTGACACCAGCTGCTTCTCAGGGTGGATGGGGAGGCCTATGCTTTCACAGGTCTTAAGTTAAAGTAAGCCCCTGCTAAACAGATGAGGGAATTACATTTAGTGGTAAGAGGTCCATACTGAACTCCTACGAGTTCCTGGAAGGAATCATGAGATTTCTTACCTCTGGGCTTGATGTAGAGGTTGGTTCTCTCCATCTGCAATGTTCTTTGTCTAACTGACTCATACTTTCTTTCTGCTTAAAAATGTCACTTCCCCAGGATGGCCTTCTGTGATGAGTGGTCCCTGTGCTAGAGGCTGATAGTTGGCTAACAACACCTAGTCCCCTTTCTTCTTGACTGTCAGACCCCCCTATATTGTTGGGGTCACAATAGGTCTAGCTAAAATACTACATTTCCTAAGTTTACAGACATCTGTGGCTGGGGGATGTAAGTAGAAGACATTGAGGATAGGGGATGGGATGCTGCAGAGAAAGTTCTTCAAAAGGGGGATAATTAAACTGGAGGCAGGCTTCTCCTTTGCCTTTCTGCCTTAGAAGGTGGCCGTGAAGGTTGGAGCTCCGGCAGCCATGTTAGGAGCAACCTGAGGTTGAGCACTGCAAGCTAAGATGGCTGAGTGGAGAGAAAGACACCAGGCTCTCTGACGAATGACGGTGGCACTGCCTTGCCAGCCTTAGACGCCCCATCTCTGTACTTCTGCTATGTGAAAATCAACCTCTATCTTCTTTAAGTTGCTGTGGCTTCCCGTCTCTGTCACTAGCAGCTGAACCACACCTAACGAAACCCTCTGCTTTCTGCACTCCCCACACTGCCATCCACACTTGCAGTTTCCCAGTCCACGTCCATCTTCTCCACGCTGCGAGAGCAAGGAGGTTAGCAAGGCATCTGTTTTGGCATCTGCCGGAGCCTCAGCACCTAGTTAGAGCCTGGCACATAATAGAAGCTCCGTAAATGTTGCACGAGAGGCCCCTGAAATACAACTCTGCAAAAGGTTGGCATGTTTGGACCTCCCTTCTGTGGAGTTAAACAAGATTCTAGGGAGCCAGGGCCCATGAGAGGTCAGCATTTAGACTAAATAGGACACAGGAGAGGGAAAACCTATTTATATTTACTTATTTAAAAAACAGCTATTTTGGCACCTGTTATGTGCCAGGCCCTATATTGGCACTTAGCAGAACATCTGTCCAATGCTCACAGTGGATGTTGGTAAGAAGATGGCATTCCTTACTTTAGGGCATGCCCCATGTGTTGTGATTGATTTCTGCATAATGAACTACTCCCAAACTCAGGGCTTAAAGCAACAGTCTTATTATTATTTATTATTATTATTATTATTATTATTTCTCATGATTCTACGGGTTGACTGGGGCTCAGCCAGAGGGTCCCTCTGCTGACCTTGTTTGGGGTCTCTTACCCAGCTACAGTCAGGTGGTGGCTGAGACTGGACTCCAAGATGGTGCTGGGGCTGGACCTCCCTGGTGACTTTATTCATCTGCCTGGAGCCTTCACAGAGGCATCTGGGAGGCCAGGCTCAGCTGGGACATTGGGACAATATTAGAGCCTCTTCTTCCTCTTCATTTGGCCTCTCCGTGTGATCTTTCCTGAAGGAAATCTGGATTTCTTACATGGAGACTCAGAGGCAGAAGCTTCCAGACCTTCCTAAGGGTCAGGCCCAGAACCCACCCAGCATCACCCAGCATGTTCTGTAGTTCAGGCAGTGGCAGGGCCAGCCTAGAGTTAGCATGAGAGGGGACTGCACAAGGACATGAGCAACAGGAGGTGCCATTCATGGGGGCCATCTGTGGGGACTCACTGCTGTGCCCATGAGTAGAAGAGGAGGCTGAGGCTGAGAAGGACGAAGGGGCTTGCCCAAGGACCCCACCACTGAGGGCGAGAATGGAACCCAGAGCCACCCTCCTCCATGGCCGGCCCTCTCTTACCTTCCTCACTGGGCCTCTGTAGCAAAGGGATACATACCTCTGAAGTTGCATCTGAGGCCAGAGCTCTGCCCAAAGTGCACACTGCCCAAGGCTGCACGTGCAGGGCTGCGGATGGCCTCTCATCCACGTGTTTTATATCTGCCACTTCCAGCAGTGAGGGGCCCTGGGAAAGACGTTGCCCAGGCAAAGGGTGACTTGACAGAGAGGCAGATGACACACAGCGGGCCAGGGACTTCTGCATCCGTCACCCACAACCATGGCTCCTCTGTTAACTCCATTCTGTTCTAAAATATCTGCCCGTGCATCGTTACCCCAGTTTAAAACCTATTCCCACGTGCACCTCACTTTTCACCCAGGGATTTCCCAGTGGAATCTGCAAGTGCGGCAGGACGTGGGGGCTCCAGAGGTGAGGTGCTCAGGGTGGGGAGCAGGACTCCAGGGTCCGAGGGAGCCGCAGATGAGACCCCTCAGAGCTTGAGCATTCCTTTGTCCACCCCTCATCTACTTTGCCCAGATACACTTTTGGACACACAGTTCCCAGGGAAGTGCAGGCCCGGCCCCCTGGCCGCCTAGCTCAGCCTTCAGGGTAGGGCAGGAGAAAGAATGTAATCAGAGTTATGGCTTAGCGAAGTGAACCGTGATAACCATAAACAGACAGTTTGGGATTTGGTTTGTTATTCTGTACAGAGCAGTACCTTTCAACAGCAACTAGTGTAGGGCCAAACTTAAACACTTCCATGTCACCAACAAAAAAGACAGTGATGCCATTGTTACACTGGACTTTTCCACCTTAAAATGGGATTGGTTTTGTGGATTGGGAAAGTTACCAAAAATAAGTTTCTTCAATCACAAAGGTTAGTGGAAAGGAAGTGGACAGATCGTTTTAAAGATGAGAAAGGACTTAGGTAAGTAATAGCTGTTATGGACAATGGTGTGTCAGACCACCTACCTCAAGCTGTTTTTATATCTGACACAAAGAATAGACAATAAATCCCACACAACTTGAGGAGGAAAAGTAAATCTGTCTATGAGTCCTCCCTACACACAGGGCAGAGCAGACACAGCTATGTGTAATAGCTCATGGCTGCATGCTATGTTTTAAGAAAAGCAATAACTAAAAAACGTTTCTCTCTTGAGAATCAACACCCCAAATATCATATGCCCACATGGGGGAGCCACACAGCTGCCCACATGACAACTTCCTGAGTGCCAGTTTAGGATGGAGGGGTCAGGTTGGGGGTGTGGACGGCTCTCTAGACCACCTGTGGAAAGGAGCTCTACTAGCTCTAAAAGGTTGGTGGCCTTTATTCTGTGTCCAGACATGTAAGCAAGATACTACCTAGTAACAGTCAAAGTCAGTTCAGGGTTTGAAGCCGTTTGGTGACTCTCTGAGAAGCTGTTCATCTTTAAAGCACACACTAACAACACCTCTGTGGGAGAGGCCGGGGTCCGGGCAGAAACGGCAAGACCGACAGATGGTGGGTGCCTTCAGGCCAAAGCTCCAGCGCCCTGCACCTAGGTGTGAAGTGGGGCTCCCTGGCACCTTGAGCCAATGCCACCAGCTTTTATTTCACCAAAGTGGGGTGACAACACAGAGGCCTAAGCACATGGTCTTGGATATTTCCCTCTTTTAAAAATCTTCCCCATAACCAGGAGTGCCACCCCTGCCTCTACTCCTTGCTCTTTAGGATGTCATCAGTATTTTGCATCAATCACTAATTATTCTACCTGGACACAGTTATTTTCCCAACTAAATTGCAAACTTCCTGAGAGCAAAAACCATGACCTCTTTTTCTGTACTCATGGCACCGAGCTCATAAGATGCTTTGTAACAGATTGTAAAACCCTTTGGCTCACCAGAAGTCCACTGTGTTCAGGATTGACCTTTCAACTTCTTACAAGACACAAACCAAGAGGGTGCTGTGGCAGATGCCTGGGGGCATGGGTTTTCACCTGCTGTGGAAGGAAGCATCCTGGACTGGGGGTCAGGTGGCCTGGGCTCAGTCACAGTTAACTCTATGGCTGTGGACAAGTGCCTGTCCTATGGGTGCAGAGTTGATTTGTCTGTACAATAAAGAAATGGGTTTTGGGCCGGCCCGGTGGCGCACTGCTATAGTGCACCACTTGGGAAACGCGGTGGCGCTCCCGCCGAGGGTTCGGATCCCACATACAGACCGGCCACTCGCTGGCTGAGCGAGGGGAGGGAGCAACACCGAGGGTTGCGATCCCGTGGCCGGTCCCGGTCCGGTACGGGCGCGACACTGAGGGTTGCGATCCGTTGCCGGTCACGAAAAAAGACAAAAAGGAAAAAAAAAAAAAGAAATGGGTTTTGGAGTATTCTATGATCTCACCAGGTCTACAGCATAGGCTAACTGTTGATAATATTATTTCATCTATGAACATCCCAGGCATGGGTGGAAAAACGAGCAGAACTTGATTTTTATTTCTCCAACCCAAGGTCTCATTTTAATTTGTTCTACAAAGACCATTAGCCCTGATGCATTCACTGCAGACCTACTAATAAACTACCCAACTCCCAATTGGTGAATGTGCCAAGTATATAAATGGCCATTTGCACTTTGAATATTTTGGGACTGCTAGCGATATCCCATACCAAACTGTCCTCAGGCAAAGGCACCACTTGATGGCTGGTGCAGGGGTCCCTGCAATTATGTACTTCTGTTCTAGATTCAGGAGTCCACCCAGCAAACAGACAGACAGAAGAAGCATAATCAGTGCCATAAGGATGGTAGAACCGGATGCTGGGAGGGAAGATGTTTCAGACAGACTGGTCAGAGGAGGCCTCTCTGAGGAGGTGGCATTTGAGCTGAGACACTCATGACGAGAACAGATCAGTCATGCAAAGATCTGAGGAGATCATTCCAGTCTTGGGCACTGCGATTGCAAAGGCCCTCAGGTGGAAACAAGATGAGTGGGTTTTAGGGACAGAAAGACACCCTGTACAGCCGGCGCCCGGCGAGCATGCAGCATGGCACAGGCGGGCACAGAGGGAGCAGGTGGACTCTGGGAAGACCTGCCATGTGGGAGGAGCTGTTCTAAAGTATGCAGGGGTGAGGAGTTAGGCAGCAGAGCAGCACAGTACCATGTTGTATCCCTTCATTCTCTTGATCATTCCTGATACTTACATTAATTCCCCTTTAGACAGTAATCCTTTCTATTCCAGCCTTTGTTCAGGTATCTCAGAAAAATGTCTCTTCCCTTAATCAACATTCCATTCCATCAGGAGCAAAAACAACCCTCACCTTGGCCAATAAATGCACTGTATCCTCAGAGACCTCCTCTTTGAGCAGATGAAGGGTGACAACACACCCAGCCTGAGCTGGCACCCTTGCCTGGAGAGGTCCGTTTCCATAACAGTCCAGCATGAAACACCAGGCCATCTGCATAGCCATGGGCTGCTAAGCCATCCCCTTTTACAGAGGAGGAAGCTGAAAGTTAGAGACATACGCCAGATGCCCCAGGTATAAGCAAGTGCTGAAACTATTTACTGAATCCCTTCTAAGTCCATAACATAAATGGGAGCTCAGTCTAGTGAAGAAGACTGATGTCAGATGAATGACTACACAAGTAATGCATAATTACAGTTTTACATATGCAAATCATATATATGTTACGATGTAGATAGCTACCCTGTGAGCTGGAATATGCACAATGCCTAGGCCAATGCTCTCACAAAGGAGCCTGGGCCACAGCCTGAGACAGCCCACAGCCCCTGGCCCACTTGCAACCCTCATCTCAACCACTCAGCCTGAGTCAGAGCAGCGCTTTGTCCCCACGTGCCTGACCTTGCCTGCTCTTCTGGCCTGAGGCTTAGTGCTGTCTGTCTCCCTGTTCTGTCCTCCCATTGTCTGCTTCAACTATCCACTATCCACACTTGTCCTTTTGATGTCCCACCTCAGTCATTCTGGGGAAGCACCTTGCTGTGCCCTGTTGCCCCGGGGGCCTCACATCCCAAAGTGGAGCTCTTGGCCTGTTAAAATCCATCCCAGCCCTCCAATGGGCACAGAGTCTCATCAGTGCAGTGCACAAAACCCCTCAGTCTTCCCCAGAGTCTTTATCCTACCCCCTCAAGGCTGCCTTCCTCAAGCCCTAGAATTCAAGACCAGTATGAACAGCAATTTTTATTCAATATAATGAAAATATAACCTATTCTTAATAGTATTGCATGGTATTTCTAGACTTCAGTCTTATAAAACTGAGTTGATTAAAATTCTACAAAGCCATTCCCTTGGGGATAGCCATAAGGAGCCTCCAAAGAATGGGAGCAGTTGGGATCTTGGTTGGGATGGGTATTGGACTTTCCTTGGGCTCATGGTGGATTGCGATGTCATCTCCATTCTGAAAATAAACAGAGGATTGCAAAGAGATGAAGGACTCATTTTAGGTGTCCTGACCAGGTGGTTTTTGGTGGGGTGAGGACAGGGAGTGCTTTTCATGAGAAGCCAGGTAGTAATCAGATCAGAGCTTGGTGGCCCTTCTTATTCCAGGAAGTGCATTTGAAGCTCCCGGGACTCTTGCCAACCAGCAGATTTTGTATCTGCAGGTCTAGAGCAAGGCCTGAGAGTCTGCATTTATAACAAGCTCTCAGGATATGCCAATGTTGCCAATCTAGGGAGCACGCCTCTTAGATACTTGTTAGTAGCTTGTTAGATGTGCAGAATACTAAGCCCCACGTCAGAACTATGAATTGAACCTGCCCGTTAACAAGGTCCCAGGTAATTCCAAGTGAGTAGGAGAAAGCTGGTTTCTAGGGCTTGCCTGCATCCTGTGCCCACGGAGACATAGCTGATTAGTCAGAACACTCAGATGATGAGTCAAGGGCCTTCTCTGCACAGCGCTGCAAGTGCCTGAGGGGCAGCCTGGGAAAGAATATTATTGCTATGTTTGGCCTAAAAAGATCTAGAAGATTTGGCCCTGATACATGGCTAGTGAAACAGGAGAGAAAGAAACAAGTCAGGGCAAAGTTGTGCTTTCAGAAGCCCAAAGCCAGAAAGATTTCTAGAAGGAGTCCAGGAAATGTCTGCAATGGCAGGTGAAGCATAAATGTATGTGAGAAGGCCTCTATGTCAGGGGAGTGGGACCTGAAGTCAGTAAGAGAAGGGTCTCTGTCTCAGAGGTCCAGAGCCTGAAAGCTGCCTGTGGCATCCACCAGAGAGAAGACCAGAAAGAAGTTTCCATTAGAGAGCCTGGGTTGTCTTGCCCACTGGAAGGATAGCAAGGGATAAGGATCAGGTAGACACCCAGGACCCAACACAGTATCTAGATGGGGTGAAGCCTGAGAGCTGAGGACAGGCAGGTCAGGGTTCTGGGCGGTGCTTTCTGTTGGCTTAATCAAGAGTCAGGCAGCAGTGATGTCTTCTCTGTTATGTTGCAAATATGCTTGGCACATCATACCTGCTCTCTCACGTTAATCTCTACAACCCCCTTGCTGGGCAGGAATCATGACTCCCATTTCCAGACAAGGAAGTAGAGGCTCACAAAGATCAGGTGCCCAGGCTCAAGTTCTCCCTGTACTAAGGGTGGCACCACATTTGTATGATCTCAAAACCAGGAACCCATGTTAGGCTCATTAAGAAGTGAGAAGGCTTTTATGGGCTACCAGGGTGCTAATCACCAGCTCTAACATTTTGTCTATAGTACAGTGGAAGTTTGGGGCATTCAACTGTCAAAACGTTTTTGCACCACCATTTTTTATAATTTGGGAAATGCCTGTTTCTCACAGTAGAAGAAACTTTAGGGGCAACTTCCCACTCAACTTGGTCCCATGACATCTAGTGGCCAATAGGAGAAGTGCAGTGGAATCCCTGGACATTGTGAGCAGGTGCAAATGCTTGGTACTTTGTGGTATAAAAAGATGGACCAATGCCCACAATAGTACCTATTATGTCACAGGTGATCGCTAAACATGTGTTGAATTAAATGAAATTGCCAAGGGAAATAAATATTTCTTTTATTTGAAAAATGGGCTGAAAGTCATAGTAAATAAAGTATCCATGGAATTTCAAAGATGCACATTTAAACCATATAAAGTCTATAATCCCATGTTTTGTTCCCAATATTTATGCTTATTTACTATACTGGTGGAAATTACACCATATCCAATCCATTGTCTCTTAGTTGATAAACTATGTTTGCAATAATATGTAATATAGTATCATCTCAATGTCTGCAGACATGCTCGATGATGAAAAGCATTTTAAATTTGAAAATGCTGCAGGTCACTAATTATTCTATTCCCCTGGGTGTGTGGTGTATGTTTTAGGATCACCATAATGCTATATGAAAAAAACTAGATGAAAATATACATAGATGATAAGCCTCCTGTGTGCTATACCTAAATATATAAGACATGATGTGCTTTATAGAGACTTTCTGATTACAGGAGAACCTCAAGAGTGCCTCCTGAGTAACTTTCTTACCACAAAGGCAATCTCATGAGAACGAAGATTTTGACAACTTCTCCAGCTGCTCATCCCAGTCTCCACCTCAGGATTCAAATAATGGCAAAAATCCAAGGGAAGATTGTTTTATAATTGATGATCCTTTACAAGTGTCCTGGCTGAAGGGCAGGAGGAAAGTCTTGTCACTGTAGGATAGATGAACCCAAGAGTGATTCGCCAAACCTTAACACATTCAAATTATTTTTCAAACATTTTGAGTTTGGCAAAATGCATCTTGCTAAGCCCCCTTTCTGAACATTTTTATACCCATGTGGATTTCAAGAGAAATTTAATATACATGTTTCTGATTCACTAAGGCTTAACTCAGCATAATTGTTTAGTGAGAGCCACTTTGTGTCTAGGAATCTTCCCAAACCCTTTCTTTTATAAGCCCCCGTAAATGACTTTTCTTCTAACCAGGAAGTGTTTTTTGTCCGGAGTAAACTTAACTCGAACCCCCAAAAGATTCAAGTTTGGTTCACAACTCAGAATCCCTGAATTTTGAAGAAGGTTGGAAAGTTTGCAACAACTTCTCGTGTCGCTGAGAATGGCCGGTGGTGGTACTGAGAAGTGTGAAGTATTACAAGCGAGATGCGGTGATTAGATAGAGTGATGTTTTGCATATTTTAAAACTGAATGTCTGACTCCTTGCTGTCTGGATTGAGGGATGGCCTGGCCAAGCATCTTCCAGGTCTGGGTGGCTTGGGGACCTATACAGTCACGTCAACTCTCTGAGTGTTGGTACCTTCCTCAGTAGACTCAAGGGCACAGCTAACACCCATGGGCACCATAAGATGGAAGGCCACCTGCCTAGCTCTATGGAGGCTTTTGTACTAAAGGGATTCTCTTCCCCAAATAGGAACTCACCATCTAATTTAGGCAATTAGAGCTGTGAATGAATCAATGAGCCAGCTTCATTTATTCCATCCCAGGGTTAGTTTATGCCTTTTTTAAATTTATTTACTATAAACCCGAGAACAGCACAGCTAGGGCATTTGATTAGGGTCAATATAACAGAAATGGTGATAAGATAATGTGCTTTTTTAACATACTTCTCTTTTTATAAAAAGATGACATAATTACTCCATTTTTTTTTTCTTGTCATAGTGATGGGCAGAGTTTAAACAGCCACTATATCACTTAGGATTAAGTTCAACAATATGTAACAAAAAACCCAAATAGCAGGCTTTAATAATATAGGGATTTACCCTTTGTTTGCATGAAAAAAATCCAAAGAAGGAAATCCAGGATTGAAAGGCTCGTTCCAGGATCATCAGGGACCTAGGCTTTTCCTTTGTGTCTGCTCCAACATCCTTACCACGTAATTTCCACATTAGAATTGCACTATGGCCACAAGAGGGCTGCTGGAGACCCAGCCCTCATATCTGTGTTCCAGGAAGAAGAGGAAGAAGAGCCTCCCAGCTGACTCAGCCCCATGTAAAGAGCTTATTTGAAAGCCCAAACCAAAGACTTTGGCTCATATCTCCTTAACCACCCCTGTCTGCAGGAGAGGCCGGGCAACATGTTTTACCAAAGCACATTGCTGCTCTCAATAATATGGGAATCACTGGCAAGAAAGAAGAGAACAATTAGGTGGTCAGCCAGCTGTCTCTATTTTGCCCACCATGCTCTTCCTGGTCTTGTCACAGTCACGACTCTCAGCCACTGGAAGGTAGGCCCTTGTATGTATATGTGGGAGTGTGTGTGTGTGTGTCCTAATCAAGGCCTGACCCTCAAATATTGTGATGTATCCTCCTTGCTTTTAGGTAGTTAGTTCTGTTTGCATCTGCCTGGTCTTTCTGCTTTTCCTCAGATTAATCATGTGCGTGGAAGACATTCCCTTGGGGCCAGAAAGGACACGCAGGGCAGAGAGAGAGCAGCTGAAAGAAGGCGTGGCAGCTCCTTTCTCTTGACCTTGGTTGGGTGTCCACCCTCTCGCCTGGGCTGCTTGTGACTGTGGTAGAATCACTGATGGAAACTCGCAGGAAACAGATTTGCTGCATGTTCTCTGTGGAGAGAACAATGTCGCAGCATCCAGTGGCCTTGATGGACGATAACTGACAGTAAGCTTGAAAGGTAAGTAGCTCCCTACTCAAGGCGAGTGTGGGCAGCACTGGCCAATTCACATGAGTCGTGGAACCTACTTCACTGATACTGGCAGGGAGACGCCCACAGTGAAGTCAACCTTCCCTCACTGCAGGGGCACCTGTCATCCCCCTTTTATAGCCAAGAAAACTGAGGTTAGGTCACCTGCCAAGAGTCAGTGAAGACCCCTCAAGATGGGGCTGGGCCACACTGGCTTCTCTACATCAAAGGACCACCCTCACCTGAGGAGCCTGGTTCTCTGGGGAAGGGTTCAACACAGGCAGGACCCAGGGCCTGGCCTCAACTACCAGTCGCTGAGTGAGATGATGGCCTAGGTAGGGTGAGGCAGCTCTGCAGCTGGCCACCAGCTGTGGGGACACTGGGGGTCCTTAGAAGGCCCGGGCGCCACTCAGCGAGGCTCAGATGTCAGACTTAAAATAAAGTAGAATGAAGTGGGCGTTCCTTTAATATTATCATCATCATCATCATCAACTACATTTGCTATGGACCTCTACATCGCCCACAAATGCTTATGGGTTTAAAAATGGAATTAGGTTGAGCTTTGGAGGTTACCTGACTTCTGTTTTATCTGTCTTTCATTCATGCTCGTTTTCACTGAGTGCTCAACAAACAACCCTCAATAGGAAATGTCTTGGACTCAGGCCGTTTGACACGGCAAGAAGCCGCACAGTCGACAATGGCAGCACCACAGAGCTGAACACAAAACCAAAAGTTTTTCCACAGTGAAATTAGCAGAGGAACTGTTGGCCGGGGGAGCTCTTGCAAGCTGGAGAGAAGCAAGGGGAACTTGCTGACTTCCAAGAAGAAAAGCCCACCAGGAGGAACTCTGTCTCCAGACAGAACAAGAAAATGAAGGACTGGAATGTATGCAGCACTTTACAGTTTATAAAGCACTACTTCACAGCGCCAACCCTCCCTAAATGCTGTAAAGTGGGAAGGAGATTACAGAAAAGGAAACTGAGGTTCAGAGAGATCAAGGGCTCACAGCTGGAACCCAGGGCAGGGATGTGTTCAGCAGGGGCTGGGCCTCTGCCACTTCCAATGCTCAGGCAGCCCACCAGACACCCAGTAACCCACTGTGGGCACAAATGAGTCCCCACGACTCCCCTAGCTCCTGTGGCCACCGCCTCTGAGGCCAGGGCTACAGGGTTTGATTTCTAGGAAAGACACAGCCAGGAGGGATGCTGCCACCATTTGTGCACTGTAAAGCATTTGGTACCTTTACTATGCCCTGTGTGGCCCCAGTGACATGGGGCCACCGCAGGACACAGGTACTCCCTTTGGTAGAAGAATGGGGTGAGGAATGTAAAAGAAACCCCTCCTCCACGCCCTGTACCTCAAACCCTCACACAGTCTAGCCTTGGTTCCTCCTCTGACAGGGATGTCTGGAGCAAGTACCTGCATGCCTCTGTTTACTCACCTGTAAAATGGGGAGAAGAGCATCGTGCCTTCACCCCTCCCGCTGAGTGGCAAGCCAAGGGGAGTTGAGGAGAACCTGCTTGTCTGGACAAACCCAGAGCGAGGCCCATCCTCATGACCTGTTCTCTGGGAGCCTCCTGCTATGATGAGGTCTGTGGCTGAGTGTTCTGCTCAGATCTCAGGCTCCCAGGATCACGTGGGTACCAACAGGAGGAGCTGCAGTTGAGCAGGTTGCTGTCATTGCACTGGCCCCAAGGCCAGACACCTGGGGTCATGGGAGTGTCTCTGAGTGTGAGGGTAGGCAGCCTCCATTTCCGACTTCATGGCTGGCAAAGCAGCAGCTGTCTACCTTCCAGCAAACAGGCTTTACCTCTTACCCTAAAGGACCCAAGTTCTAGGACCCAACCCTATCTGCCTTCCCCCATCAATCCAGCAATTATTTAATTAACACAGTTGCCTCTATAAATTTTCCATTTTGTTTTGTTTTTAAAGCCCAGGCCCAGTGACATCAGTTCAACCATCCAGGATCCCAGATAAACTCTCAGAACGAGAGGTCGGTTTGGAAGCATCTCTACTTGCAGCCCCTGATGCTTGGTGCACCCACTGGCCTTAGGCCCCTGTGACCCTGCAGGCCCTCCTGGGCCCAGACACCCAGATGCTGAGGCTCCACATCCATCCAGGAGCTCTGGCATGAGACCTCTGCCAAGATGTTTCAGGAGACCTAAGTGGCAGCCATGGGGCCAGCGGGAGGACAAGGAGCCCAGGAATTGGTGGAGCATCTGAGGAAGAGGTGGCATTTCTCTGGGATTCGCCAATGTCAGTGAGCCTGGCATGAGGACAGACACACCCATGTTGGTCAGCCCTAACCCATTCCAGGGACCCACTGTCCTCTTTCCTTGGCCTCAGCTGTGTATTCCAACCCATAACAGCACAAGACCATTCTGCCTTTCAAGTGTTGGTGGTCTGATGAAGGGGGGTTTCCAAATGCTTAAAAGCTTACCCCACTATCGTGTAGGACACCCAGCAGCACCGCAGTGAGGAAGGAGAGAAGGGTTAGACGCCCTCAGGAAAATGAGGAGACGACCCCCCACACCCACCCCACCCACGTCTATCATTTGGGATTACTCACAGAAAGAGATGGACTAAACCTGTCTAAGGACGAAACCACTGCTTTTGCTGGAAGTTCATGCCTCACGTTCCAGCGACCTGAGGAAAGACATACAGGAGAAGCCAATTCCCTGTCTCAGATGGGCCTGGGGCAAGTCCCTGGGGTTGAAGGAGCGTTTCCCAAACAGCAGAATGACAGCTAGCCTTGCCTCTGCTTCCCTGGAAAGTTATGAGCGACCTACAGGGCAAGAGCTTCAACTCTTAAAACAATTAGCTGCAAAGATCACATGTGCTTTTTTTTAAAAATGGAGGTATAATTTATGCATTTAAAATATCAAAATCATTGCACCCCAGGGCTCTGGGCTATGAAGGTCAGAGGCTCAGCGGCCGGCGCTCCAGAGTGGCCGCGCAGGAAAGGCCCACGCTTCGCTCTCGCCTTCTGCCGCTGGGCATGTGAAGCCCGGGAGCCGCGGGGAAGCTGCCGGCCAGCCGGGCCCAGGGTGTGCCCGCCGGCGGCC
>NW_007726147.1:257263-296042 GCF_000696425.1 Galeopterus variegatus
GGCCCCCTGCCCTCCCTCGCGCGCGCCCGCCCTCCCTTCCTCCGGTCCTGCAGCCAATTAGACGGCCCCCTCGGGCGGGAGGCGTGGGGCGCTCCATAAAGCCGCGCGGAGCTGTCACCCCGCGAGCAGGCTGCGCACCGCCCAGGCCCGGCCGGCTCGCCGCAGACTCGGGAGCCTCGGGCCGGGGAGCGCGGAGGAGCCATGGCCACCACTAACGGGGCCGTGGAAAACGGGCAGCCCGACAGGAAGCCGCCTGCCCTGCCGCGCCCCATCCGCAACCTGGAGGTCAAGTTCACCAAGGTGAGGTGGGCGCCCCTCCCACCCGACGGCAGCCGGGTCCCGAACTGGGCAGCCGGGTCCCGGGCGGCGGGGACGAGGGGCCCGCAAGCTAGGAGTCCCCCGGGCGCTCCCGAGACCCCAGCCTCCCTGCCCGGACCGGCCCTCCCGAAACCGCACCCATCGCTGGGCATCCCGGGCGGCCTCGCAGGCGGTGGGCTCAGCGCTCTAAGCCTCGAAGCCGGGCAAGGGAGGCCTCGCAGCG
Source organism: Galeopterus variegatus (assembly GCF_000696425.1). Lineage (NCBI taxonomy): Eukaryota > Metazoa > Chordata > Mammalia > Dermoptera > Cynocephalidae > Galeopterus > Galeopterus variegatus. The sequence goes on from NW_007726147.1 coordinate 257,805, forward strand.
CCCGAGCGGTGCCAGGCTGCTGTCCCGAGCGGCCCCGACGTGCCCCTGCACCGCCGCTTTGAACGCTCGCGGAGGTGCGCGCCGCGGGGACTTGGGGCGCGGTGTCTCCCCGCAGAGCCCGGGGGGTCGTTTCCGGGGTGAAAGACTCAGGCTTTAGGAGGGTCGGAGGGTGCCCGAGAACTCCAAGAGCGAGTCTGAGAGCAGGGGCCACATGGAGAGCTGCAGTCAGGAGCCTCGGGAAACAGGTCCTGGGGAGCAACGCGAGAAGCTTCGGGCATCTTCTGTGTTTAGCGTACACCGGCTTACGGGCGAGTTAGGGGGAGGAGGAAGGTGCTCACTGATGAAACCGTCCCGGAGCCCAAAGGTCCCGGTGTTATGGACGAAGACGTGTTCCCCGAAGGAAGGTCTCAGATCTGGGCCTTGGGAAGCCGCGGGGGCAAGGCCGGAGCGCCCGGGCTCCGTCGTGTCGCGGAGAAGCAAAGCGGCTCTCGGCTTCTTTGCGCGCTCGGCTGGGAGGCTGGAGGGTGGGCAGAGCGGTGAGATCACCTACCTGGGGCAGAGAGGACGGTGCTGAGGCCTCGGCTCGGGCCGAGGAAGGCCAGGAGACGGGCAGTGAGCGTCTCCCGAGGGAGGACACCCCCAGGGTGTCAGTGTGGTCTGGGGATGCGGCGCTTCAGGGGCCAGGGCCATTGGGTTCACTTTCCCCAACTTTGGCTCCTCTTGTTTTCCGGTCTCATCCATAACCCCCAACCCCAGCTGACACAGCGCTTAGAAATTTCTCATCAATTTTACTTTCAAAAGTAGCAATTAAGTCTCTCAAACGGTTTTAATCAAGCGGAGAAAGTTTCAGGCCGCTATGTGTGGCCTTCGGATTTTGGTCTCGACACTTAATTCCCAATGTCGGCTGTGCCTCTGATCACATGACATTTAAATTAACTGTTTTGAGGGGGCTCTGTAATCAACAGAGACATGTCACTGTAAACGCTGGAAATTATTTTTAATGTCGTTTCCTTAGTATCAGCTTCAGAGTGAAAATTCCAACACACATTCTGGGAACACTAAGCGTACCTTAATTTTTTCAGACCCCAACACTGTGGTGTTCAACTGTTTGTTGGTGGTGTTTTAATTTTGGTTTTATAGTGTTTTGTAAAACTATGTAGAAACCAGAAAGTAAACGTATTGTTGTCCTTTTACCTTTTACGTTTTTGGATCCTATCAGTAATCTGGCCACACATGAAAAGTTTACCTCTTTCTCTACGATTCTTTAGGACCCTTTCAAAGTATAAATGTAGCCCTTAGGGAGGAGGATCTTAGAAGATTCACAGAGCAATGAGTGACTGTGGTCTTGATGGGTGTCACCTATTTGTCAGTTGACCAGAACCAGTGTGTGATTGACACGGAGGATGGGTGGTAAGATGGGGATGGCTGGAGAGCTGGATCCTTGGGGGTGCTCCCAGGAGGAGATGGCTGCAACTGCCCGACGCCCACAGGGGACACGGCTGCTGCCTGCTCTTTGTCTTGGCGCACCTCCGCGGAGGCCTCCCCACAGCTGCTGTGGGCCCAGACAGTCCGTGTGGCTAAGGGTGGGCAGCCAGCACCTTGGCCCTCAGTGCTCAGGGAGCCTCCAGCCAGAGAGGCAGACAAGCGTGCGGAACCCAGGCCCAGGACTGGCAGGAGGATGGGCGGCGCGTGGGAGCCAGCAGTGATCAGCCATTTTTCAAAACTGACTCATGGTGCTTCTCGCTAACGGAGAGAGAACCTGCCAGAGATGGTCGGCCCAAACCCCGGCCTCCACGATGCCGTTTCCCAGGCTGGTCCAGCTTCCAGACAATGACTTTGTCTAACCCCCTTCATTGTTTTCAGATTCTAACATTGAGCTCTGTAGGGTCACTCTGTGTGATTCTGATTAGGGGAAGGGACATGCTGGGGTCCTCACACAGATCTCAGAGAATAATAACTCCCCCTTCCACTTCAGGGGAGCTCTTTCTTTATAAAATTTCTTCCAGTAGCAGAGATTCTCTTTAAAGTTTTCTAGTTCCTTAAAACACCGGTTTTTATTATCTCTTTCATGAAAAATAAAATTTCCCCAAATCTCCTTTTCTGAAAACATATTCCTGTTGAGTTCGGAGGAGTGGCCTGTTGCCCGATGGGAGTTACGGGAGACAGCGTCAGCAGGGTTCACGTGTGTGACTGCCATCGTCACCTCCGCCCAGGCACCTTCCACTCAGTCCTGTGTCCATGTCCTTGGATTCCTTTGGTCAAATATGAATTCTGTCTACTGCTCAAGTAGCTTAATTTTATATCTCTATGAGGTATAAAAGGAACTTTTCCCTTTAGACCCTTTGTCCTGATTCAGGCTGAAGACAAAGCAGCCAGCGTAACTGGTAGGCCGCATCTACCGACTCTTTCCTTATTCATTTATTTATTTTTTGCTTTAGTGGAAGGAAAATCAACAGTAGAAACCACTTACAAGAGTACATGCACGTGTAGTATAAAGAAAAAGATTTTGCTAAGTTAGAAACATTGTGATGGGAAAATATGGATGGAGTCAAGCAGCCTGAATTTTTTTTAAGTCGCTGGTTAGAAAGGACTACAAGATCAATGTCATGAGAAACCAAGGGATTTTTTTTTTGGAGGAACATGCTTGGAGATGAAGTTTAACAGACATCTGACCATTGCAATCTGTTTCCATCCACCTTGTTCATGTTCTCTTCTGCCACCTTCTCATTTTCCCTCCTCCTTGGAATTGATACCAGGAAGGACCTCGAATCAGCAATTTTCACTGACAGCCTCTATTATCTAACCCACGAAATTTCATCTTCTTACAAATGGGCCCCTCTTTCTGGCCGCACTTTGCTCCCGCACTAACTTGGCTCCTCCTCCCCACTTACTAATTTCTCGCTGTTACCGAGTGATTACTTGCTGGATGGCAAAAGTGAACACTTGGATTTGGTTTCAGCTGGAAGAATAAACCTGTAATTGTAGCCTGGCCTTTTCCTCGTGCACTTCCCTGGGGGCCTGGCCTCATGTTGAAGGTGCTGAGCTTCCAGAAGTCAGACGGGCACATCCTGCTGGTGATGGACGCTCCCAGCTCTGGATTCTGGGCTCCTCCCACCTGCCCAGCCAGAGCCTGCCTTCTGTGCCTGGTTCCCACCAGATGCAGACTGGGCTTCCTTCAGGATGAGCTGCAGAGTCTATCCAAGACAGCCCAATACAGAGAACGTAACCACGCCGCACACTCAAGGAGACAGCTCCTTCTCTCATCTGTCATCGCTGGGGAGTCAAGTGTTCCAAATGAATCAGTTTCACAATAATTGAAATTAGTCCTTTAATGATACAATTAGTCCTTTAAACAATTCAAAGAGAAACAAAGCTATATGTATGATATGCATATAGATATAGAAATGGAATCTGCTGAGCTAGTTCTGTACGTAGAAATGATTGACGACATTTTATTTGAAGGAATGGTTCTAGAGCGAGTTAGCCATTTCTGCGACTAGGGTCTTCCTGATGCTATGATGGACCATCCCAATCCAGTGCAGCAGGGGCTTGTCTGTCCTCTCTCTGGGCAGCCGGGATCTCTGTGCTGTTAGAACATGTTTTGTATATTATCTGTCACTTCTGTTCCTACTTCTTTTGCAAAAGACTTCTCTTTTAATATGATGCTTTTAAGGCATTTAGGATTTAAACTAACGGTGTATAGTACATACATTTCAGTCGTGAACTTTGTACATTCTTTTTAGTTTTCTCATAACATCTTATTTTTTTGGTTTAGGGTTCTTATTCTCAGCTATGTTCTAGATAATTGAGGTTCCCAGTGAAGTGATTTTTGTGGATTATTTCTTGGGTTCTAGATATAAAGTTATTTGCTACATCTCTTAATATAACCTGGAAAATTTCTAACCCAGATATTTAACTTTGTTTTCCAACACTGGCTTTTATCAAGCCCAATGTGAAAATGGACATTTTAAAGGGAATGAGGGGGAAGGGTGTGTTGATGTGCATTTATGAAGACTAACGGGTGGTGGTAAGACCCCCACATAAAGTGAGTTCCTTGGCAATCTTGCTGGGGGTTGCAGCAGGAAGGAGGAAGGGGCTGCTCAGGGTGTACTTACCCTTTAGGAACAGGCAGATTGCTTGGCCCTTTATACATACAAACCTATTTAATCTTCCAAAGTCTGTGAGGGTGTAGGATTCTATTCACACCCTCTATTTAACTGTGTAACTCATCTATTCCTCTGTGAATACATGCTATTGCTAAATCATAATAATAATTTAGGAAAAACTCCAAATAAGTTTAGTTTTATGATGACAAAAACTTGGATTCTAATTCTGAATCTGCTCCCAGTTGGTCGGTAGGTGCTGGGACTCCGAGTGTCTTGTCCCCCTTTCAGGTCTCAAATGTAGAATGGGGGGGGGGGGGAGAGGAGCACAGGGGAAGAGGGCGGACAAGACGTTACCTAATGTCCTTAGCATGTTGAAATTATATGATTTTGATTTAAACCTAATTCGTTACACTTCCTTTCCCGGTTAGATATTTATCAACAACGAGTGGCACGAATCCAAGAGTGGGAAAACGTTTGCCACATATAATCCCTCAACTCTAGAGAAAATATGTGAAGTGGAGGAAGGAGATAAGGTGGGTGCTTTTTTTTTCCCCCTCTAAGAAATTAAATTACAGATAAGTAGAGGATAAGGAAGCAGTTTGCCTCTGCTGTAAGCCAGCACTGGCCCACACTCGGGGTAGGGCCTGGGCTGGCTGCATAAGTTGGTATGTGCTCCTCAGACACATCGCCCGGAATGGGATCAATTATGGACGATCCTCTGCAAAGAGTCACTCTCCTTTGATAGATGTGTCTCCATCTATGAGGATGACCTCAGCTATCCTCATCACATGGCTAAAGGAAAGGTTTTTATCAATTATTTGAACCTGGAGGCATTAAAGAATCTTTCCAGAGAGCATTTCCGGCTGGTGTGTTTCACCGAATGCAGCATTCTGGCAGGAAACGCTTACAAAAAAAAATAGACTTGAAGGAAAAAAGACTTGCTACCCAAGTGATGTGGGAATAGTAATAACGTCACGTAACCACCAGATATCTTTCCTACCAGAAACTCACATGATCGTGTAAAGCTGTAGTCTTTTTAACCCTATTTCCTAGTGCAGAGTCTATATTATAATATAGAAGCTAAGGGACTCCGGATGTGTCCTTTCTGCATATCAATGCCATAGAGTATATTCTGAATGTAAGTTCCGTTGGGGGACAGGTTAGAGATGACGCTCTGCTATGGAAGGAAGGAAAACATGAACCTCCCCTCAACCACTGGAGTGCTGGGCCCATGTTCTTAATCAGCCTGTTGGTGATGTTGAACGTGGATGGCATAAGGAACACATGTGCAAAGCAGGCTCGGATTTTATCCTACCCGTGACAGTTTGTGACAGGTGTGCAATACACAGTGGCTCCAGCCTGTGCAGACCCTGCTGTGTCAGGCACCTCATGCTAAGCTCTGTTCACAAAGAAAGTAGCACAGAGGAGCTTGAGTGAAGATGTGAGGGCATGGGGGGCGAAGAGCGGGATGCCAATTGGGATTCCCATTTGGAGATTCCTAGTTGCCCCACACAAGTGTCAGAGAGGAGAATGAGACCCTTGCCTCGGGCTGCAGTTTTTCCCTTGGTCTGGGTGGCTGCTCTGAGCACCCGGAGACAGAGGCCACCCCATCCTCTGCAGCTGGAGAGGGTCTGGCCTCCACCCCAGAGCCTGGGACAAGGAATTCAGTGTCCCAGCCTTTCCTGTGCCAAAGTTTCGGCTGACCTGCAAGCAAGCTTTGGAGACAGGGAGTCTTGGCAAAGTCTCCCTCCTGACTGGTGTGCAGAATCCTCTGCTTACCACACCTGCCTAGAGAGAGCGTCTTGGCAGGGCCTGCAGGATGAACCATGCCTGTCAGTGACCATAACCTCGAAGCCCATTTTCCAGAAAGTAAGAATGAGTGACGCTGCTCTCAGTAGCTCCCACTCTTTCCTTTTAAGGTTTTGTTGTAATTATTCTATCAGTACATAAAAGATCCAGTTCTGCCCCCACGGGGTAGGTGTGACTGAAGGCAGAGAAAAGGCCTCCGTGGTAGTCCCTGCACCTCCCTGTCTGTGGATTGTTGCAGTGTGGCCAGTTCTGGGACCCAGAGAAGCATACCCTCCCCCATTCTCACCATTGGACCACAGTTCTCAACGGGAACAAAATGCCAAGACAGAAGTTTCCCACCTAATTTGTCAATGGTGGGATTGTGTGTATTCAGACTGGGTTAGCATGTGGAAAATCATCTCACTAAGAAAATACTCCAGGTCACCAAGAAAAATACTTAAGGCCAGTGATTTTATAAAATATGTTTAAATGCTTTTATAATCAGAAAGGACATTAATATTTGGCCACTTTAGAAATTTTGCAAAAGACTTAGTATGCAAAGAAGAAAAAAATCACTTGGAAACCCCTGCCCATTCAAATATCTGCCAACGCCTCCTTCCTGGGCTCTACCGCAAGACAGAGGCCCGACTCTGCTGTTCTCTGTAATTGATACACTCTCTTGTTTTGGCCACTCAGCCCGACGTGGACAAGGCTGTTGAGGCCGCCCATGCCGCCTTCCAGAGGGGCTCACCGTGGCGCCGGCTGGATGCCCTGAACCGTGGCCAGCTGCTGCACCAGCTGGCCGATTTGGTGGAGAGGGACCGTGCCATCCTGGCTGTGAGTACACGCACACGGGGCACGCAGGAGACAAGTTGGCCTCACAGAGGGCCCTGTTCCCTGTGGGGTATGGGAGAAAAGATGGAGGGTTCCCAGCCTTCTGTGGCTGTGGGTCTGTTCCATCCTTTGAGGTCCAGCTCTCTGGCAGTAAGCAGGCATCCATGGCCCTGGACCTCACCCTCTTCATTTTGAAGTCACTTTCATCCCCTGCAGTTCAGCTTTTTGACCAAGAAGTTGCCTATAGGAAGTCCAGCTACATCAGTGTTTCCCAGAGTTGGGATATTTATAGATGGTTACTACGGGCTGGCCTGTATCCTGGTCCCACCTATACATTTATGTACATTCTTTTTCTTTTTTACATTAACTCCCTTTTAAACTTAAATTTAACCTCATCCTAACTGACAACATCCATGAAATTACAGGTTTAATGTTTTGACTGTATTTTTTTCTAATATTTGTTAAAGGCAATGCTACCACTTAACAAAGGAAAAAATTGCCCCCATATGGCCTAAAGTCATTCCTATATCACTCCTGGGCAGTGATGAGCATGTGTGGAGTGGTAGTAAAAGCAGGATAAACCAGTTACAGGAAACAGAATATAAAAGACCTGGCTCTGAATCCCAGCTCTGCCACTTACTAGCTGTGTAGCTGTGAACAAGTTGCTTAACCTCTCTGAAATTTATTTCTTCATGTAAAATGCCACTAATAATGATGTCTAAGTGTTGGCGAATGATCCATTTAAAATCCTCAGCAGAGTTAGTGGCATGTAGTAAGCACTAAGTAGATGATGATAGCTATCATTAATAATAGCGGTTATCATCATAATGCTATGTGAAGACCCTGTTTCTAACCCCAGCTACATGCCCTGCTGGCCAGTAATCTCCTTAGGTGTAAAATGGGGCTGTTAATGCAGCCCACCCCATGAGGTGGAGCCATTCACACTAAGTGGGGCTGTGAAGGCATTACTGAGTAGTATATGCATCATTTCACAGGGTCATTGGCTCTTCCTTAGGTCCTGAGGCCAAAGCCATTGCAGAGCTATGATGGGCCTTGAGATCCTTTGCAACCTGCACATCCTGTCCCTACTTGGCTTAGACTTCTGTTTGTTAAACTTGTTCCAAATCCTGAGGCCCAGTTTGTAGGAGAGGAAATCTCCTTTTTGGCCTTTGATTTGGAAAAATGATTTTTCTGATGTTGGGAACGAACAGTAGAGTGGACACTCTTTTAAAGAACAGTGTCATTCGGGCATTCAGGTCACTGAAATTGCTTTTGTCCCTGCATGTGTTTCTCGGGGACAGAGGAACTCCTGGTTGCCTTTTCCTGAAGGTGCATCTGCACAGAAACCAGGGCTCTCCTTCCTTCCTGCCCAGTTGGCCAGTCGGGTGTGTTCACCCGAATCCGGGTGAGGGTAGCTCATTCTGAGGGCAAGCACTTCTCTCCACGGAGCCTCTAGTTTCTTCCTACAAGGAAAGCCAGCCTCAACTCTCAAGCTGCCAAACTGGCTTTTTCAAAAACATTTCTGTTTTCACCCAGCATGAGCTCATCGGTTTGCAATGTCCGTGTGGACTAATAGCAGGCTGGAGAGGATGTGGCCCGGGCTCCCCTCCCCACCCTGGCCTCGGGTGTCAGTATCATCTCAGGAGCAGCGGCTACAAGGCCACCTTCATCTTCAGGCCACTCCATTGACCCAGCACTACTATGTTCTGATAGCAGATGGAATGTAGGAGGAATTCGGGAATCAACTCATCCAATCGCTTCTGCCATTGGGACCTTGCTGCCCACAAAAAAAAATAAGATCTAGTTCTTTGCCACAGCATGAGGGGGACAGGGGAATCCCTGGCAAATATGGTTTTTACAACCAATGACATCACAGGAAAGCGCCCCTCTCTCTACACCTTGCCATGGCTCCCCTGCACTTTGACATGGCAGGGCACTTCTTTCCTGTCACGTTCTCTTGCTGGCTTAGTGGTTTTTCAGAGCTGGGTATTGATTTCTGTGTTCAATGTTTGAAACAGTAGTGGGAGACCTAGTGGCCCTTGACTTTCTTTCCCTTGCTGAGGCACCCTGGGCCAACCTGCTGGCTCTTTGGGTGCTCATTTTGGGATCCCCCATGTAGGGACTCCCCATTTACTTTCCTTTTCAACCTGAGTGCCATTTCTTGGGCCCCTTGCTTTAAGCCTGGCACGCTGGGGGTGCAGGTGCAGTTCCCCCAGAACTTTCCAGTTATTCCTTAGAAACTGAGGGTTATGATGTGTTGACTTTTCAGAAGGTATATTTTTCTCCGAAAATGTTAAAGGAAATACACTTACGAGTGGCTGTGATTTACTCATGGTCGAACTGCAATAACACGTTAAGAGGCAACCATTCCCATCAGTAGCTAACACTTGACTTCTCAGGTTCAGTCCTGTATGCTCGCTCACCTGTGACACTTTTTTTTTAACTAATATTAAGAATTTCCTGTTTAAACCTATTGTGACCTGGGTTTTGCTTGGACAGGTTCCATAAAAGCAACCTGGCAAATTCATGTTGTCACTCCAATAAGCAAACTTGCCCAAGTTAATAATGAAAAATAGCCGACGTTTACTGAATGCTCACTGTGTACCCAGCTTGTTCTAGGCACTTGACCTGTAGTATTTATTATCCCATTTTAGAGATGAGGAAACTGAGGCCCAGAAAGGTTAAGTAACCTGTCCAGGGTCACCCAGCTGGAGGCGGTCAGCCTGGACGGGAGGCAGACAGTCGGCTCCGGGTCCTGCCCTTATCCATGATGCAACATCGCAGTCTTCTTCCTTGTCCAATCTCAGAAAGGGACCAAGACTCAAGCCCTGGTTCCACTGACATATGCAGATACTGTCTGGAGCAGCCCAGTCCTGGAGACCTTTTGGCATTATTTGCGATTGCTAGGCTTCCCCTGGGAAAATGAAAGTTCTCACTTGGGATGTGAAACAATAGGAACCAAAGATACCGTGTATTCCATGTTATGTTGGTCCTATTCAGTCCCTGAGTGGCAGCTGCTGGGGGTGAGACACATGCCCCAGACCCAGACCAGCCCTGTCATACTCAGCAACTCACAGCCCTGCCTCCTCAGGGACCCCAGGTAAGGATTGACAACCACTTGTCTGGTGCCTAAAGGGAAGATGATTACCATCATTGTAGCTGTCACTGTTGTCATGTGAACACTTCCACGCCACTCGCTGTGGGTGGGCACCCTGGTTAGTGCTTTATGGAGACTGACTCCCTTAGCTCTCCCACCAGCCCAACGAGGGAGGTGCCATTATTATTCTCATTTTCCAGATGAGGAAACTGAGGCAGGGAGTGATTCAGGCACTCACCCAAGTCCACTCAGCTAGGGACAATCAGAAGTGGCTGCCTCCTGTTTGGAGGAGATGAGGCTTCTCCCTGAAGCAAAGGTCAGACAGCGTATCCTGAGCATCTCAGGTTGTCCTGCTGTCTTTCCAGACACAAATGCCCGGGAGCAGCAGCCAAAGGGGTGGGCACTGTGCTGGCTGCAAGTCGGATGCCCTAAATTCAGTGCCAGCCATGCTGCTGACCCACTGGGTGGCCTTGGCTGAGTCACTGGGCTCTGTTAGCCTCAGGTGTGCACCTTAAAGTGGGAATAGAGATGTCGAGTTCAGGGATGAGACATCTGCAAGTGCATCAGGGTTAAAGCCCTGGACACCAAGAGGGGCCTTTCTTGCTTTGTAAATCTCATCTTGCTCCACTGGCTCTTCAACAAGAATCCAGCCCTGGGCTATGTGTCAGGGTGGCCACTTCCTGCAGAGACGGATGACTGGCGGTTTCAGTGCTGGGCTCAACTGGGGCTGCTTGTCGAAGGGACAAAAGGGTTCTCTTCCACCCAGGCTGGAAATAGAAAAGAATCCCTGCCATTGAGCCACTGCACACTCTCCCTGGGCGATTGCCTCCCTCACCAGCAGAGCCAGTCTGCTCCTTCCAACTCTATATCCGGCGTGGGCAGCACAGCTGGGAAAGCCCACATCCTTGTGCTGGTGGACGACCCCTCGGGCATTGGTCACTTTTTCCACAGTCACTCTGGCCAGCCCAGCTGAGAAGGAAGAGCCCACATCTTCCCTTTCTCATTTGTTAGAGGAAGTCAGCTCTCTCTCCAGCCACCCTGAAGCCAGTTAACCTTCCAAGAGCTTCCTGGGAATGCACAGGCACATATCCTGGGTCTCACAGCTGAGGCCACTGTGCTCTGTCTGGTAGAAAGACCAAATGCCAATAACAAGGCTGTAAATCAGCCTTGCATTTGAGGGCCATCAAGGGGAGCACATGTCCATGCTCTGGCCAGGCCCTCAGCTTTAGGTGTTTTGAAATGAAAGCAGTCCTTGCCAATCTGGGACGGTCAAGTCTTATTTTAAATGTAGCGTCTTGCTTTCTGAAGAGACGTGTGCAACTCTGATGTCCAGAGAGCAATGCCCTAGGACTGTGTTCTCCCCCAACTGCCCATACCCCTCTACCCCCAGTCTTTAACAACCGGGTAGTTGAAAGGAAAGCCAGTCCGACAAAGGTGTCACCTTGTTGTTGCAGACCCTGGAGACGATGGACACAGGGAAGCCCTTCCTTCATGCCTTTTTCATCGACCTGGAGGGCTGCATTAGAACCCTCCGATACTTTGCAGGGTGGGCAGACAAAATCCAGGGCAGGACCATCCCCACAGGTGAGCTGTCATCGCCTTCCTCCAGGCAGCCTCTTCAGAGCCCCACCTGGCCTTTCCTCCCAAGGCATCCTCCCCAGCCCCCCAAAAATGATTATGTGCCAATTCATCTTCTAAGAAGCTTCACTTTCAAAGTCGAGTTCAAATCACTTCTTTGTGCAATAGATAATACTTGGAGCTGAACCCCTGTGGGCTTCTGGGTTTCTTGTCTTTTTACTACTTGAAATTCCCAGCCTTGATTAAGTGTGTCCTCCTGCTATGGAACCTCTCTTCCAGATGACAATGTTGTGTGCTTCACCAGGCATGAACCCGTAGGTGTGTGTGGGGCCATCACTCCTGTAAGTATGGTGGATTTTCTCCATGCATTCTGGATAGGTCCTGCCCCCCTGCCCTGTGGCCTTTGGATTCTCTGGTGTGTTTTGATTCGATCACACCAGCACTCGATGAGCATTTGTTTGGTGGCTGTTGAGATGGATTAGACTCATTCCTACTCCCCAGTGGCCTGCTCCATACAATCAGCAGAAGGTGGATTCCCACAGGAGGGGTCAGGAATGGCCAGCACGCCTAGGGAGGTGGTCTCTTCACTGGGCCCTGAAGAATAAGGACTTGTTCAACAGGAAAAAGTGTTTTCCAAGCAGTAGGAATGGCCTGGGCAAAGGCATGGAAGTGACTGGGCTAGTTGGAAGGAGATTGCAGGAAAGCAGGAGCTCTGGCAGAACAGAGAGTGAGGGAGAGGAGGAGCCATGGGGGGGAGGATACAATACAGCTTCCAGTGCCTTGGCTGCCGAGGGGCCAGGGCTGGGTTCACTGCGTGGTGGGGATGCTTGTAGGTGCCCAGGGAATGCAAGGTGCTGCTGTCTGTTTGGGAAGCCCTGGGCTACTGCAGTGAGAGCTGGGCAGGGAGCTGGGGAGGCAGGGGGCAGCGTGAAGTAAGGACTGGAAAAGTGCTCCCTGGAAGCAAAGAGGAGGTCAGCCCTTCAGTGGATATTTTTGAGGAGGGGGTTGGACACCTGGAGCAGAATCCTCTCTGCAATGGCTACCTAGGAGCATGTCTCAGAATGCTGTTTAGGACGCACTGGGCGGGAAAGCCGTACAGATCACTGCACAGTCCTGTGTTACCCCTTACACCTCAGATCTACACTATGAAAGCAAGTGTCCTCCACGGAGGCACAGTCGGGCACCTGGGACTGGGTAGGGGTGGATCTGGGCATCCAAGGCCTTGTGCTCTGTCACAGTGGAACTTCCCCCTGCTGATGCTGGTGTGGAAGCTGGCCCCCGCCCTCTGCTGTGGGAACACCGTGGTCCTGAAGCCGGCAGAGCAGACGCCCCTCACTGCCCTTTATCTCGGTTCTCTGATCAAAGAGGTAAGAAGTCCAAAAAGAAAACATTATGTGTTCTTGATAATGTTCCCACCCCCAGGAACCAGGCCACCATCACAAGACGTGACCGTGGCAGCCTGAACACGGTCGAGTGGGATGGGAATGACTCCCTGTGTTTTGCTTGACGGCTGCTCTTTCTTTCTCCTGGTTGTGGTCACTGAGCTGGAAGAAACTCCATTCCTCACAGTGATCCTAATGAGAATACTTAACTCTTATTATGGGCTCAAACTGATGATCTAGGACCCAATGTTTTGGCTACAGAATTTGCAGGAGGGTCACCCAAGAGGGAGCCAAATATTCAGGAGTTTATCAGGGCTTGCATTTGCAGTGTATGAAGTGGTCTGTGTTTCTCTTGGGGGGTGACCTGGCCAGCTCCAACTGAAGTGGCTCCCCAGAGCCTCCTTGGGCAACCATCCCCTCCCCCTGGGCAGCCATAACTCAGGGAAACAGCAGCCCAAAGAGACTCCTCCTTCCAGACACACCTGGCAACATATTTTAGTCATTCTGTCACCAGCTTGTATTGTAGCAAAAATTTAGCAAATAGAAACAGTAAGAGAAGAGGATGGGAGAAAATATCCATTTGTTTCACCTCTTGGTGGGGCTGATTCGATTGGAATGCACGTCCCGTATTGCTTAGATGCAAGGTTGGAACAGCCAGTTGCCCACTTGCCTTTGACTGGTCATGTAGGATGTGATTAAATGACAGTGATGAGACTTACAGATTCTAAATCACAACTGTTCGAAAAAAATAGTGTTTGGAAAAACTGAAGACTCAAGTAATAAGTCCTAAAGTCTTAACATTTTAAAATAATGTGTTTTAAGAACTGGACGTGTGGGAATAGCATCCTCCACCTTGCTCATTTTCTGGTGTTTTTGGTTAATGAAGAGGACTTGCCTGTGCAAAGCACAAAGCGTGAATGTGAGAGAGATGGCGGTCCCTGCCTTCAACAGGTGCCAGCTCCAGGTGTGGCCCAGGCTGAAAGAGCTGATCTTTGAGGGAACGATATCTTGTTGCCATTTGAAACATTAACGGGTAGATTAAAAGTTGAAAACTGTAGCTTGGGAAGGATATTTCGCAGGTGCCTCTGAGCCCAGGGAGTTGTGACCAAGGTACCCTCTCCTCCCCTCAACCCCCCCCCACGTACACTCACACACATGCAGATGCATGCACTTGCACTCTCACACACACTCTCAGATGCATGCACACATGCAGATGCACTCACGTGCACTCACACATGCACGCACACAGACACTCAAACACACACACACACTCAAACACACATGTACACACACATTCACACACACTTGCACACATGCACATCTCACATAAACACACATGCATACACTCATACACTCACACATACACACACTCACACACTCACATAAACACACATGTACACACTCTAATACATACATGCATACATGCAGATGCACACGCACTCACACATACACTCACATGCAGACACATGCACACACACACATGCACACACTCTCACACACTCTTTCACACATGCATGCACACTCACACAAACACACACATAGAGACACACACTCCGCAATGAGACTCATACATACCCACACTCATACATGGAATGGTGCTGCCCACTTTGCTCACAGCCCTTTCTGGGTGGGAAGCTCTGCTTGGAAGAAGGGGTGGGCGCTGCACCCTGGCCCAGCCTGCACCCTGTGTGGGTGGTGGAAGGTGAGGAGCCCACATTAGCTCCCAGGGTGCCAGTGGCTGATCATGTCTGGGCCTTGGGGTGCATGTGTGACCCTGACCCAGGCCTCCCTGTGGGAATGCTGCTCTGCTCAGGAACATCACACAGCCATGCCTCTCTCAGCCAGTGCAAGTGCATGGCAGACACTGGTCCATACTCTTCCTCTGAAGATCACCTCAATTTCTTCCCAGGTCGGGTTCCCTCCAGGCGTGGTGAACATCGTGCCAGGATTTGGACCCACAGTGGGAGCCGCAATTTCTTCTCACCCTCAGATCAGCAAGATAGCCTTCACTGGGTCCACAGAGGTAACCCCTCATGGGCTGCTGGAAGGAGGGACAGCAGCTGCATGACTTGAGACCTGTGAACCTTCCCTTTGGGAGACTCAGCTATGATTTGTTTTCCTTCTAAATTTGAGCACGTTTTCATTCATAACAATCAATAAATATGTCACTGGTCCAGTTTCCAAACTAAATAAATATCTAATAGAATCCAGAAGCCTTAGAAAAAAAGATATAGAGATAAGATACAATAAAAATGTAAAACATCCAGATGGCAAACAACATCATAATCAAGGCTAAGAGATAACTAAAAGCTGGGAGAAAACCAGCTGTCATGTATGCAGCTCTGCAAGGGCTTATATCCTTCATATGTAGAGTGCTCCTACAAATCAATGAAAAAAAACAAAAACAAAAAAAGACACATTGGTGGGAAAATGGCAACTCGATGACTAGAAATACTGAATGCCCAATCAGCTTAACCGAATTCACTGGTAGTCAGGGGTATGCAAATTCAAATGATAATCAGACTGTCTGTCGTGTTGGTGAATTGTCGGAGTGGTTTCTGAGAACACGGCGAGGCAGGCGCTCACGCCACCATCAGTAAGGTGGAAGGCGATGTGGCAGCACTGAATTTTTTAAAATTCAAAATTTTAAAGTGAAAAACTTTTGATTCATAAATTCCATTTGGAAGAAACTACTTAGAGTACTATTCTCATGGGCATTCAAAAACATATTTTTAAATATGTCTTATCCATTCTATGAAATGTTTTACAGCCATTACAACAAGGAAAGCTGTCCATAATCTACTGCTGAAGCACAAAAAAGCAAACTGTGGGAAATTATCTACAACATGATCCCTCTAGTAAAAGTGGGTGTGTGTGGAAATAGAAATTGTTTGGAAGAATTTCCAAGAAATTATTACCATGTCCCCCTCTGAGGTGGGGTGTGGAGTGAGGGGAGATCAAGACTTTCCTCCCTTTAATTTACACGTATCTCTATGGGGAATTATTTTTAATGAGAAAGTCCTTCTGTACTTAAAAAAGCAAATCAGCAGGTCGCATGCAGTACATGTCCCCTTTCCCTTCTACTTGAGTCCCACCAGGAGCCTGTAACCACCTCCTGCAGCCCTGATGGACGGTGCTGCCCTCCTCTAATAGCCAGGGTGGGCATCCTCTGAGACTGCTAGTCAGAGTCAAGTGAGGCCCCCACCCAAGGCCACCAAATCATGCACATGAATGGCATTGAAATAGCCGGTGGCACTCAGCTCACTGAACTAAGCAGCAGCTCCACACCTGGCCTGGCCTGGCCCCTGCCCTCCAGCTGCCCCCAAGTCTTCTCACCCAATAGCAAAATTGTCCCTGCCCTGGCCCTGCCCCGCCCCTGTCCCTGCCAAGCTTCTCTGCAGCATCCTGAGCCTTCCCTCTGGGACTGTGGGGCTGTCCATGGGTACAGCCTCTGTTCCCCTCACTGAGCTGTTAATGTCAGCAAAGCATCCTCAGTATTGCCAGAGACTGCTCAACCAGAAGGCATCTCCATAATGGGGTGCTTCTCCACCCTGGGTGCATTCAGCTGTAAGAATGCGCCTCAACACCCCCATCAGTCGCCAGCCTCTGGCAGGCTGGTTTTGCTTTTGTTACTCTCCTTGGGGACCACCATTGCTACTATGGATTGATTCCAGACCTCGCTCAGGCCATCACCTTTGAGCTTGGTGGTTTTTAAAATGCACACACCCTTTACTGTTGGGGAGAATGGCCTCAGGCCTGGGAGAGCCCAGCCCTGCCTCTTGCCAGCTGTCTGGCTCTATGAAGTTCATGTCGTCCCAGATAAGTCACCAAGTTATACAGGGCCAACTTCCCTCTAGCAGGGTGGTGGACAGTGGCACACACGGGAGTCAGTGTGTTCTTCTGTCACTTCATAGCGCAGCACACCGATCCTTTCCCAATGAGAGAACTGGCTCCTTCTCATCCTGAAGGTCAGCTGCCCTCTGTGTTTCCCTGACTCTCAGAGGTTCCCTCCAACTACAGCAAAGAGCCACACAGAACCACCGCTTTTACTGGGCCCTTTGTCAGAATTTCAGATGTCACTAGGAAGGGTAGAAGAGTTGGCCCTTGTACTTCGAGCCCTTTACCAGATGAGGGGACCAGCCTGCTGAGCTCAGAGGGGCAGCCACTGGGACAGGTGTGCAGCCGGCTCTGCCACTGGCCAGCTGTGTGGCTTTGGGCAAGTCTCTGGGCCTTCCAGAGGCTCCCATCCACACCTGTAGGTGGAGCAGCTGGGACCAAGGACTCGGAGGTCAAGGTCCAGCCTGGGAAGAGATGCTGTGGGCCAAGTTCAGCCACAGCCAGGGTTTACTTTGGGCTCTGTTTTATCCTGAAGGTTGGAAAGCTGGTAAAAGAAGCCGCCTCCCGGAGCAATCTAAAGAGGGTTACACTGGAGCTAGGGGGGAAGAACCCCTGCATCGTGTGTGCTGATGCTGACCGTGAGTCTCTGCCCTGTCTGGGCTTTGCTGGGGCTTTAGGGCATCTGTAAACCTCTCCCCATTCCCTTGCACAAATTTGGAAGTGATTGAGAGGCACACACACACCATGGGGCCCTTTTCCACCACAGTCAGCCAACCATAAACAGGCAGAAGGAATCAAAACACCTGCTTTATTAGTGATAGAAAGCAGTGTTGGAAAAGGACAGGGCTTAGATAGTAGCCAGAGGGGCTGCCTGTTTCTGCACCTCATGATTAAGTTTGTCTTCCTCTTCCTGCCGAGCTGGGCCTTGAGGTGTAGGTCCAAGTTCTCGTCAAGTCCCCTGTCAGGACAGAGCAGGAGGATGAGGAGGACAGGTGCCGCCCCCTCATGGGCCTTCATCGTTCTGCCCTCCAAGTCCACGTGTCCTGTAGTGTTTTCGGGCTCTCTGATTCTTTGTCTCAGGCTTGACAGATCGGAGGAGGACAGTGGCAGCTGACCCTGAAAAGCACCCCCATGGTCTGAGTCTCGCCCACACCATCCCTTCCCTGGGAAAGCAGTCTGCCCCACAGCTTGCAAGCAGCTCGGTCTTGCTAGAGCCGCATGACACAATATTAAAATACATGCTGTTCTTGGCTGCCATGTCCAGACGAGGGAAGGAACGCACTGGGCATTCATGCCCCAGCTGACAGAGTCAGCTATCAAAAGGTGTGATTTCCCAAGTGCCTTGAAGCACCATTGCCTTAAAGAATAGCTTCCCTCACCTGTCCACTGGTGCCAGAAATTCCTTTGGTGGAGAACAACGCCTTCCATTCCACACTCAGATAAGGCTGGAATTGCAAATATCCCTGAGAAAAAGGACCCTGGCACAGTTTCTCACTGAGGTGTAAATGACTGATACCAGTTCCTTGCCCTGAAGCTGGCTTTCAATGGGAAGGGATTGAGCTCTCAGGAAGGACAGGGAAGCTGGGCATGAAGGTGGAATGCCTGTGTCTTGCCTTGGCTGATGCTCCTTGGTGGAAGCGTCATTAGTGTTGCTAACGGTGTCTGGAGCCACAGGGAGCAGTTCTTTAGTGGGTGAGCAGTCATGTTGCCCACTGTGACCCACATTTGGAGTCCCAAGCTCCAATCCCAAAGAGCCAGCTCTCCAGTTTGGCATTCCCAAGCCACCACATCTGGGTGTCCCCCTGCACCTCAGGTCACCATCTTTTCCTCCTGGTGAGGAAAACTGCCACTGAAGCACAGGACTCATGCTGTTTGGGACTTGGTTTTATGAGGGTCATAAAACACGCTCTGTAGCCACCTCCTACTCCTCATCCAGGCAGTGCCAGTCCACAAAATTAAATCCTGACATAACTGGCATCCTGGGCATGCTATGAAGGGGAACAGGCCACCATTCCTCTGCCACTTCGGCCACCACCTCCAGCTCATGCCAGGGCGCAGGAAATGAATTGGTTATCTCAGAGGAGGGGCAGTTGCAAGCTGGCACTTGGCCCAGCCACAGGGGTGGGGGTACAGAGAGGGCCAAGAACCTTATGACGCTATCCTGCTGCCCTCACAACTTGTACAGACGACACTGCTGAACCGCAACGTCCTCTTTCCAAAGGGAAGAGTCCCCCAGAGCTGCCACAGTGGAATTTGAATGGTCCACCTTCCAATGCCCAGAACTACGGCCGGCCATGGTCCTTGCCTTTTTTCTATGCAATGGAAAGCTGCATTTCCTAAGCAAGCAGTAGCGTGGGGGGTGGGTGCCAAAAAACCAGCAAAGCCTTGAGCACTAGAAGCCCCTCTGTAAGAGTGAATAACATGCTGTCACCATTTTTGGGTAATCGCACCATTTTAAGCACATCCACAAAGATCTTTCTTATTAAGCAGCCTTCTAGCTGGGTTCTGGTGGTTTTAATCCCAAGTCAGCTCTACAGTTCAGATTCACCTCGCCTCGTGCAGAACCAGTGTTTTTTCCTTTAACCCTTCCAAGTCGTGCATGGTGTTATATTACTTAGTAAGTAATCTTTCACCTAAGGTGAAAAATTATGGCTCCTTCAATAGTTCTCATCAATTGGCTTACATCAAAACTTACCAAGGTTTATTCCATAGAACGTTAGTCCTTCGGAAAAACAGGAGGGGACAAGAGGAGAGGGTTTCAGAGGCAGGCGAAATGGGGAGTGTTGTAACTCTGTGTTCATTAGCATATCAAAGGTACTGAGAAGTCCCATGGTCAGAGGACATATTTAACCTTAAACTTGGTGGACCAGAAAACTCTTTTTCCCATCATTTCTGTTTGGGAAATGTTGAGAACAAAATTAATTTCTGAAATGCTGCCATTCTGAGGCCTGTTTTCTTGTGTGGGCAATTAGAGTTGCAGCTGTCGCCAGTCCTGCTTTAACGACTTAATCACTTCCTCTCAATCCCGCCTGCCTCCCCCTCCAGTGGACTTGGCAGTGGAGTGTGCCCATCAGGGAGTGTTCTTCAACCAAGGCCAGTGCTGCACAGCCGCCTCCAGGGTGTTCGTGCAGGAGCAGGTCTACGCTGAGTTTGTCAGGCGGAGCGTGGAGTATGCCAGGAAGCGGCCCGTGGGAGACCCCTTTGACGTCAGAACTGAACAGGGACCCCAGGTAACTTACTGATGTGTCTGTGCTCCGCTGGGGCTACACCAGGCAGTCCCATGGTCCCGTGCAGGGGCCCTCTCAAAGGAGGAAACACTGTCTTGTCCTGCCACCTGAGGCTCTTGTTTAGAAGCCGATCAATACTGCAATCTCATTAGGTCCCAGTGGGGTTATAAAAGGGGCTGGACACACAGAGTCATGGGGCGTCGGGAGGATGGAGCCGTTCCCAGGGTACAAGGCCATCTCCCTGCACCCTCCAGACCTCCGAGAGTCCTGCCCTTCTTCTGAGACACCTGGTCCCCAGGGGAGAGCTTCAGGCAGAGGCCATCTTAGCTGGGTGGTCTCCATGCAGGAAAGGGGCTGTAGCACTGAGGGCAGCAGGCAGGCACAGTGCCTGGAGCCAGCTGTCTCAATCCAGAGGCCCACTGTGTGATGGACAAGGTGACCAGAAACCAAAGAATCCCGATGGAGAGGGCAGGGGGATGGGGATGCATCTCTGGGTAGTAGGAACATGTCTCTGGAGACCTGGTTTGGGAAGCCAAGGACAGGATGAAGATGATCATAACCACGAGGTTTAATAACCTCTTTCAAAGGGCACATCCTGTATCACTTTCTTACTAATTATGAAGTGAAGCAGATGGATAAATATTTAAAAGAGGGCAGCCTGACCATCCCATGCATTATTGAAATGGAGCTGAGCAGCAACCCACTTCGCTTTTAGCCAAAGTCCTGCTCCAGGCACAAAGTTTCAAATCACAGGTCTGTGACTTACCCACTTGTGTCTATCCCGGGAGCTTGCTGTCCATTCACTGCATTGGCACCGTGTGTTTACAGCTTCAGGTGTAAGTCACCAAATCCTCTGATGCCTCAGTTTCTTCACCTGGAAAATGGAAGTAATAGATAAATTTTATGAGAATTTCATGGCACCTAGGAAGTACTCAGTAAAGCATAGTTTTTATTTTTAAAAGAGAGGAGCAGTAAATGACAGGCTGTCTGATCTAGGTGGCAATGAATGTCTGTGTGTGATGTCAGGCCTTGTTGATCCTTCTTGCTTAAGCACCCTGTGGGGACAATCTGGCTGGGGAAGGAGAGAGAACCACGTGGAGGAGGGGTGCGTTTCTGGCTGTGCTGCCCACACTCCCCTGGCCCCATCCCACTCATGCTGTGGCTCTGATGCCACATAACTCTGGTGGGAAAGTGGCTCTATTTGTGGACAGCATTCGTCAGTCCCAAACCCAGCGGTCATTAACACAAGGCTGTCGGTGGCCTTGGTTAGATTTCAGATCTGAATGTAAACACGACCACAAGTCATTATCAAATCCACTGTGATTTTAAAGCTAATCCAGAATCAGTGGTAAATATGTGAGTTGATGCCATACTAAGGAAACCTTTTTACCCTAATCATTATTCATAAGGCTCTTTCCAAGGCTCCAGTTTTGACACGGGAAGCCAGACACACAAATCTCTTCCGAGAGCACAGATCCAAGCAGAATGGGTGTTGATTTCATTAGTGCGTTTTTTGCTGCTGCTCAAAGTCCTTTCGAAAGCTCACCAAAGCCATCTAACCTCAGCATATTATTTTAGGATGCTGTTGGGGTTTTATTTTTTTCTCCCAAAGTACTTTTTCATCTATGGTAATAAGATTTTACTCTGAGAGGACTTACAGCTGTCTAAATAGTCCTGTCTGTCTCATGCCTGTAAAACAGCTAGCTGACCTAGATTGGTGTCCACTGCAGGCGAGCCACTCGCTAGACTGCTCCAGAATCATTCAGACTTATTTGGCAACTGAGCAACAAGGTGCATAAACATTATGCAGGCCACCTGGCCGGGAAGGATCCGCAGTGTCCTCCCCAGCAGAGAACTGAGCACAGCCTTGGGCCAGTCCTTTGGGGGCCGTATTTCCCTGTTTCTGGTGCTGTGCCCTGTCGCGTCATTTCACTTCCTGGCAGGTCCTTCTTCCTGTGCTGTAAGGCACCAGCTGACATTTCATGGAGGATTATTAGATTTAAACAATGTGTTCATGCAGACTCACCAGGGAGAGTGGAGTTGGGATGTGTAGGTTTTCCTGCGACCCAGCACTGCCTGCAGCATGGATGGGGTCTTCCAGGTGAAACATGGTCAGCAGTCAGTCAGGGTCTGTAGTTGGCGAGCCCTCTCAGAGCCCCCAGGGAGGAAGAGAGAGGCTCAGAGACACCTGGAACTTTTAACCCAAGACTTGGTTCACCTGGAGAAACATCGAGAGAACTTTGAGCTGTCACTGGATCCATGGCGGTTATTTTCATTATTTTTTTGAGTGGGAGTACATGGAGATGGGTCAAAACCCCAAACACATAAAAAGGTCTACAGTGAAAGGACCCCTCTAATCCTCCCTCCTGTTCATACACGTGATTCTTGTCCTTCCCTTCATGGGCATCCCATGTTCTTAGTTTCTTGTGTGTCCCTCTAGAATTTCTTTATGTGTATACAAGCAAATATGAATGTGTACTCTGATCTCCTGTTACTTTTACACAAAAGGTACCACAATAACTATACTGTTTTGCATCGTGCTTATTGTTCCTTAACAAGAAGCTTGAAGAGCTTTCTATACCAGTGCATGGCAACCTGCCTCATTCTTTTTCACATGCACATAGAATTCTGCTGTATGAAGCCACCAGAATTTAAATAACATCTTCTGATGAACATGTGAGTATGTGCAATCACACACAATGCCACAGAGTATGTAATTTCACACATGCAAAAGAAAATCCATGGGACAGATTCCCCAAGGTGGGCTTGCTAAGTAGGAACACATTTGTAATCTTTACAAGCATTGCCGAATTACCTTCTATAGAGGATGAAACAACTTATGTTCCTATCAGCATTGTATAAGCTTGTCTGTTTCTCAGCCTGACCCACAGAAAAGTGGTATCTCGTTTCGTTCTAATATGTGTGTATCTCTTACAATGAGTAACATAGAACATCTTATCCTATGTTTAAAAGCCATTTGAATTTCCTTTTCTATCAAATGTGCATTTGCTTTCCATATTTTTCTCTCGTTGGTCATTTTTCTTATCACTTCTAAGACCTCTTTTCTACATACATAGTAGAGAGATTAGCTTTCTACGATATGACTTGCCAGAATTTTTTCACCATTTGTTGTTTTGTTCTTTGACTTTGCTTATGATGATTTTGCCTTTCTTTTTTTTTCACATGCTCCAATTTATCAATCTTTTATATGTTTTTGGCTTCTGCATTTCAAGTCATAGAAAAGGC
This sequence comes from Galeopterus variegatus, assembly GCF_000696425.1. Classification (NCBI taxonomy): domain Eukaryota; kingdom Metazoa; phylum Chordata; class Mammalia; order Dermoptera; family Cynocephalidae; genus Galeopterus; species Galeopterus variegatus. Next base: position 280,900 of record NW_007726147.1, read on the forward strand.
TATCAGCACTCCCCAAGTTTGCAAGAACAGTCTTTCCCATGACAGAGTTTAAAAACTATGGCTTCATTTTTCATGTTTACATCTTTGATCTATTTGGAGTTTATCCTGGTATAAGGTGTGAGATATGGACCTGACTCAGTATTTTTAAATTGGTTCCACATTTCATAAGATGGTTGGTCAAGTAACATGCATGGTTTCTGTGAGAAAGCCAGCCTGCTCCTCAGGGATAGGCATCCAAATGTACCATTACGTTGGCTTATTTTTCTATTTAAGATTATTGGGGGCCGGCCCGGTGGCGCACTGGATAGTGCGCCGCTTGGGAGCACGGCAGCGCTCCGCCCGAGGGTTCGGATCCCACATACAGACCGGTTCCCGCTCACTGGCTGAGCGAGGCACGGGAGCAACCAGCCTGCTCCTCAGGGATAGGCATCCAAATGTACCATTACGTTGGCTTATTTTTCTATTTAAGATTATTGGGGGCCGGCCCGGTGGCGCACTGGATAGTGCGCCGCTTGGGAGCACGGCAGCGCTCCGCCCGAGGGTTCGGATCCCACATACAGACCGGTTCCCGCTCACTGGCTGAGCGAGGCGCGGGGGCAACACCGAGGGTTGCGATCCTGTTGCCGGTCCCCGGTCCGGTACGGGGGCAACACTGAGGGTTGCGATCCGTTGCCGGACACAGAAGAAGACAAAAGACAAAAAAAACAAAAAAGATTATTGGAATGAAACCAGTTTCTCTATCTAAAAGTCTCAGCTACGGTATACCCATTAAAGCACTGTCTCTCCCAGCCAAAGAGGAGGGGGACTGTCAACAGGGTCATGATAGAGAACAGGGCTTTTTCAGATTTCAGGAAGAAGGGCCAGTGAAGGGGGACAGAAAGACCACCTTCTTGAGCAGCCTCACACAAGGGTGCCCTCTTGACACCTGGTTAGGCACCATGTCCGCGAGCAGAGTGTTAGGCTGGCGGTGTAGGGAGATCCAGCCACACCAAGAGGCAGCACCTCCCCAACACCGTGAGGCTCACTCCTCTCTGTCTCCAGGGTGCTGAGTAGGGCAGCCAATGTTCCTTCTTACTTCTCCTCTGCATGAAAGGAGGATTCCACTAACCCTAATCCTGATCCATGGTGCCGAGAGCAGGGCACAGAGTTACCAGATAATCCATGGCACCCAGTTACATATGAATTTCAGATTAACAATGAATGCATTTTTAGCATAAGTATATGTATTAGTCCGATTCTGTTGCTCATAACAAAATTCCTGGGTAATCTTTAAAAAAACAAAATTTATTGCTTACAGTTTCAGAGGCTGGGAAGCCCAAAGTCCAGGGAATACATCTGGTGAGAGCCTTCCTTGGTGGTGTCTTCAGTGACACAGGGTATCACATTTTGAGATGGCAGAAACAGAGACTCACATGCTATCCTTTTAAAGCCCTCAGAACCACGCCCATGACTGCCACTACACCATCAAATAAATTAATCCATTCTCTTTGGCATGGATTAATCTAATCACCTCTTCAAGGCCCCACCTTTCAATTATCATAATAAGATTTCCCACCCTCAACAGTTACAGTAGGGACTAAGCTTTAGTGACTTTGGGGAGCCATTCAGTCCACTGCATTCCACCCCTGGCCCCCCAAATTTATGTTGTTCTCACAAGTAAATACATTCATTCCATCCCCAAAGTCTTAACTTATTTCAACTCAAAAGGTCCAAAGTCTAAAGTCCCATCTGCAAAATCAAAACAAGTTATCTACTTCCAAGATACAATGGTGGGACAAGCATAGGGGACATATTCCCATTCAAAAAGGGAGAAATAGGCCAAAAGAAAGGGGTAACAGGTCCCAAACAAGTCTGAAACCCAGCAGAGCAAGCATCAAATCTCAAACCTGGCGAATCATGTACCTTGACCCCATGTTCGACATCCTCTGCATGTTGGTGTGAGAATTGGGTCCCCAAGTCCTTGGGCAGCTCTGCTCCTATGGTTTTCCTGGTCTCTAGCCATGCTTCAGTTCTCACAGGTGGGCATTGCACACTGGTAGCTCTACCATTGTGGGGTCTTCGTGGCAGCTCCACTCTCGCAGCTCCAGTAGGCCCACTAGGTGCTGATGGGGTTTCTCTGCTGCACCTCTGACCCCACATTTTCACTAGGCATTTCTCTAGCAAGGCTGTCTGTGGTGACTCCGTCCCTGCAACAGATCTCTTCCTGGACCCCCAGGCTTTTCCATACATACTTTGAAATCGGGGTGGAGACTCCCCAAGCCTCTACAGCTCTGGCATTCTGCAGGCCTGCAGACCTAACACCATGTGGATGCCACCAAGGCTTCCAGCTTGTATTTTCCAAAGCTTCAGGTCCAGCCACACCTGGGGCCAATTTAGCCACAGCTGGAGCAGCCAAAATAGCTGGGGTGCTATGGAGAGCAGCTTCCCACAGTGGCCCTGGGCAGTGAGCCTATGGAGGTCACCTCAGGCCTGTTCCCCAAGACAATTCTGTCTCCCTAGGCCTCTGGGGCTGTAATGAAAGATGCAGCCTCTAAGATCTCTGAAATGCCTTCAAGGTGTTTTTTCTCTTCTCTTCATGATCACTTTCTTCTGTACAAATCTCCTTAGCAAATGGTCGCTGGGCTACACCGTTGCATTTTTCTCCTGGAAATGCTCTCTGCTTCTTGACCACATGGCCAGGCTGCAAATTTTCTAAATCTTTACGCTGCTTCCCTTTTAAATTCTGGCTTTATGTCATGCCTTTTCTGCCATAATGCAGTGTTGGCTGTTGCAGGTAGCCATGCAGCTTCCTGCACATTTTGTTTTGCCGCTTAGAAATTTCTTCTGCCAAATACTCTGGGTCAGCACCTTGAAGTTCCACATTCCATAAAACTTTTGGGCATGAACAGAATGCAGCCAACTTCCTTGAAAGTTCATAACAAGGGTGTTTATAACAACTAGTGATTTGCCCCAGTTTCCAATAAACTCCTTATTTCTGTGTGAGATCTCCTCAGTATGGCCTTTACTGTCCCTATTTCTATCAACATTCTGCTCACCACAATTCAACCAGCCTCTAAGAAGTTCCAAACTTTCCCTAGTTTTCTTGTCTTCTAAACTTCCCACCAGAAGCTAGGTTTTTCTAGCCTGCTCCTCCAAATTCTTCCAGCCTCTCCTCAACACCTAGTTCCAAAGCCACTTCCACATTCTCAAGTATTTGTTATAAGCAACACCCCACTTCTCTGGTACCAATTTTCTGTATTAGTCCATTTCTGTTACTTATAACGAAATACCTGGAACTGGGTAATTTATAAGAAAATGAAATTTATTGCTTACAGTTTCTGAGGCTGGGCAGTCCATTCAGTCCACTGCAGTATATCACAAATATTGTTTAAGATATGCTTATACTAGAATATCATGTGTTATTTTTCTGAAATTCAAATTTAACTAGGCATCCTGTATTTTTATTTGCCAAATCTGGCAGCCCTGGCAGGATGCAAAGAGTTGGTAAAGAAAACAATGTGACGGGCCGACCCCGTGGCTCACTCGGGAGAGTGCGGTGCTGGGTGCACAGTGGCACTGGGAGCGCCGAGGCCACGGGTTCGGATCCTATATAGGGATGGCTGGTGTGCTCACTGGCTGAGCGCGGTGCGGGCGACACCAAGCCAAGGGTTACGATCCCCTTACTGGTCACAAAAAAAAAAAAAAAAAAAAAAAGGAATGAGACCACTTCAGCTCTCATTTTCACCAGTGGGCCAGCTTCCCAGCATGGGAGGGGAGGCAGACATGTGAATAACCCAAAGCTCGATTAGGCGAGAATAGCCTATCTTCTCATCAATCCCCTGCTCCAAAGAGAACAGATTTGTGCATAAGAGGAATTTTTGCCTACAAGGCACCTTTGTTACACAGATGGGATCATTACATGTCAAGAACACGCAGGGTAGGACAGCTGATCATGTTGCAGGCTATTGGAAACCTAAGGTGGCAGCCACTGCCCAGAAGGAAAAGCACCATGTTTCCCATTTGTATTTTGCAGATTGATCAAAAGCAGTTTGACAAAATCCTTGAGCTGATTGAGAGTGGAAAGAAGGAAGGGGCCAAGCTGGAATGTGGGGGCTCGGCCATGGGAGACAGGGGGCTTTTCCTCAAACCCACTGTCTTCTCCGAAGTCACAGACAACATGAGAATTGCCAAAGAGGAGGTAGGTGGGGCCACGTCCAGGTCTATGGCGAGGGGTGTTTCGCACAGTAGCTCTTCCCTGGGGCCTGGGGTCCCAGGTGGCTTTGTGAACTGAACGCTTTCCTTTTTGTGTGGCCTTTGCCCTCTTCTTTAGGTTTCATAGGGAAGCCCCCTACCTCTGACAAACCCCAAACCCTAGTTAGCAGGTACAGAGTTTTTCTAGCTCCCAGTTTCCACTCATCGCGTGGTCTCTGGGGAGCAGCAATCCTCTGGTCTCCTAACACGTCCCTGTGCAAGTCCTGCAGCCAGTGATGGAGAGCTGTCGCCACCTGTGGGTTTTGGCAGCAATTGATTCAGGGCCCTGTAAATTCAGGTCCCAAAGCTGCCTTTGGTCCCCCAGACAGACCTTGAACAACAAGTGTTCCTTCAAGGAATGTGACACAGCTAGAATTCTCATCAATGTTTTCCATCATGTGCATCCTAGGAAATGATGGAAATTAAGGAGACCCCCATAAGAGTGTAAATCTAACTTTGTCTTTCCATCCCACCATGAAGCTGGGTGGAAGCTGGTTCCTGCACAGGATTTATAAGATGAGAACTTGATCCCAGGTGCTTAGACCCTGGGATGTAGCCTTTTGGGGGTGCATGAAAGAATGCCCAGGGCTTCCCAGTATGGGTATTTTACAGACTTTCTCCTTGAGATTTTTACGGGTTACCAACCATGATGGCATGAAGCTCAGTTCTTTAAACATCCCTGTGACCAGAGGTCCTGAGGAACCTGGGAAGGTATTTTGAAGGTTGGGCACCATTCTGCTGGGTTATAATCATGTCCAACATCGACTCCATTATGAGCTCATTTCAAAACCACCTTTAAATTCGAACCTTCAGCTCTTCTCTTTCCTTTGTTTTGCTGTGTTGTAGATGTGAGAACATTGTCTCATTCCCTCCCCTGGGAGATATGATGGAAACATTTTAGGGCATCTTCAGTAGTGGAAAACACAGCACCAAGCTATCAGAGCATACAGTCCTACAGTGTGCCCGTAAACACCCTTCAAGATAGTTTCCAAAAAGTTATCCAAAGGTTTTGTCTTCTGTACATCTGACGTGCACAGGTTCACGGGCTGGAGGTTCTCAAAAACTCTGAAAACAAAAGATCTTTGTTATTTTTGATTTTTGTTTTATTTTAATCCTTCCCTTCAGATTTCAACCTCTCACTAAAGAGGTCTTTGGACGTTCTTTCTGCTCCAGTCATTGTTTTTCATGCATGTGTGCGCTCTGGGTATAAGAAAAGGCATGAAATGAAGGAAACGCCTGCTGAGAGCATACAATTCTGTGCAAACATGCCTCTCACTGCCATTCTTGCAATTCATCATAGATTTTCGGGCCAGTGCAGCCAATACTGAAGTTCAAAAATATCGAAGAAGTGATAAAAAGAGCTAATAGCACTGACTATGGACTCACGGCAGCCGTGTTCACAAAAAACCTCGACAAAGCCCTGACGCTGGCTTCTGCGTTGGAGTGTGGAACAGTCTGGTGAGTTGGAGCATGGCTTTCCAGAGTTGCATGCTTGCTAGCTTCATTACTCCTTCATTACCAGGGCTTCGATTGTATATTTTGTGCCAAGCACTAAGTGCTTTGCTTAATCCTCACGACCATATTCTGAGGTAGATACCATTGTGTGTCCATTTTACAGATGAGGAAATCAAGGCAGAGGTTGAGTGACTTGCCCAAGATCATACAGCTGGTACATAGCAGAGCGGGCTCTGGTGCCCATGCCTTTATTTTGCCCTGGTACTATATTGCCCCACTGACTTTATTTTTGGTCATGATTCTAAAAGCAGTGAAAGCACGGATGCTAGTCCCTGCCTTACCAATAATTCTGCACATTATGTATTGTTATCCCCATTTTAAAGATGAGTGAATTGAGGCTCAGAAAGGTTGAGCAACAAGCCCAGAATCATAAGCCAGGAAGCAGGAGAAATTTGAGGTCAGGTTTGTCTCATTTGAAAGCTAATTCTTACTCACCTGTACCATAATTTTTCTCTTCTTTTTTCTCACCTTCTCATTTCATTCCTATCCTAATGAAAAGCTCTGTACTTAAGTATATTTGAATTTTAGTTTCTGGTGGGAAGAATGAGAAGGCAGAAGTTGAGAGCACACTATTTTAATTATTGAAACTTGGGCAAAAAGCCATTCGTGAGGCAACACTCGGCATCAAGTGCTAATAGCTGGACTTTCTGAGATCCAGCTGAGTCTTGAGGTCACTGTGAGTGTCTTTTCATTTTTTCTAGGATCAACTGCTACAACGCCATCTATGCACAGGCTCCATTCGGTGGCTTTAAAATGTCGGGAAACGGCAGAGAACTGTAAGTGTTTCTGTCACTCCAGGCCTGCTGGTGGGGTGATAACTCATACTCCAGCCCCGCCCCCCCTGCTCTGTCTGGGTCAGCGTGTCCCAAAGGCTGTAGTCCCTTCCCTTTGGGACCAGTCCGAATCCCTCCTTTCCTCTCTCTCCTACCTCCTACCTTCATCCACAGCCTGCCCTCCTCGAGACCCCAGGATAAATCTCCAGCCTCAGCTTTGGTGTCCTTCCCAGCACCAGGGGACATTCTGTACATACTTGACACAGGCTGGCTGGATGAGGACATAGGCAGAACTGAAAAGTGCCCTTTTTTGCCAAAGTATGTCATTACTCATACAAATCCCCACCCTCAGCAGAGAAGATAGGCTCTGACCCAGATCAGTCCTGGACCTGCCCAGCCCTGCTCTCTGAGCCCAGCAGAGGCCCTGGGGATGTACTGTGGCTACTCTGGTTCCTTCTGGGTGCCTCTTTGGAAGCATATGGCAACACCTCCTACTGAGCCTCTGTGGCCCCATCAGTGTGCTCAAACCCACTTCATACCCCTCCACATTTCCCTTCTGCCTCTCCTGTTGAGAAAATGGCTCCATAGACTTAGATTAACGAGTGGACCTTCTTGTGTCTGGCCCAGGCTGAGGCACAGAGTTGGATGCAGCGTTATGGGGGCAGAGACACTGTGGTTTCCAGCTGATGCCATCTTCCCTCCCATGTCCTTCTCAGTGGTGCTCAGGGCTTTATTAGTTTTATGGACAAACATCTTGTAGCATCAGTGTTCCCAAGGAACCATTTGTGACAGCACTCAGGGCTGTTCTTGGGACATCTCTAAGGACTCAAGATCTTCCTTTTACTTGAACAGTCTGTGTTATTTATACACAAGTGCATTACCTTGTACTTGTCTGCATGTCTTCCAGTGGGAACAGATTCAGAGCCTTGCCCATGGCTTGGGCTTTGGTGGGGTCCTTGCGGGGCTTCCCTTCGAGATTCTTAAAGACATTATGAAGGAATAGGACTGGCTTCCTTCCCTGAAGAAATGCTCTTGACCAGTCTGCATGGAATTGGGGTCCCTTCCACCACCTCGTTCCTTTCTTGTCCCTTCCTGACTCACAGCAGATACCCCAGAGCCACCTGAGCATCTGAGTGGAGTGTGTCCATTGATCTCCTTATTCCTGTGACTGGTTTCCCCTTCAGGAAACTTCAGTAAATTCTTGGCCATGAAGACTGTGCAGAAACTGCATTTCCTTTCCCTAGTGGCTTGTTTGTATTTATGTTCTGTGAGCTCTGCTTCCTTGCCTCTTATACCTGCCTGCCTCCCAGGGAAAGCAGGCCTGAGCTGGAGTCACTGGGTCCCCTCCAGGATCCCCCAAAAGCAATAGCAGTGGCAACAACTGGCATTTGCTGAGCATGGGCTCTGTGGCAGGCTCTGTCCGAGCTCTCTGCACATGGCAATTCATGCTATGCTCACGATGGTCCGGGAGATGGGTACAGTGTTCTCTGAGGAGAAAACAGAGAGCTAGTAAGTGACAGACTTGGGAATGAATGCTGGCAGCATGGCCCTTGCACCCACCACAGCGTAGGGCCTTGTGCAACAGGGGTCACCTTTGTTAGCCACCGGAATGAAGCCAGCCAGGGCAGTGTGGTCATCTGTCTCCTCTGATGTGCTGCCCCAACAGTCAGGTTGTCAGGTCTGGGAAACCCAGACCCTGCACAGTCCTCCTCCCAGAGGCCAGACGCAGCCTCGTCCCACAGCAAGAACGCCAGTCCTCAAAGCAGATGGGAAAGTGTGTGGGGCCCGCCTGATTCCCAGTTCGTACTCACTCTGACGCCTCGCCACATTACTTTCCCACCTCGGCCTGCCTTGTCACCACCCTGTCAGGGCTGTCAGCTCTGTAGCATCCCCTCGCCTGGCACAGCGCAGGGCTTGATGAGTATCCGCAGAACACAGTCCATGTTTCATCCTGCCAGTTAGCTACGATCGGGACTTTTTTGAATGTCTGTTTTTTGGACCCTTGGCATATAATTTCCCAAGGCTTTTGATAAAAAATTTTAAAGTAATTCACAAGGAGCCTAGAAATGGCCTTGAAAACTAATTTCCATTTTCAGTTATCTCTAATTAATGTCTTCATATTGCAAGAAGTTCCCCTTTTTTAATGCTGGAGCACCACGCGGTGGATTCCATGGTTTTCCCCGTCCCTGGCTCCTGGGGCCGGGCCGGCTACCCGCCGCCCACCCACAAGCCCCTCCAGGATTTGTTTCTGTGCAGGTCTTGGGACGGAGCCTGCAATTTTTCTTCCTTCTGGGTACTTTTTCTTCTTAGTTCTTTGTTTTGCTTTGTAATAAAAGTAATATATTAAACAAAAAGCTAGATAGTAGAGACATGTGGAAAGTCAAGGTCTCCCTCCCCTGATCCCCAATCCCATTTGTAGAGGTAAACACTGTTCAGTAGTTCGTTTATTGGTTCATTCATTCACTTGGCAGATATTTATCGAGCATCTTTGACTCAGTAGGCATGATGCTAGGCTCTGAGCATGTGGCAGTGATGGATGTTAGAACCTGACTTTCTGGTGAGGTTTAATGGGAGGAAGACTGGACTCATGGACGACCCTGAGTGCCAAGGTGACAGAGACTGGGCAAGAAACCAGCTAGGAGACACCACATTGAGTTGAATAACGAGGTGCAGAAATGGGAAAAATGAGGGGATCCATGTGCTTATTCTCATAGGAGTGATTTTAATACTGTATTTATTAGGTATGTGCTAATTCAACATGATTTCATCACTTTGTTTGGTACATACAATGGATGTAAATATGTGTGTTCTTTCTGTTGTCACATGAAATGGGAGCAAACTACCTTGTGCTCTTGAGAATGGGTTTTGGATAACCTTCCATTCTTTTTATTGATTGTCTCCTATGATGGACTTTTGTGTTATTTCCAAGGGGTTTTGCTATGACAAACCATGCCGATGTATTTCCATGTCCGTAAATCTTTATGTGCTTGTGGGATATTGTTTTCAGAATAAATCCTAAAATTGACTGATCTGCCATGTGAAGATAAGCTCAGCACTGTTTTGGTTTGCATTTCTTTAATTGTGAGGGAGTTGAGCACCTTTTCCACACTTATTGGTAACTTATATTTCTCTTTCTGCAAACTGACTATTCATATCCTTTGTCAATTTTTCCATTTGATCCTTTGTGTTTGTCTTATTGATTTGTAAGAGCTTTTTGTATGTTAAGGAAAACAGCACTCTGTTTCTCACACAGTGTTGTAAATGTTTTTGTGGTGTTTTTTTTTTAATTTGTCACTTGCCTTTTGTTTTTTTTTAATGGAGTTTCTGCATTACAAATATTGAACATAACCTTCTGTTTATGGCTTTTATATTTTGTGTTATGTTTAGAAATGTCACAAAGTAATTCACTCATTATCATGGGTTCTTGAACTGTTTGTTTTAGGAAACTACCTAAAAGTCTCAATCATACATTACCAGTAAAATAGCTTTCTACCATTCACTGTGGGTCTGGGCAAGGCCTGAGAATCTGCATTTCTAGCATGTTCGGTGGTGAGGCTGACACTGTTAGTCTGGGGTCCACACTTGGAGAACCACTGGTCTAAGGGATGAGATGGGATTCTGTCTCACATCTTTCTAGCTATGGAGCCTCCAGCGGCCACCTCTACTTCCACCTCTTTTCCTAAACAAGTACACATTTTTCTTTACTTAATAGTGGGTCAAGCGCTATAGAGGGATTTAAATCTATCCAAAGCTGCCCCTCAGTTCTGGAAAGGACAGCTACCCTGAGGATGGCCCGTGGTGCCAGGGAAGGGTCATCTGGGCCCTACAAGACTTAAAGAAGGGAAAATATACCAAGGACACTAACTTGAAGGCTGTGGCCTCCCTGTGTCCAGTCTGTGCTAACGTCTGCTCCCCTGGTCCCTCCAGGCTGACCTTGCTCCTCCTGCAGCTGGTCCCCAGCTGTGAGCTCCAAGGCCAACTCCAGGGCCTCAGTGTTCTGTCCCTCTGGCCCTCTGGCCATATCCCCATTTAATAGCCTTGAGCCTTTGCCTCTTCTATCTCTTCAAACGGCTCCAAATTGCCATCTAAGTGTTACAAACCCAGTATAATTTCTGCTCCCCACCTTCCCTCTCGTTCTCCCACCCAGGTCCTCTTTTCTTGTGCTGTACCCTGACCCAGGAATTCATCTCTCTCTTTTTTTAATTCTTTATTCTTCAAAGGTAACCCCTTAGTCCTTCTGAATATTTCAAGAGCATCACACACAAAATCTTGCTGTTTATGCTCGGGTTACATATCCAGTTATTTAAACTGTACTATAGAATGGCTAAGTGATGTGCCTTTTTTGAGTTTTCCTCTTTTCTGTGATCACAGAGGTGAATATGCTCTGGCCGAATACACAGAAGTGAAAACTGTCACCATTAAACTCGATGACAAGAAGCCCTGAAGGAAAGGTGGGCTCCTTCAAACATTGGACGGCTGAATGTGGTAGATCAAACTAGCCGAAGAAAACACTACATTTCCGACCTTCCCGGGACACTTTCTTCTGGAGACTTTAAATCTGCTTGATTTGATGACTTTTATTTTCCTCTCATGCTCATGTTTTATTGACCAAACTGTGGGTGTCTATATGTTGTGTGCAAAATTGCAGTCCTGCCTGGGGAGGGAGCTATTGGCTATTTCTGTTTTTCCCTTTAGACCAAGTCTGGAGACAGTGAAGATACTCAGGGCATTGTTAAGTGGAAGTGGTATTTGAAGTGTCTGGCAGTTGCTTAAAAATGCTTTACTGAATCTGACTCCAGTAGGAACATGGGGGAAACTTCCTGCATGTTCCACAAGCAGGACCCTGCACCTGTGTTCTCCCCAGGGTTACCTGCTCGCAGAACAAGCCTCTCCTCTTTCCGAGGTAGGGGTGGGACCATTCAGGGGAAACGGGTTAGCACAAAATTTTTTTTAAAAAGGGGGATTTTGTGTGGATCTAATATGGGGAGCTTTTGGGAAGTGTAAACCATGGAAGGGAGCAGAGGTCTTGGGCATGCACAGGTGCAGGTCTTTGAGGACTGCATATGGACATTGACCATAGGATTCAGCTTAAAACCAATACTGACTTTGGAATATGACCAAATCAACAACCTAAAGAGCTTACTTGAAAATTACATCATGGTCTACCCTAACCAAGACATTTTCCTAAGCAGAAAACATCATTAGTATCACCTTTGCTGCTAAGGATCCAACGTTCTAACACCACAACAGCATAGCATATCTGAGGATAATTAAGCCTTGCATTTGACAAATCAGAGCCATAATTCACTTTTATGAATTATGCATTTCTACCATATTCACTAATAGTTTATGTTAAGCCCATGTAGTTTTCTTTTTCTCCAGTTCTGCTAACCATTTTAGATTAGTAAAGCACACACAACTGGAAAGACTTCTGTTATAATACAGCCCCTGTTTTGGAAGTCCTGTTTTGACATTAATTTCTGATTAGTTAATAAATAACACCTGGATGTCATGGAGGAACTGGATCATTATCCAAGTGGCCTAAATAGTTCACAAATAGGTTGTGGAATATCCTTTTCCTCTTTGGGTATCCAAATAATGTGCAATTCCATGTTTTAACTTGGAAAACTGAAAGAGTTCACATATAGCTTTAAAACAAAAGCAAACAAATTATGTTATTCGGATACTTTTACTGTTACTAGCTTGTACTTTTCTAATTGGGAAATGGTGCTTATGTGTGGGAATCAAGTTGGAGGGGGCAATGTTGAAATGAAGCTATATGTCACCACCAGTGTGTGTATAAAGAAAAGTATATATGAAATGGGGTTATCATCCCTGTTGGAGATATGCGACACAAAATTTACTTTCTTCTCTTCCTCAGTTAACACATCACTTATATTACCAATAACTTGTTAAATCAGGATTCGACTTCATACACTGAATTTTCAGTATTTTATCTCAAATAATTATAGACTGCAACTGTGATAGTAATACATTAGAGAGTTCCTATTCTTTCATTGTACAATAATGCCTTTAATATGAAATGCTACATTATTTATAATTGGTATAGTTAATGTATCTTTTTATAGTTGTAAGTACACAGAGGTGATATATTTAAACTTCTGTAATATACTGTATTTAGGAATGGAAATCTATAGTTTTAGATTTCACTTCTTTTGAGGTTTACCCCTGTGGTATGGTTTAAAAATCTATCTGCCTGGGAATTCTGATCCTAACTGCAGATTGTGTTCAACAATGCAACAACAATAAAATAAAATTGGATGTTTGAGAAATATTATGTTTTTTCATTGAAGGACCAAACTCATTTTAATTCTGTGACTGGCCTTTCTTTTTCTGAGATCTTCTGTACAAAATGGCTTATAATAAGACAGAATCAACGACTCCAGAATAAAATTACATTTGCTCAATCACTCAGGCCCAGTGCTTTGCCTGAGTGTGAAACCCATTTCTGTGGGTGTGGGGTTGGCCAGGCAGGGTGCTGGGCCTCAGAGGTTCTCCTTCTTAGGTGGCTAAGTTTAAGCTGGCATCTAAGCTGCCCAAGTCTCTCTTCATCATATAATGATGGTGACGTGAGTGTGGAAAATAGTGGGGAGGCTTGCATTTAGGGAAAGCATTTTGCCCCCAACTGTGAGCATTTTGTCACTTTTCTCTGAGGATCTGAGGTGTTTGGGTTTAACTTACCTGCAGTTTCTAAGGAAGAAGACTCAATCGCCAAGTTGTGAGCTGACAAGACCATCCCTTGTGCTTGGGTGGGTCCACCAAACTCAACCTGTGCGTTTGATATTGACAATCCAGGTCACTTTGTGCGATGACAAAGCACCACCCCTTTAAGGAAAAAACTTAGAGACTTGAATCAGATCTCTGTTAACGTACGCATTTATGTGTGTATTAATGTATCTAGTAACATCCATTTCTCAATCCAAATGTGAGCTGAAAATGATAGGAAAATGACATTTTCCCTCAATTGGTTTACCAGAGTATGACTCCCTTAAGGGAACCATTCTGGACAGTAGACAGAGTGTGGTGTGCGTATGTGTGTGCATGTGGTGTGCACATGCACTTGTGTGCCTGCTGGGGTGGGCACATTCTCTGCAGGTGGACCCTGTGGAAGGCCTTAGCTTCTCTGTTGGTGGATGAAGCCTTTTAATGTTTTCACTCCATCCACCTAGCCATGTGTCTGACTTATCTTGAAGGTGGATAACACTAACTGACCTGGAGCAACCTTCCTATGGGAACCTGCCACTAAAGCATGCCTAATGGACAGAGTTAGATGCTGGGATGTGACCAGCTCAAAATAGATCAGCCGTGTGCCCAATGTTCTGGCTGTTTTCTAAGTCTATTCCCAAGCCCATTTAAAAGGACAGTTGGGTTGCCTCCATCCCCACTGGCCACGTCCCCTCCAGTGTCTGCCGTGGCGCCAGGCGTGCGTTTCCTCCCGGTGGCGCTAGGTGGCGGGGCCGTGCGCCCTAAAGGCGCCGCACTGCCGTCGCGGGCCTCCCACAACACAGCGGACGCCACGCCCTGCAAATTATTAGGGACTTTTTGGTAGTAATCACACTGCTGCCCCTTGCAAACTGGTACGAGCACCTCAATGGTGAGAACAGGATTGCAAAACTGAGCCACACCCTTTTGGAAGGGCGTCTGGTGGCGGGAGAGCCGGAGAGGAAGCCTCTTGGGAGCAGAGCAAAGCTTCCCAGGGGTCCCCTCGCCAACCAGGAACCCAAGGAACCGCTCCACGTAACCACTGCCTGGGGTGTCCACGAGGTCGTTTTGAGGGCCCTGCGTCTGCACGGGTTATGTGAAATGGCAGCGAGGGTTATGGCGATTTGTCTCTATTTTACGCTCAATCCTAGGAATATTGGAGTCATGACATTACACAAGAAGAGCTTAGGATGCGCTGGTTCTGCCAGGGGGTAGAACCATCCGCTTTTTCTGAGCGGGCTTCTCCTTCCTGGGAGGGCACGTGGAGCCCAATCTGAGGCCTGCGTGCAGCACGGGCACAGATCTTCGTGGTCTGCGTTTGGGTATTAGCCTTAGTGGTGTGATGAACACGCTTATGGTAGGTTGAAACATGATAAATTGCCGACATTCCACGTTTTACTGCCCCTCCCCCCAAAAGCAGGCAGTTAGAAATGATTCACAAATAGCAGTATCTTTGCATATGTTCACAATTCGTAAATTCAGGTGGTGGAGAGGTGCATCTTGCAAAAGATTAACGCTTTAAAAATACGGATTTCTATGCTGCCCTGTAAAGAGCTGTACATAAATGAATATTCCCCATCTTTTTAATATTTACAACCGGAGTGTACGGCCAACATACAAGTTAGAGATTAATCTGCCGATTTTGCTGCTACTAGAGCAGAGGGACTGTGAAAGCTGGGCTGAGTCGAGAACCGACCAATCTTACCGCTGCGCCCGCTCCGCGTGGAGAGAGCGGGGATCCGAACCTGGCGCAGACTCGGCGCGAGAAGGGCCCCGGAGTGCGAGCGGTGAGCGTGACCACCTGCGTTTTACGGCTGGGGAAGCTAGGGCGGGCCACCTAGGGGACTCCTCGTGCCCATTGTGGGGAGCGCCGCCAGCGGACCCTGGGAGCACGGCGGCCTC
>NW_007726147.1:296340-330209 GCF_000696425.1 Galeopterus variegatus
CCTGCCCCTCCCGGGGACCGGGAACCGTGCGCAGGGTCGGCGTGGAGCCCTGGCCTCTGCCTGCCTGCCCGCGGGCCCGCTCTCCAGGCTGCCGCGCGGTCGGGCATGGGTGGCCCTGCCCAGGGACCGCGCGGGCCACAACCCGAGGAGAGCGGAGGGCGCAGGGCGACCCCCGCCGCACACCGCCGCTCTCTCTCTCCCGGACCCCTAACCAGCCTGCGGGCTGGGGCTGTGCTGGGCCAGGGCGCGGAACCCCGCGCACTACGGGGCCGAGGCTGTGGGGAAGCAGAGGGAAGAAACAGAAGTAGGAAAATACCCCAGGGCGTCTCTACGTTTCCTCTGCCTTTGGAGAAAACCCTGCCCTTGAACTTGGAGCTGAAGGAGCGTGAGCGCGCGCGTGTGAGAGTGCGTATGAGTGTGTGTTGGGAAAGGACTGCCCAGAAGTCTCTCTCTGCCCCGGGGAGGGCGGCCTGGTGATGCCGGCTGGCCCAGCGCGCCTTCACTCGCCTCCAAGTGTGGGACAGGCCTCTTGCCCAAGCGTCGCCTCTCTGGCTGGTACAGATAAATCTGCCGCTCCTCAGTCTGCAGGCGACTTCCTGGCTGGAGGGGGAGATGGAGCCTAGGAAGGATGGGGGTCATCTGGGAGATGGTGGGGGAAAATTTGAGGGACCCTGTGACCGGCTCAACCTGCCCCTTCATAATTTGAGGCCACGAAATTTTTCTCACCCCAACACATTTTTCTCACTCACAACACCCACCCTTGCAGCAGTGGGAGCACTAGAGAAAGAGGGGCACATAGTTATGCTTTTAGCAAACCTCTTACCAAAGGCACAGAACACTATTGTTAGAGTTTGCCACTCACTCATATGGTATCAAAGTACTCAGGCATCAGAGGGACAAGTAGAATATGCACAATTTGGGGAAACATTAACATTAAATGCCTTTTATCTTTGCTTATGTCCAGGAAGAAAAAAACTAAGTTAATCACATACTAATCTCACACCTAATTTGTTCCTAAAGGAGGTTTTAGGGTCAGCCAAACCTCTCCCTCCCCCAGGCTTCCACAGCTCAGGAAGTGTCCCCCTAGTCAACTCCATTGCTCAGATCAAAAACCTGGGAGTTATCCTCCACTCCATTTCCTCATCTCTTGAATTTAGTCTGTTAGCAAGTCCTGTTGGGTCTACCTCCAAAATGCGTCCTGGTCTGTCCTCTTCTTTCTCAAAGCCTCCACCCTTGTCCAAGGTACCGGCATCTCTTTCCCATACGATTACGGACCCCCTTCCCCCCATTCTCTGGTTGGCAGCCAGAATGATTTTTTTTTTTTAATTGGTAAATTGGATTGTGCTAGTCCTCTTCATGAACTCTTCAATAGCTTCTCCATGCAACTGGTATGTAATCCAGGGCACCTCCTTCCCCTCACACCCTCATGGGATCTGGCGTCTGCCATCTCAGGTCACCAGGCCATTGCCCTCCAGCATGGGGCCTCTGTATTGCTGGCCGTACTCTTCACACGGCCTAGAAGGCCTTCTCTGGCCACCTTCTCTAAACCCACCATCTCTGTCAGGTCCCTCACTCTGGACAGCGGTTCCCACTGTCTGTGTATTCCTTCTTCACCTGTTTAATTTCCCCTTAATTACCTTGTGGTCTCCACTGAAGCTCCTGAGGTCAGAGACAGGATCTGTCTTGCTCACTGCTGCGTCTTACTGCCATAACCCTGCTGGGGAGCACCCTTCCCCTCTCCAATCTTTGGGTGTTCCTCTGGGATTGAGGACAATATATTTCTCTGTCCTGCAGCTCTGAGATATTCTGATGTCCACAAACCCATTAAACACATTTTGCAGGCAAGCCATATTGGTCAAGGGATGCTAATAGCACTAAACGGATGCCTAGAACCATGGGCCAGCCATTTCGACCAGGCTTTTGATTCAAAGGAGCTGGGTGATATGAGCATTTCTAACATGCTTCACTCGCTGGGGTATTCCAACTTTGGTGTTAAGCCTCCTGAAAAATTACCTGTTTCTCCCCTGTCTGAAACTATATAGCAATTAGTTATTTACTGTCTTCCTTCCCCACCAGCTTCAAAAACTCATGAAATTTACTCCTCCTGGGCAGGGCTCAATAAAAACGTAAGCAGAATGAATGTCAGGTTCCTCTTTTTCCTTTTCATTAAGTATTTAGGTTTTTTCATTCATGCAAGTATAAAGAGTTGGCAAAAGGAAATTGGTGAGGTTTTTAAAAATTGTTAAAACAATCATTACTGCAGAAAACCTCTTTTGAAACCGTCTTTGGGATGTATAATGAAAATACTCCTGTGTAACTTACAACCATGATTTGTTGCATTGGTCTGAACCCAAAAGAAGCAGGAGGAAAGGAAGATTCTGTTTGAGGGTAAAGATTGAGCAAAACTTGAGTTACCTCATCTTGAAACCTCTACCTTAGAGTATAAGCCAGAATACTAATTATAATTTAAAAACTGCTCCAGGGGCAAAATCCTCCATTGGTAAACTGATTTTTAAAAGGAAACTGAAAATGAAAAGGGGAACAAAATGTTCTGGGCGAGAATTAGCCTAGAATATTTTTAAGATTTTTTTTAACTTAAATATATTACGTGGTAAGACACTTCTATTTTCAGAAGGAATGTCTACTGTTAGGATTTTTGAAACGTTGCTGGGTTTGTTTGGTAGCTCTTTTAGAAAGGTGTTATGAAAGCAGATGGCAACTGTGGCTCTCGGTTTCTGGATGCTGATGTATGATTTGGAGCCTTTGTTTTAAAGCAGATTCTGTCTTGCTGGTTCTCCCTATCCCTGTCTCAAATTCATTTTCCAAATCCGGTTTTGAAATTTATAAAGCTTTACTAATGTCCTACATTTTGTCCAGATCGATTATTTCTCCTTTTCTCCTTGGACTTTTCAGGCTCCCCAACTTCAAACGTGGTTTCTCTAGACCTTTCCCTCTTTGGTTCAGAAAGAAGCTAGTTCATACTGAGTGTTGTCACAGGTGCAGGGCTTTTCTAGCCCCACCTCCTCCTGCCGGTGCCTAATTTTCAGGCTTTTAGATGAGAAATTCCAAGTGCTCTCCCAGCCTTGTTCTGTAGCTTGCTCAGTGCCTATGCTGTTCAGGGCACTTTCTAGAACACACCCACTGGAGAGACAGAGCGTCTGCCCTCCGCATTGATATTCTGAGCGTGTTAACCAGATGGGAGGCAGGAGACCCTCCCAAGTCTGCGTACTGTTATTACAGGTAAAGATCACACCGGCCCTGTTGTAGAAAGTGACTGCAGAAACTTTTCCTTAAATGAGTTCTCACAGTAATCCTGTGGGATTGCCAGGGTATGGGGGTGCATGTCTATTTTTAACAGATGGGAAAACTGAGACACAAAAAGTTACAGCTTGAGGTCACTAATGTGTGACAGAAGCAATCCATGCCTTTGACATCCAGACCGTGCTTTTACCTTTACATATTCTTAGGTGTTATTTATATGACCCTGATTTTCTTTATTATTATTATTTTTTGGCTGCACTATCACTCCCCATTACGGAGTTGTCTGTCTCAGGGAACACAGACGGGTTGCTGGTTACTGCATACTTTAGGTATAGGATAGACTATACAAACACTGATAGGAACGCGTGCATTTCATATGGTAATACCTTCCTGTCATGCACTTGCCCCATGCCAGCCCTGAGCTGGGCCTGGGTCTTGCCCTCAAGACATTTCTGGTCCTTTAATCACCGTAGCAGGATGGGCACTGATGTTGGGGGGACCTCTAAGCTCAGCAGGAGCCCAGCACAGAAGAACAGCTCCTGGCCTCACAGTTTATCACAGTCTCATCAGTTTTAGGAGATTAGTCTTAATCTAACTCAGACTTTCTCCTCCTTGGAACTATTGGGGGCCAGATAATTTTTTCTTGTGGACAGCTGTCCTGTACACTGTAGGATATTTAGTAGCTTCCCTGACCTCTATCCACTAGATGCCTGTAGCACAACCCCCTGCACCCCTATCAAGTTGTGACAACCAAAAAATGTTTGTAGACATCACTGAATTTCCCCTTGGGGAGAGACAAAACTTATGGGGTTCACTTCTGTTAACCCCCAAAGCTCAAACTGAGTTGACTTCATAACCACTGTCAATTCCTTCCAGACCCCTTCTCTTTGGTATTGATTCCTGGCTGCCCTTTGGGATTACATGCCCACCTCTGGGCTTCCAGAAGAGTCTGTCCTGGGCAAAGGGAGGGCCTTGGGTTATGGTGGCCCATGAGTGTGTCTGCCCCACCTCAACTGGAGTGTGAGTCTCTGAGAGCTGCAGCTGCTGTGCTCTCTGTGCCGCGCACAGGGCCTAGCTTCTTTGCAGGTGACAGTGGATGTGTGTTGAGTGAATAATGATCAAACCTTTTCCCAGTAGGTGTTTAACGATTATTTTGGGCTTTTTTGATACTGTCCTGAGCCCGGTGTCGAGGTGGGATGGGGGGAACTCTGTCCTTTCACTGCCCCCACCTGACAGATTTGGCTGGATAGAGGGACTGTGAAAAGGAATGCTGCAAAGGAGAGGAAAATATCAGTGAACCAATGTAAATGGCAAATATTGGCATGGGGCACAGGGCAGGACTTGAATTTAAAAAGCTTTCTGCTTTTATTATGTTTTTCACCACTAGGACGAGAAAGCTCTCTGCCCAGCTATGACTGCATATCCATGCCTTAACCCACCTCACGGGCAGCAGTGGTGACATCAGCAAAACCTGCCTTTGGAAATCGGCTGCCTCAAGGGTTGATGGCTGGCATGTCGCGGAGACCACCCAGCATGTACTGGTGTGTGGGGCCGGAGGGGTCAACTGTGTGTCCAGATTGCACCATGGAGACCCATAACGGTAAGGGCAGGGTTGGCCTTGACTGCTTGGGTGCAGCCTGCTGTGCTTGTCCTGTGAGAAGTCTAGAGTCTATAAGAACAAGGGGCTTTCAACCAAAGGACATAAAATGCCAATTATTTTGTGCCTTTTCATCATAAAATATATCTTGGGATTCTCACTTAAATTCTAAACACTGAGGGGCCATGTACAAAATTTATTGTGGACTTGAAGATCTTAAAAATTGGAGCATCATTTAGTGTTGGTTAAAGGAACTTTTTTTTAAGTGGGGATTTGGTTTTGGTTCTGCATTATAAAAGTGATACATATTTATTAAAGAAAAATTGAGAAAAGAAAATAAAGGAAAGTAGAAAAAAAAAAAAATCACCCAGAGCCCTACCACCCCAAACTCAACCCAAGCACAGTTAACATCTTGGCATGTTCTCTTCTAGTCTGCTTCTCTGTGCTTAAAGGACTTTGTTTTAACTTTATTGTACTTATAAGTTGTAAATAATTTTGTGTCCTGCTTTTTTCTTCTAACCACCTGTCAGTGGTAACTTATCTAAGGCACCACCTCGCTCATGTGATCAAGAGAAACATCGTTTATATGGGAGCACCATATAAAATTATTGACCTAATCCTTAGGCTCCTGTTGGACATCATTAGACATGTGGGTTGCTTCTCGTTCCCTTTTCAAAAAGCATTCCATTCCCGTCTTTTTATACATGGTTTCAAGACTATTTCCATAAAATATATTTACAGAGGTCAGATTATTGAGTTTGAACATTTTTGAGCCTCTTTATGTGTATTACCAAATTTTCCACTAGAGTTGCACCACTTTTAACACAAATAGAGTATCATTGATATTATTAACAATAAATATTTGTTAATCCTTTAGTATGTACCAGGCACTGGGTTCAAGGCTTTATGAAATAATCTCACTTAATTCTCACAACAACCAGACATCTGAACCCTGCCTTAGTCCTAGAACACTTACTCTTCTAGGCCGTCCTGCAGGGTTTGAGAGGGCCCAGATGTTTGTATCCTCAGCTGTGTTAATGATCAGGCATTGAATGTGGCTCAGCAGAGGTTTTGTTCAGTTGCTTGAGTGTTTTTTTCTTCATCTAAAATGTCTACAGGCTAACTAGGGTGATATTTCTGGAAGGTTTCTTTGCACATAAATTAAATTATGAAGTGGGAGAAGAATTTGCTTCTTGACATTGCCTGGCACTAAATGTTCCCAGAGTATTTGATTTGCCTCTTTTTAAGTTTTATTTTTCTTTTATTCAGTTACTTATTAGAAAGACCTTGATGTATCAGTGTGGGGTCAGGGTGACATGGGCAGTAGAATGCTATACCCGATTGTGGGTGGCACCTCCACCTTTCCAGTGCACTTCCAGCTCCGTTATCCCACCTGCTGCTCCTCTCAGCAGGCCTGAGGAATGAAGGATGATGGTGTTGGCATGGACATTAGGTCCATGTGGGGTGTGTTGGGTAGGTGATTGTGTCATCTAAAAATGCCCCACAGGGGACTCTGCTTCATCCCCTTCCTGTTCAAGACTTGGTGATCTAAACACGTGTTTCTCACTGCTGGCCCACAGAATCCCTCGGGAGCCTTTCAAACTGGCACTGTCCAGGCACCATCCAGACCCACCAGAACAGCATCTTGGGAGGGGGCAGGCAGGGACATTTTTTAAAGATTCCCCCATGATGTGCAGCTGGGGTTGAGAATCAACCAGTCTAAATGGTGTGAGTCCCATAGAGCCGCACTTGTCCAACTGTACTGTGCGCACAAATCCCCTGGGGTTCTTGGAGAAATGCTAAGTCTCATTCAGTAGGTCTGGGGCACAAAGAGCCTGCATTTCTAACAGGCTCCCCGGTCATGCCGATAAGTAGCAAGGCTAAGACGATGCTTTCTGAGTCCCCAGGGATCCCCTATTGACTCTTCACGGTCCCAAGGACCTGAACAAACCTGGAATTGCCCCACCTCCAAGCTTGGGGGAGAACAGATAACCAGAAAACATTAATGTGCACTGAGAGGCCAAACCATTGATACTCCTCAGCCCGCCGTGTTTTCCTTAAAGCTCTGGTTCTGAGCTTTACAGTGTTCCTTAGTACATTCCTCTCTTGATAGCTGTGGTTGCCAGCCTGGAAAGAGCAGACTCAGAAAAGTCTTTTCTGCCCCAGAGACCTCTTTTTCCTCACTGGAATCTGAGGACACCCCACTGTCCCTGTTCTGAATAAACCTAAGGACACTTACAAGGGTCAGAAGTCTGAAGGGACTTATGCAGCCCCAGTGGGTACTGTTCTGGGTGCTTGGAGTTGGAGACAAGAAAGACAGGGAAGTGACATCCTGTGAACCTCTGAGTGTGGGGGAGGTGTTTGTGCAGGGACCAAACACACAAAACACAGAGCTGAGCAAGATGAGAGGAAAGTGACCTGAAATTCACCAAAAAATCCTGTCCTGTGGTTCAGCATGAAAGAAATCATATTATACATTAATGAATTACAGTAATGATTGAATCCTCATAAGAAATCTTATAAAGAAGCTGCCAATTTTTGCCCATACGCTGAGAGTGTGAACAGAACAGTTGGTATCAGGAGAGCTGAGAGCCTGGGAGCCTGCCCCTGGAGCTAACTAACAGAATTTATTAATTCCAGGGGTTAAACCCTATGACACCCCGCTCTGCAGAGCCCAAGTTTAAAACATCACATGTTGGATTTCATTCTCATAGAATATAAATATACACACCAAGGCCACAGCCAAGGGCAAGTAACACTCAAAGGGTAGTGTCCCACCTGTGTTTCAGGCTCACAGGCGCTATGCTCTGCTTACCTGCAGTGTTGACATTTTCTACGATGAACGCATGTTCCTTTTTTGTGTTTTGCATTCCTTTTGCCATCAGAAGAATAATGTTGCAAGGCATTTTTTAAACTGCTGTTTCTGTAAGTACTGACATTTCATGATTAGGATCTAACCGGCAAGTGTGCTCATATTCGAGGTCAAATTTGTTTCAAAGGCCTCTTTCCCCTTCATGTCTTTCTGAAACAAATGGGGGGATATTTGACTCAATGCAAATGCTCATCTGCAGCTGAGCCCTCCACAGAGTCCACCCTTGAGTGTGTCCCCAGAGGATGAGCTGAATGTGTACCACCCCCTTCTTTCCCCCAGACTTCCCAGGATCCTGGGAGCCCTGCTTCCCCCACCCAAAATCCACCGGCCTCCCCTCAGAGAACTCTGTTCCAGAACTAATCCCCAGCTCTGACTAAGAAAAGCTGGCTGCCAAAAGTTGGCTCTTAATATAAGAGCCAAGTGGTTTGCTCAAATTATGGAGGAGCAACTCTCTCACCCTTTAAAAATCCTTGGAAGATACATTTTTGAAAATGATAAAGTCATTATACTTCCATTATGGTTGAGAAAAAGACCTAAGCTTTAATAAAACACATTTTTTACTGTGGGGCTTTGGGTAATGGTATTTTGTATTTTTCATTTGCGTGCTGGGTGTGTCTTCACACCCCTGCGTGTTTTGACTTGTGTGGCCCGACCTCACGTTTGTTTAGAATGGCTAACCCTTTCCAAGCCCATGACCTGGGGGTGCTTTGCCCAGCCGCAGCATGGGGCCGGTGGGTGCTGCCAAGTGGCCTGCCGTGTGTGGCCAGCTGTGTGTTAGTACAGCACTCTTGCATCCCAACAAGGTGTGTCACAACCGTAACTGCATTGGCACCGTCCGCAGTCAGCTCACCTGCAGTGCGGGAGGAATGTTTAGAAAGCGCTGATGAGTTTAGCATGTGCGAGTCAAAAGAATGCGAGGCAGTGAGACTCCGGGCAGGCTACTTTGACAAACATGTCATTAGACATTCTTTTGTGTGTTTGACATCAGAGTGGAAAAACCTGTCCTGCCAGCTGAGGTAGGCACCTGGGGAAGTAAAGAAGCAGGGAAACTTCCAGATCATTCAGGCTGAGAGCACTTGGTGAGCCTCTCCTGGATCGCAGAGGGTGGGGGTGCTGGGGCAGACATCGCCCAGTCGGGGGCTCTCTGTGAGTGCCCTGAAAGCCCTCACACAGCTGCCTGCCTCTGTCCACCACTGGACCCAGCATGGACCAAAGGAGGAGATGGAACATTCCGGAGAGTCTTCAAACCCCAGGTTGTTATACAGCTACTTCCAATGTCCTTTATTTATTTATTTATTTATTTTCTCCTTTGGCTTTTTCAAATCTGTATTAAAAATATAACTTCTTAGTATAAGAGCCAAGTGGTTTGCTCAAGCAGGGGCTCTTCCTGTCTTCCAGAAATAGAAGTAGGAAATAGACTGAATTCGGAAGTGTCCTAGTGTGGTAGCCCGCTGTCTTGCAGCCGCTGTAGGCAGTTCTATGAGGAACAGACCCATTCTGATGAAGCAGCCCACATCTCTAACCTGTTCCTCATGTGCTGCTCGCTCCTGATGGGCTGTGTTCACACCGTGGGGGCCAGGAGAAGAGGGGTGGACAAGGCTTTGCTGGGCAGGAGACTGCGGTCATCGGGGCTCCCTCCTCCAGCCTGGCTGCAGGAGCATACTGGGTCCCTCCAGGGAGCATAGCCAGTGTCTGGTAAAGAATTCCTTATTGCAAGGCAAAGGAAAGGCCAACTAATTGGTGGCCCAGTGGTGGCAGAAACAGCTGTGGGCATCCATCCATGCAGGGGGCAGTTAGCACAGCTGTGCTTTATGCCCACAAAGCAGAGCCCAACTGCAGAAGCTCTGGACTTGATGAGGCTTTTAACATCAACCTTAGTCTGAGGCTTAGATCTCCTAATTATTTGTCCAGAATATGCTTGGTTCCTTCTAGCAATGAGGAGCTGTCTACCTTCTGAGCAATGCCAGCCTTTCTGTGGACCGGTCTGTTAGGAAGTTTGTGCTATGGAAATCTGTCCTGCTGTCATTGCATCTAGCTCCACCCGTCTAGGCTGACGGGAATCTCTTCACCCCTTTCTTGGAGTAACTGAAAGCAGATGCCTTGCCCTCCCTGTGGGTTCCTTTTAAGGCACAGTAAGCCATCCCCCTACCTCCAAGGGCAGTCAGTGGGCAACCCCACGTGCCCCACTTGGATACCACTTAAACATTTTTGTACCTAAGTCTGTCTATGGACTAATCATTAAGATACGGTTGCCTGGGTCCGGGGGAGATCTGCCCCCCACCTCCTCTCCACCCTTGCATGGAAAAGCCCTCCAGAGCACCCCTACTCACCCACCCCATTCTAGGCAGCAAGAACCTAGAGGTGGTGGCTCGTCCAGAGCCTCAGCTGTCACCACCTCCCTGCCTCTCCTCCCCTACACTTGCTCGCTGACTCAGCTCCCTTCATCTGGGATGGGCAGAACAGCCCCACCTGGTGACCTCTGCACTTGCTGGGAAGCAGCCCAAGTCCACTGTCATGCATCAGCAACCAAGAGGGACACTTTTCTTTCTAGCCATCCGCCCTGGTCCCATGAAGAGGTCAGTGGCTTGTAAGCAGGAAGATGTCTGCACAGACATCCCCAGGTCCCTGAGCAGAAGGACGAGGATTTTCACCCATATGTCAGGTTTCCTAGTCCACATGAGTCAGACCTTGAAGGAGCCATGATTAGGGATTTTTATGAAATTCTTCAGTTCTGTGGGAATAGGCCCCTCCCCCTCCCAATAACATATAGGTCTAAACCCTAGTGTATGGATTTCACGTACATTTTCAGTAACCCTGATGAATGAAAATAGGGAGCTACTAATATTCCTTGGAAGTCCCAGCTCTTCATCCCTTCACCATCCAGGCTGCCCCATGTTCAGTTTGTCCAGATTCCACTTAACCATATCTTGCTATTTATTCGGTGACATTTGTTATAAAGAAGAAAAGAGAAAAAAAATTAAAAAATAGAAACATGCATCTCAAGCAATAGACTCCTTCCTTTGATGTTGTAGAAGGAATCACACATTTTTCAGAAATTATATTTTCAACTCCAGAGAACTTCCTAGAATTCCAGCTAGTTTTGCCAGTTCTTGCAAGGGTTGTGCCCAGCCACTCTTCTCATCCTCCATCCGGCACCCAAGGGCCAGGGCACCTTGCCAAGTGTTGTCTTAAAATCACCTACCTGGTCATTTCAGGAGGACCAAAAACAAAAACAGCTTCATTTCTGTGTCACATTGAGCTTTTCAGAGACTTAGAGATATTTAGAGGCATTGAAAATTGCAGCCTATTATTTTATATATAGAACCATGTGATGATGCAAATTCATGGTTGGATTTGAGTACAGGACAGGAACAACACTCTCAATTTCCTGTTAGTAGCTCATTGGGACTTGAGATGGTCGTGTGAGCTCTTAGAGACAAGTGGATGGTCACAGGTGGCCCACCCCCATGCAGTTAGAGGGGCCAGATGTGGGCCTGGCTCTGCAGTTGGTGCTGGAGGTGGGGCGAGGCCAGGGCAGGGCCCTTCAGGCTGTGCCACCCCTGCCCTGGCTGCTGCTCAGACACCTCTGCTGGGCGGTTGCCCATCTCTGTGCAAATGCCACCAGCCCCTCTGGCTTCAGAAACAAGAGCAAGCTAAGAGTTTCTGCCTGACAGTGGGCAAGGAGCACTCTCCTTGGGCCCAACTTCTCCCTGAAGGTAAGAAAAAGTTACTTGTGTGCAATCACACACATTCTCATAGTAGATTAAAACGATCTGGAGAAAGCCACAGTGCTCCTTAGTCCCTTTTCATTGTGCCCATGGGTGCCACTGATAGTTGAGTGTGTTTCCTTCCTAACCTCTTTCTAAGCACACATGCATACGCACGCACACTCACGCAACTCTATTTGTATGTGTTTCTGGTTTTACATGCATGATGCTCAGTCAGACATATTGTGCATCTTTTTTCACTTATGTCTTAGAGTTCTCTCCATGTGCACACGTTTGATGACGTGAATACAACCAGGTTTATTTAATCTGTGCCCAATTAAAGTGTCTTTAGATTCTTTCTACATATTGCTTATTATTTTAAGAGTTGAATATTTCTGCATGTGCCGCAGCAGAATTGCATGATCACAGCCTAAGCACATTAAAAGTGATCAAAGTAATACATACCCCTGGTTAAAGATGCCAGTTGTACTAAAAGGACTGTAACATAGGAAAAGCAACAAGGCCCCAGTGTCAATTCCCAAAAAGGCCTTCATCTCCTGTTTCTGGTTTTAGTTCTGCAGGTAATTACTTTCTCTCGGTGTAAAGAAGATGCCTGCACCTCCCTCTTGCTGACTTCCTGCCATGACAGATGAATATTTCCTTCACTTTCACACCCTGTCTCCCTGCTGCCCCCTCCACATTTCCTTCGATGGGTGCTGACTTATCTCTAGCTTGCATTTGTAACTTTACATGATATGTTCCCCTCTCTGTGCCTCATGCCCAGAGACTCAGTGTTATCCTTACTCTGCGGGGCCCAGCGCTGAGCTCCACCTTCCTCCCTTCCACCTGCATCTGCCTGGAGCTCTTACTTTGAGCCCTCATTTAACTGGAGCACATCTGCAAGAAAATTCCTAAGAAGGGGCTATAGGAGGCACCCACTAGGGGCTCCTCAAGCCTGAGAGCGTCCTCACTGTGCCCTCCCCTGGGTCTCAGTTGGAAATCAGTTGCCTTCACAACTTGGAAGAGCCTGTTCTCTTGTCCTCTGATGTGGTTTGATCCTCATTGCTCTGTGGGTGACCTGTTTTTTCCTCTCTGGGAGCTTTAGGATCCTCCTGGTGTGCTTGGTCTTCTGAAATTTCATAACAAAAGACCTGGGTGAGGGTCTGTTTTCGTTCATGCTGCTTGGCACTAGGCAGGCCAAGTGTGTATCCCTTTCAGGCCTGGAAAATTCCTTGTATTTTCTTTGATAATATCTTTTTCCTCTGCTTTTTCTCTTTTCTATTTTGTTTTTCTGGAGCTGCTGTAATTAAGATACATGCTGCTAATCTTTTCTATCACATTTTCTAGCTCTTCTTCTTTTTCTTAAAGTTTGAAAGATTTCCTAACTTTATCTTCTAACCCTTCTATGGAGCATTCTGAATGTTTCACTTTGGTGCTCATTTTT
Organism: Galeopterus variegatus; assembly: GCF_000696425.1. Lineage (NCBI taxonomy): Eukaryota > Metazoa > Chordata > Mammalia > Dermoptera > Cynocephalidae > Galeopterus > Galeopterus variegatus. Next base: position 309,222 of record NW_007726147.1, read on the forward strand.
ATTTCCAAGAGCTGTTTCCCGGTCTTAATTGTTTCTTTTCATAGCACTCTGCTCCTGTGTTATGTGTACAGTATTTTTCTTTTTTTTTTTTTTTAATTCCACAGGGGATCCTAATTGGCATTTATTTTATCTTACTTTGGTGTCAATTTTATTACCTTCTCAGTTAATTTTTGTTTTTATTTATTTTTTTAATGTCAGATTTGTTTATTAAAAACATTTTTCTTTGAATTCCAGATAAACCAATAATTATATGATTCTAAGCCTTTTGAGGGATATTTGCAATCAGCTGACTTTGTAGGCAGACAGTGTCTCTAAATTACATGGGAAGCAACTTCCTACGATGCTAAAAAAAAAAAAGTCAGCAAAAATGCTGGCAGAAAAATATTTTCTCATTGGCACTTATTTTTGAAGTCCTTTTAATAGGCTACATTCTTCTAAGGCCTGGCTTTTTGTCTGTCTTTCTTAATTCAGCATTATTATTTCACAATTATCACACATCTATTTGTGGGGAACACGGTTCTCAATGCTGAGGACATAGCAAGAATGTGTCCCCTGCTCTAATTGGACTTGGGACTGTAGCAGGAAAAACAGAGAATAGAGAACAAAGGAAACCAGAGAGCAATACTTGCTGAAAACAGCATCAGAGCAAGGGCATGTGCTAAAGAGGTACCACATGGTCATTCGTAGTTGTTATTAGGTTAGAACTGACGTTGAATCTCAGATCTGCTCGGTTGAGCAGGAGGAAGCCAGGAACGGCTGGGAACAAGAGTGCTTTTTGAACATCCTGCAACAGCAGAGAATGGTGTGCCCGCCCTGCTTGCCGCGCTCATTCATTCACTCTGCACTTTGTCAGAGCCTGACACAGACTGGGCCCTGGGAAAGCAGGAAAAAGTCCTCCTATTGCTTATATTTCAGGGAGAAGCATGATCAACAAACATGTGCTCTAATATCAGCAGTGGAAAGGGCCGGGGGGAAATCAACCAGGATGCAGGGACAGAGAGTGGGCAAAGGGCACTATTCCAGATCAGAGGTCAGGAAAGGTGTCTAGGGAGAGATGGCTTTTGAGCAGAATGGCGTGAATGGAGGGAGGAAGGTAGTCCTGTAAAGAGCTGGGGAAACAGTGCTCCTGGCCAGCCACCAGCAAGTGCAACATCTGGGAGGCAGGAGCGAGCTTTGCATGGTTGAATAACAGCAGAATGGCCTGCGTGGGTGGACAGAGGGAGAGCAGTGCCAGGTGGGGCTGGAGACGGGAGCTTCCATGGCAGGGGCTCAGATTTTGTTGTGAGCAATGGCATCACCTGAGGAGCTGCATGAGCTGATTTAGGGAGTTAGAGGGCTGTGACCAGAACCCTGGAGAGAGGGTACCAGGCATAGCCCAGGACAGTGAGGTTGGAGTGGAGAGAGGAGGATGGACTAGGAATATGTTTTGAGAAGAAAGCTATCAGGACTTGTGTAGGGTTTTACTGTTGTGTGACAGACCACCCCATAGCTACTGGCTTAACACAGCAACAGTTTATGATTACCCAGGTTTCTGTGAGTGGAGAATCTGGGCAGGGTGGTACCCCTTGCTCCAGTCACACGTCTGGTCCTCCGTGCTCCTCCACGTGACTTCTCTGTCTTCTGCATGCTTTCTCATCACCCAGATGTCTAGCCAAGCTACTTTTCAGCCCAGCAGTCAAATTCCTAGAGTTCAGAAGCAGAAGCTCCTAGGCCTTCATAAGACGCAGTCCCAGAACTGGCTCAGCATCACTTCTGCTGGCCCCTGTTGGGTCAAAACAAGCCAAAAGGCCAGTCCAGATTCAGTCCAGAACAGAAATAGACTCCACCTCCTGTTGGGAGGAACGGCAAAAAGTTTGTGGACATCTTTAATACACCACAGGGTTTGAGAATGGATTAGAGGTGAGTAAAAGAAAGGGGTCAAGTATGTACCCCCCACTCAGATTTAATATTTTAATATTTAATATGTTAATGTTTTGTCATATTTGCTTTAGAAATTATTTTAAGAAGTCAAACCTTACAGGTGCAGCTAGAGCCCCTTTGGCTCCTTTCCTGATTACCATGCTCCTTCAGCTTCAGAGATAGCCATTGTTCTGAAGTTAGTGTGAACCTTTGCCGTGTTTTATATCATGGCCAGATATGTGTGTGTCCATAAACATGTGTTATTGTCTCTGTCCTTCCAGGGAGGTACCCTCTGGGATGCTACCCCTTGTGCAGGGAGTGACATGAATTACACAGTGTCACCTGCCTGGGTTATGGAACAGGTTTTATTGAGGGAGAGGAAATCACAAATCCTGGGTCTGCAAGATGGACTTGCATGTGGCCCCCAGTCTCTCATTCGTTCACAAGGAGGTGTGCCAGGACATTTGCTAGACAGGGATGGCTTCCAGTCCAGCAAAGTCTAGCATGGGCTTCCCCTCTCAGAAGGCTACCCTGTCAATCGAGTGCTACAGTGTGGGTGCTGGCTGCTTATATGGGACAGCTTGGGGCCTTGGGACATTCATTCCCCCACAATGGAGGGTGGGAGCCACTAGACCCATGGGAAACTGCATTTGGGTGCTATCCTTTCAGCTGGAAGAAGGAAGACTCCTCAGCTGCCTCATTGTCCAGATTTGGGAAAAAGCAACCAGAGACATGTTTGGGCAGTCCTGCTCCTTTCAGAACATTTTCCATATTACAATTTTTTGAATAAATGATTTCATACTGTGCCAATCTTTTTGCAACTTACATTGTACAAACAATGCTGATTGAAAAAGTAAGTATGTACTATATTTTCCAAGAAGCTGGATACAACACTTTGCCTATAAAACTATCTAGGCCTGGTGCTTTTTTTATGGGTAGAGTTTTTCTATTGATTTTCTTTCTTCAAAGTTTATAGGTTTATTTAAATTTTCCATTTCTTCTTTTGGTAATACATTTTTCTAGATAGCCATCCATTTAACCTAGATTTTTCAAATGTTTTAGCATAAAGTTCATAGTGATTTCAGAATTTAAAAAATATTTTTAAATTATCTTACTCATTTTTATAGATAAATCATATACTTGATATAAAACTCAAAAGTGCAAAAGGGAGTACAATGAAAAGTATTCCCTCCCAGCCCATGCCCTCTCTTTCCAAAGAATCAGGGCAGATACTTAGTTCCCTATTTTTTTGCCTCAGAAACCAGGGTTTTTTTGTATTTCCTAAGTCTTTAGATTATGCAGAATTTTGAAATGTGTTTTTATCTTAGATTTTTATTTTTTTGTTACAGAAAGTTTTGAGCACATTACAGAAGTAGAGAGGTCACTATAACAGACCCTTTGTACCAATTACCCAACTTCGGCAGTTGTCAACCTGGCCAACCTTGACCTCTGCCTATCCCCTTCTCCCTCTCTCCACATGATTTAGAACCCATTTCCAGACTGATATCTTAAGACGTCTAAAAAAAACCCAAATACCTTTAACATACATCTTTTAAAAATAAAAAATTATCAATTAATAATATCAAATACCTAACCAGTGTTCAAAAGTCCTTTCTCTTAATTTGTTTTTTATCATTTGTTTGAATCAACATCCCTGCATTCTTTTAGGTCAATACAGTTCCTAGGTCTCTTGATTTCTATCTTTCTCCCTCATTTTCTTTTTCCTTGCAATTTTATTGTTGATAAAACCACATTGCTTGTCCTGTGCAGTTTCCCACAGTCTGGATTTGGCAATTGCATTCCTTTATGTGAGCCAACGTGTTCCTCTCCTCCCCGTGTTTCCGTAGATCCAGAGGCTTGATTAGATCCAGTGAGATGTTTTGGCAAGAATATTACATAGATGGTGTGTCCTTCCTGTATCGCTTCAGGGGTCAAATAATGTCTAACTGTCTCTCTTTGAGGTTTAGATTATTTTGGTGATTTCAAGTGTTGTCAGCCTGATCATTCGTTATATAGGTCCTTATGGTTTTTCAGCGTTTCACCTAGTGGTTTTATCAGGCATTGATCGTTGCTTAGATCAATTATTTCATTCAGGGTTGCAAAGTGGTGATATTTTAAGCCTATCTTTCCTTCTTCATTATTAGCTGAAATCTTTCTCTAAAGAAGAACTCTCTCCCATCAACTCCGTGGTACCTTGAATCACAGTTTGTATGGGAAAGCCAGGATGAATGAATCTTGCCCTTAATTCACATATTCATTCTTCTGACAATGAGTTGATTCCCTACACCTTTTGAAGGGGACCAATGAGGTTTTTCTTTTGTTTGTATCATTACGAACCCAAGGATTTTAACTTCTTTGATTCTTGAAGGTAAAACTGTTCCTCTTTGGCCAGTAGGCCCCTTTGTGTTGGTTCCCTTCTCTTTTGGCATGACCCCAGGAGTCCTTGAGAACGTCCTTGCTTTCTGACACCCAGAGTGTCCATTTCCTGACCCAGATGTGCAACCCACCATCTCTCCAAGAAGCCCTGCTTCCTTTAGCAAGGTCCCGACTTTTATTTTCTAATGCATAGTGTTGTCTCTTTTCTCACCCCGGATATTGCTTGTGTGCTGTCTCTCACTCGCTCTCTTTTTTGTTGTTGTTGATCAGTCCTTCCAGAAGATTATTTATTTCATTAGTCCTTTGAAAGAACAAGCTTCAAGTTTTTTGTTGTTCTCTTTTATTTCTTTGCTGTATATTTAATTCATTCTGCATTTCTCTTATATTATTTTTTCCAAATTTACTCCTCCTTTTTCAGCTTCTTTACTATTATCCTGTCACTTCCGAGAACTCATCTTTCTTCAACTTGAGAATTGTTCTTATTTATTTGAGTATATATTTCTGGAGTTCTTATGAGACACATTTGAAACGTTTCCAGAACCATCTTCCATTCCTCTTCCTTTTTATCTCTACTACCTGCCTCTCTGTCTTCTGGCTTTGCATGCTCTGCTTGGTCTTCCATGTGACCGATGTGACCTTCAGCAGCATCCACCTGCTCTGCAGCCCATCTGCTATGTTTCACAGTTCGACTCTTCTAGTTTTAATTTCCAAGATTTTTAGCTGATTCTTGTTTGTGGCTTCTGTGTCCCCCCTTGTCTCTCCTAATTATTCTGAGGTTGTTCTTGCTCTACTAACATTGGTTGTGGGTAGATATGGGCCCCTGAGATTCTGGGAAGCTGGAACCAAGATTCTGCTTAAAGAAGCTCAGGTGCGGACTTGGTTTTTTTTTTTTTCAGAATGAGGATGACAGTTGCTGATATTGAGTTTTATCGTGAGCCAGGAGATCCCAAAGCTTCCATGACCAGGTTATTTGTGTAGGCTTTCCCCTGAGCGGCAATGTAAGGGTACAGCAAGAAATGTGACTCTCAGTTCTGGCAGGACCTGCCTTGCACAGATGTTGTCACCATCAGCTGTTCACAGGGGGACTCTGAGGTCCACAGGGGGCAGCAGTGAGATAAAGCATGTCTTCTCCTGCCCTGGGCGGCCAGCCTGCTTCAATGAGACTGTGTTTTTGGCTCTGGAACCAGGGAACTTAATTTAGCTTTACCTTCTGTGGGTGTGTTGTGGGGGTGGGGGCCTCTTCCTGCCAACTTGTAGCCCACACTGCGTGCCTGCATGATGGAAATCGGTGCTTCTCCTTTATGGTATTTGTCTTCCTCAAATGTTTGTAGGTGCCTTCTGGGTGGGGGTTTCCACGTGCCTCCTGGGTGTCACCCACCACAATTCCTCTTTAGCCCACACAGGGCAGACCCATCAGCCCCCTGCTGCCTGGCACAGGCCGGAGAGAGATAAATCACAGGGGCCTGCCCAGTGAGGTTCCCCCTCCCTGCAGTCCTCCCGCTGGGCCCTCCTGCTTGTGGTGTGCACCCCAGGCAGCCGCAGCACACTCCCGATGCTTCTCCACCTTGTGCACCGTGGTTTCTGTTCCTCTTAGGCCTCCTTCTCCTTTTCCTGTGCTAATATTACTTATTGGTATTTTTTTATTTCTTTAATAATTTCTAAAGGTTTGAGACAGGAGATGGTGGCTACAGCCCAGGTCTGGTCTGCTGTCTTGACCACATCTTCCAGGATCTCCTGGGCATCTCTGAGGTGCAGTTTGCAGGGAACACTGAGTGACAGTGACAAGAACATGCGCTTTGCAGTCGGAAGGAGCTGGGTTGAAATCCTGACCCTTGCACACCCTCATCTTTATCTGTAACACAGGTGTAGTTGGAGTCTGTTTGCAGAATGTTTATTATCTAGCCAGGTGCACGTGCTGGGTGGACCCTCAATAAATGTCCATGTTTTTCTCTTTCTGTGTTGGGCAAGTTCTGTAACCTCACCTGCATTCTATTTCTGTTCATGAAAATGACGATAATATTACATGATAAAAGCAGAGAGGGGGTCCTTAAAAAAATGAGAGGTCTTTGATTGTATTTGACTCTAAGCCATTGAAGTCATGGAATTTAAAACGTGGCCAGACCTCATGTTCAAATATGTGTACAGCTGAAATGTGATGACCCCCAAATCTAATTATTAAATTTGAGTTGTTTTAGTTAAAGCTATTTAAATAACAATTTTTTTTTCCTTTTTGTCTTTTTTCGTGACCGGTAATGGGATCGCAACCCTCAGTGTCGCGCCCGTACCGCGACCAGCAACAGGATCGCAACCCTTGGTGTCGCGCCCGCACTGCGCTCAACCAGTGAGCGGACCAGTCTCTATATGGGATCTGAACCCTCGGCAGGAGCGCCACCGCGCTCCCAAGCGCCGCACTCTATGGAGTGCGCCACCAGGCCGGCCCTAAATAACATTTGACATTAAAATGTTTTCATTAAAGTTAAAGTCTTTTTTGGCCTTATCTTCGGAATACTTTTTTTCACCCCCAAGTTATAAAACTGTGTGTCACATGGGAGAAAACTCCTGGTAAAGATTGAAGTTATAAACCGTATGGAGTGGATGGGGCTGTTGATGTGGAAGAGACCTCTGGGTTCTGTTGGTAGCAATCCTGGAGAATCGTGGGGTTCTCAGCTCATGGAGGGTAGGTGGGGGTATGTGCTGGCCCAAGGAGGCCCCCCGTTCCTCCTAGACTTCAGCTCCTGGAAGTCTTTGTTGGTCGTACTTGCTGATCAACCCTGTTGGACAACTTGGGAAAGCAGTTTTTTCCTGAGTTTTCATAGAGTAACTCAAAACTGGCTTAATGAAAATATGCACAAACTTTCCTGGTATGTCCCAAATTGGGACCTTATATAATCTTTTTGTTTTACTCCACTGGGGTGCAACAGCTTGCTAAGTCACTGTCTTCTGCCCTCGTTTGTAAAAACTGACCCAAGGAGGCAGTAAAGCTTAGTGGTTCAGAGGAGGAATTCTGCAGCCAGGCCACCGGGTACAAATCTGGTCTCCCCCTTGGTCAAGTCACTTAATCTCTGGGGACTGTGTTTCTTCATCTGTAAATGGGGATAATACTATACCTGAGGGGATTGAGTAAATTAAATGTTTCCTTTGAACATTTACTCACCATCTTTGCAAAACAATGTTTCTATTCTCTTTGGTTTTTCTAAAATTTCTGCAAAACAATAAATTTCTATCTCTGTTGTTATTGCCATAATGATTTCTACCAGTTTAAAGAAATAAGTAGTAGTTTTTGAAAGTTGAAAAGATAAGCCATCAGGAACTTCTTTTACTAAATTAGATTCTTAGACAATATCCCTTGCCCTTTGGTTCTTTTTTTTTTTTTTTTTTTTTTTTTTTTTTTCTTAGCTAAAATTAAGTTGAGTTCCTCCCCCAGTCCTTGTCGTTTTTGTGATCATTTGTTTGCAAGTGATCATATCTCTTAAACGTTCAGCCTCTAGCTGTCTATGGTTAGTGCCTTGAACACAGGTCACAGAGAACTCAGGAAGGGAGGCAGTGAGTCAGTCTGCGGTGGGCATGGGGCCTCAGTGGCGGAACCAGGCATTCTTGGAGTGTTTGTGGTTGCAGAAGAATCATGAAGCTCCTCGCTTTCATAATCAGAATATCACCCATGAAAAAAAAAGAGAGACCTATTGTTGTCCAGCCAGAGTTTGTACTAAATGGAAGAAGTTTGTATGACTCGAGTGGGCTATTCCATACAGGAAAAATAGCTGTGAATGTGGCAACCACAGAACAGCACTGGTCCAACCCGGCCACACACTAAGAACCAGCCACGGAGGAGTGCAGCTCCCAAGGGATGCTAGCTACCACCCCAGACGGCAGATCCTCCCAGAGTTTGCATCTTCGGTCAAAGGGGCTGGGAGGTGGGTGTTCCCTCTGTGAAGCATTATCTTTCACAAGGACAGGTGTGTGGCATTTGCTTTAACCTTTCAGAGGCCAAATTACACTCATCCATTGGGTTCGCCTCAAATCCACGTGTGAAATACATCAGTTTATGATTCTGTCAGCTACAGAGTACCCCGATCATGGTTTTTTTGCTTCTATTTCGTGTGCTTGCTTTTGGGTTTGGAAGGCAGCTGGCAGTCCCAGCACTGAGTGAATCAGCCGGAGTCAATTATTGTTGTTTGAACTTGAGGGTGTGTACCTCCGCCTGAAGACATGTTCAGAGAAAGAGAAAAGCAAATGACCTCATGTTTTTTTCCTTGCCAATGTTTTAGAACTTTAGTTGTTGGAATGTGTAATTCAGTCACATGATTCAAAAGCCATGAGTATCAATCTGTAATTCTTAGCTACTTTCATCCTTCCAAAACTTCTTTATATGTAAACAAGCAAAACCAATACAGATTCTTATCTTTTCCCCTCTTTTACACAAAATAGAGCAGGTCACTCTGTTCTGGACCGTGCCTGTTTCTTTCACACACATTTGTATGGAAAGGGTGTCATCAACGTTCTTTTTGACGACTGCATAGGTATTCTATTGCAGGGATGGACGCACCTCAGTTTATATGAGCATTCTTCTCTTAATGGGCATTTGGACTATTCCTAATATTTTGCTATAACAAATAATGCTAGGTGCTTTTTCATATGTATATAAGCATACTATATGAGAAATTTTCAAAGTGATGGGTCAAAGGGCATATGCTTCTGAAAATCCAGCAGCTATTGCCAAATTGCCCTCCACGAGAGCTTTTCCTGTTTGTCCCAGTCCCCAACAATGTGTGTGCTTGCCTGTTTCCCTAAAGACCTGACAATAGTGTTTGTTCCCAAATTTTTGGTTTTTTCTAATGTGATGAAAAATAGTGTTTCAGTTCAATTTTAATATGCATTTCTTTTATGATAAGTGAGGCTATCTTTTCTTTTTCTTCTTTTTTTAACCCTCCCCCTCTCCTTTGCTTATCAATTTCGAGGAGCTCTTTGATCTTTCCTTATCAATTTCTAGGAGCACTTAGTGTTGGTTTTGCATCTAGAGGTTGTTAACACATGATCAGAAGCTTTACCAAGATCCACTTAAGAACACAGAAGACTGAATGAAATCTTTGAATGTTCAAGGGGCCACAAGAAGAAATGTTCAGCCTTTAACCCTTAGTTATTAAATGAATATATTAAATACAAAATACTTAGTGGAAATAATGATAAATATATAAGGCCTATCTGAAGAAAACGTTAAAGTCCGCACATAAATAACATTTGAGTAAATAAAATGACATACCTTCTTTTTGTATGGAAGACTTAATTTTGTAAAAATGTCAATTCTCCACAAGTTTCTTCTATAATTCAATGCAATAACAATTAAAATACAAACAGGATTTTTTTTGTAACATGGAAAAGGTATAATAAATTTTACCTAGAAAAATAAACCTATGAAAATAGCCAGAAAAATTCAAGTTGGGGGGTGGGGTGAGAGGTGGAGGGGAGATTAGTTCTGTCATATTCTAGAATTTATTACAATGCCACCGTGATGACTGGGGTTGGAAACTAAAGAAGGAAAGGACAGAGAAAGCAATGGAACAGAATAGCAACTCGAAAATAGGCCAAAATGCACATTGATTTTGCTTTACTATTTGGAATTTCAAATTAGTCCAGGTTGTTTGGTAATAGCATAGGGATAGCATGCTGCTCTCTCACTCCCACACCAAATCAATTTCAGATGAATCAAATATTTACACATAAAAATGAACACTATTAAAAGTCTAGGGAAATGATTAAATTAAAACAGTTTTGGAGTAGGAAGGACTTTTTCTCTTAGAACAGCACAAACCTAGACATCATAAAGGAGAAGATTAATGAACATGATTACACACCAACTAGAACTATTCTGTAGCAAAGCCCCTCTTGAGTGCCAAACAGTAAATAGGTAAAAACTATTTTAAACATAGACCACAAACACCTACCTTCCTTCATCTGCAAAAAGCACTTGCGAATCAATGAGGAAAAGAATATTCTGATTTTCAAATGAAACAAAAAGCAGGATTAGGGAGTTTATTTCAGTTCGTAGAAAAAATAGAATCAATAAACATATGAAAATCCACAGCACATCATTCCTATGGAAAGAAATGCAGATTAGAACCACTCATGAGATAATGTCATTTTGCTTTTCAGATTGGAAAAATCAGAAAGTTTGATGTTATTTAATGTAGCAAGAATTTTTTCTGTTTTTCAAATATATTTTATTTTTGACTAATACTGAGTTGACAAGTAAGGTTATATATGGTACAACTTCTTGAAAAGAAATTGGCAATGTTTATAAAAATTAAGGCTGAATATATTCTGTGCTCCTTCCAGTGCTAGGAATTTTTTAGTTCCCAGTGAGCAGAAATGTGTGTGCATTTCAGGGGATGTTTATAGCAGCATTGCAACTGGAAATGCCTAAATGTCCATCAGTGAAGACAGAGAGCTACCACAAGAAAGAATGTGCTAGATCCCCATGCGCCAATTCAGAAGAACTTTTAAGTGGGAAAAGCAAGTTGCAGAACATGATTATAGTATAATCCATTTATTTAAAAAGCAGAGGAAAAATGAATATTTATGTCAGATCCAGGGAAATGTGAGCCACTCCATGACCTCTGTCAGCACAGTGACATGTTCAAAGGACACTCCAGCCTGGAATCTTAAAACAAAATAAAGGGCCGGCCCGGTGGCGCACTGGATAGTGCGCCGCTTGGGAAGCGCAGCGGCGCTCCCGCCCGAGGGTTCGGATCACACGCACCCAAAAAAAGCTAGTAGGGAAACTTGCCAGAATTTGAACCCAGATCTGCCAAAACTCCAAAGTCAGACCATAATTGTGTCTCCCAGTGTGTAAATATCTGCGGGAGCAACGCCGAGGGTTGCGATCCCGTTGCTGGTCCCCGGTCCGGAACTGGGGCAACACTGAGGGTTGCGATCTGTTGCCAGACACGGAAAAAGACAAAAAGACAAAAAAAAAAAAACCAAAATAAAAAAGCAGCTTAAATCTTTAGGACAGTTTCTTTATAAGGCTTCCACGGGGAATTCCATTTAAAACACCCAGCCAAGCTCCTGAACTCCTTTGCCCAGCTCTTCCTTAGAAGCTCACAAAATAGGTCTCTGTCCTCAATCTTGAATCTCATTCTCTCAAGAAAGACCCCAGGTGCTGCCCCTTACGCCAGCTTGTCTTGCTCTGTGTGTTTCTGTCTGTGTCCTGCCCCCACTTCTGCCCTTTCCTGGGCAGACCTCTCACCCCTCAGCACTGCTGCCCTGCCCACTCTGCACCAGGAAGGCACACTTGGACTTGCTTGAGATGGAGGAGGAGGAGGAGGTGTCCCATCTACCCTGGAGGCAAGGAGGTGGCACACCTCTTCATGGGTTGTATTGCCACCATTCAAACATGACTTATGTCATTGTTCATGGAGATTATGGAAGGGCATCATGAGAGTTGGTGTCAGTGTGACCAATGGGTGTGGGTGGCAGGGAGGAGGAAGTGGGCCTCTCCCTCTTCCATGGACTGATCCCACCTTTCTGTACCACCACCAGTGTCACCTTATGGTTAGAAGCCGCAACATGAGGGGCAGAGTTTAGGTTCCTTATTAGGCTTGAGCTCTGAGCCTTGGTCTTCCCAGCCCCAGGATGAGCAAGCAAACCCTGCACAAAGGACCAGGTGGGGCTGGGAGGTTTTGTGTGCCAAGCCAGAGGTAGTGGAGGTGGCCTGAGAATCACAGGACAGTATGTGCTGGAGATGACTCCCTGGTAGATAGAACTCTTCCTCTTTCCTTCTTACCACTGCGTAGTACTTTGTTGTGTGAGTGTCCCATAGGTTTTAGAGCTAGTTCTCTACAGATGGACATTTGGATTGTTTTCCCTGCAATAATGCTTCAGTGAATAGCCTTGTGTAGAAATAATTTTGCATTTTTTTGCTAGTGTATCTTTTGTATAACTTTCTAAAAGTCAGTATTGGCTAAGAGGGAAAATGCAGATGTAATTTTGCTAAGTATTGGTAAATTTCCCTCCATATGGGTCGCACCATTTTGCATTTCCACCACCAGCAATGTAAGAGCAAAGGGCATGTCTGTTTCATCATGTTAACCCTATGTCTGTAACATAAGTTGTGAGTATTTTTTCCAGTTTGTTGTTTGTCTTTTTACCTTGTTTGTGTGTTTCAAGATGTAGGTTTTTTTTCCCTTATGTGTTCAGATTTTGTTTGACAAGCCTTAATAAATTTAAAAGGATTGAAATCATACAAAATAGGTTCTGTGACCTCAGTGTAGTGAAATAAGAAATCAATAACAGAAGGATATTTGGAAAATTCACAAATATGTGGATACTAAATAACACACTACTAAATAATCAATGGTTTAAAGAAGAAATCACAAGGGAAATTAGAGTATATGTTGAGATTAATTAAAACAAAAATGCAACATACTAAAACTTAAGGGATGCAGCTAAAGCAGTGCTTAGAAGGAAATTTATAGCTGTAACTTCCCATATTAAAAAAGAAGAAAGATCTCAAGGCAATAACCTAAACTTCCATCTTAAGAAACTAGAAAGAGAACTGACTAAACCCAAAACAAGTAGAAGGAAAGAAATAACAAAGATTAGAGGAGAAATATATAAAATAGAACAAAGAAAAATGATAGAGAAAAATCAATGAAATCAAAAGTTGGTTCTTTGAGAAAATCAACAATGTTGACAAATCTTCAGTTAGAATGACCAAGAAAAAAAAAGAGAAAGCTCAAGTTAGTAAGATCAGGAACGAATGAGAAACATTTCTACCAACCTTAAAGGAAAAAAAAAAGATTGTGGGAAATAACCTAGGTGAAATGTATAATTTCCTAGAAAGACACAAACTACCTAACTTGACGCAAGAAGGAGTAGAAAATCTGAATAGGCTTATACCAAGTAGAGAGATTCAATAAGTAACAAAAAAACTCCCCACGAAGTAAAGCCAGGCCCAGATAGCTTCACTGGCAAATTCTACCAAACATTAAAGAAGAATTAACATCAGCTTTACAAATTCTTCCCAAAAAAATAGGAGAGAAGGGAACATTCAATCTATGATGGCAACGTCACCCTGAAACCAGAGCCAAAGATATCACAAGAAAAGAAAACTACAGACCAATATCTCTTAGGAATATAGATGCAAAAATCTCAACAAAATGCTATCAAACTAAACCCAGTAACACATAAAAGGATTAAATATCATGACCAAGTGGAATTTATCCTAGGATTGAAAGCTTGGTTTAACATCAATCAACAATAATATATCATATTAATAGAATAGAGGAGATAAAAAACACATGATCATTTTAACAGACACAGAAAAAGCATTTGACAATATTCAACACTTTTTGGTGATAAAAACACTCAATAAGCTAATAATAGATGGGAAATTTCTCAACCTGATAAACTGCATCTGTTAAAAATCCACAGCTAACATACTTAATGATGAAAGACTGAATGCTTCTGCCTAACATCAGAAACAAAACAAGGATGTCCACTCTCAGTATATCTATTCAACATTATATTGGAGGTTCTAGCCACGGCAATAGTTGAGAAAAAGAAATAAAAGGCATCCAGATTGGAAAGGAAGAAGTAAAACCATCTCTATTTGCAGATGGCATGATATTGTATATAGAATATCCTAAGCAACACACACACACACACACACACACACACACACACACACACACAAATTAGAATGCATACATTGGTTCAACAAGTTTGCAGGATGCAAAAATCAATTGTGTAAAAAAAATATATAAAAATCAATTGTGGTTATATGCACTATCAATGAACAACCTGAAAATGAAATTAAGAAAACAATTACATTTACAGTAGCATCACAAAGAATAAAGCAGTTGGGAATCAATGTAGCAAAAGAAGTGCAAGATTTCTACCCTGAAAACTGCAAAACATTGTTGAGAGACGTTAAATAAGACCTAATTGAATGGGAAAATATCCCATGTTCATGGATTAGGAAATTTAGGAATGGTAAAATGGCATTACTCCCTGAACTGATCTACAGATTAAATGCAGTCCCCATCAAAATCTCAGCTGAAATTTTTACAGAAAGGGCAAGCTGATCCTAACATTCATATGGAAGTGCAAGAGACCCAGAATAGCAAAACAATTTTGAAAAAGAACAAAGTTGGAGATTTCACTCTCCCTGACTTCCAAATGTACTACAAAACTACAATAATCAAGACAGTGTGGTATAGGCATAATTATAGACATACAGATCAACAGAATAGAACTAAAAGTCCAGAAATAAACCAATACATTTGTGGTCAGATGATTTTTGACAAGGACGAGAAGACAATTCAGTGGGAAAAGAATCACTTTTCAATAAATGGTGCTGGCATAACTGGATATCCACACGTGCAAGAATGAAGTTGGATCTCTACTTTTTCAATAAACAAAAATTAACTCAAGATGGACTATAGATTTAAATGTAAGAGCTAAAACTATATTACTCTCTAAGAAAACAGGATTAAATCTTCAAGACCTTGGATTAACCAGTGGTTTCCTTGATATGACACCAAACACAAGCAGCAAAAGGAAAAATAGATAAATAGGACTTTATCAGTTAAAAATTTGTGCTCCAATGGACATCATCAAGAAAGTGAAAAGACAACCTATGGAATTGCAGGAAATATTTGCAAATCATATATCTTATAAAGGACTTGTATTCAGATTACACAAGGAACTCTTACAACTTAATATCAAAAAGACAACCCAAAATAAAAATCAGCAAAGGATATGAATAGACATTTATTCAAAGATGTAAAAATGACCAACGAGCCCATGAAAAGATACTCAACATCATTAGTCATTAGGGAAATGCAAATCAAAACCACAGTGGGACCACTTCACAACCAACAGAAAGGATGTGGAGAAACTGGAACTCTCATACATTGCAGGTGGGATTGTAAAATGGTGCACGCACTTTAGGAAACAGTTTGGCAGTTTCTTAAAATTTTAAACATGCAGTTACCATATAGCCCAGTAATTCCACTGCTACATATATACCCAAGAGAACTGAAAACGTGTATTCACAGAAACACTTGTATACAAATGATCATAGTAACATTATTCGTAATAGCTAAAAAGTGTAAAACTCCAAACGTCCATCAACCAATGAATGGATAAACAAATTTGGTATATCCATACAATGGAATATTATTTGTCAGTAGCGAGGAATGAAGTGCTCATACAGGCTAAAACATGGATAAATCTTGAAAAAATACTAAGTGAAAGAAGCCAGTCAAAAAACCACATATTGTGTGGTTCCATTTATATGACATGTCCAGAATAGGCAAATCTATAGAGACAGAAAGATTAGTGGTTGCCAAGGGCCGGGCGGTGCGGGGGAGGAAGTGAGGGTGCCTGCTCACTGGTACAGGGTATCTATGTGGGGTGATGTTAATGTTTTAAAGTTAGAGAATAGTGATAGTTAGAAAACTTTGTGACTATTGTAAAACACTTTTGAGTGGTGAATTTTATGGTATGTGAACTATATCTCAATAAAGATGTTATCTTCAAATTGTACTCAGATTTGTCAATCTTTTACTGCTTCTGGGTTTTGAGTCACAGTTAAAAGGGTTATACACTCCCAGATTAAGAGGCTATACACTCCCAGGTTAAAAAGGAATTTACTCATGTTTCCTTCTTCTTCTTCTTTTTTTTTTTTTTTTTTTTCCTTTTTGTGAGATCGGCCGCACAGTGCTCAGCCAGTGAGCGCACTGGCCATCCCCATATAGGATCCGAACGCGCAGCGGGAGCGCAGCTGCGCTCCCAGCGCCGCACTCTCCCGAGTGCGCCACAGCTCAGCCCTACTCATGTTTTCTTCTAATGCTTATGTAGTTTCATTTTTTACATTCATACCTCTAATCCATTTAAGATTATATTAGTGTATTATGTGAGGAATGGATCTGATTCTTTCTTTTTCAGTGTGGCTACTCAGTTGTACAAACACCATTTATTAGCACACTTTTCTTTTGGGGCTCTTCTCACTGGACCTCCCTCCTGTCCTGGGCCACCCTTCCTGCTGAAAGGAGACAGCATTCAATCCTAGCACCTTTCCCTGCAGATAGTATCAGATTGCCTGTCAGGCTTTCAGCTACATCCAGTTTTATCACAATAATCATTCCCATCAAGGATTTTTACAGTGATTAATCAGAAAATTAACTAACTCTGAACACTGCCTCTGGCATCTAAAACTACATTGATTATAAAGCTTACCTCTTACTTGGGAATATTTTGAAGAAATTCTCATATATATATATGGGAAATATGTATGTATTTGTGTGTGCATGTATGTGTATGTGTGTATATATGTGTGTGTATGTATATATATACTGTTTTCTTTATTCATGCATCAATAGACACTTAGGCTGATTTCATATCTTGGCTATTGTGAATAATGCTGCAATGAGCATGGTAGAGCAGACGTCTCTTTGAGATACTGCACTCCCATGTAGTGGGATTGCTGGATCATATGTAGTTCAATGTTTAATATTTTGAGGAGACTCCATACTTTTTTCTGTGATGACTATACTAATTTACATTCTCAGCAAGGGTTTCTACGCTCTTTACAAGGGTTGCCTTTTTGCCACACCCTCACCAACACTTGTTACCTCTGGTCTTTTTTATAATAGCCATCCTAATAGGTGTGGGATGATATCTATGGTTTTGATTTGCATTTCCCTGATGATCAGTGATGTTGAGCACCTTTTCATGTACCTTTGACCATTCGTACGTCATCTGTGGAAAAATGTTTATTTGGTTCCTTTGCCCATTTTTTTTTAAGTCATGTTACGGGGTTTTTTTTTTTACTATTGAGTTGTATGAGTTCCCTATATATATTTAATATTAACCCCTTATCAGATATATGGTTTGTAAGTATTTTCTCCTATTTCATAGGTTGCCTTTTCATTTTTGTCGGTTGCTTTATTTGCTGTGCAGAAGCTTTTTAGTTTGATTTAGTCCCATTTGTCTGTGCTTTTATTGCCAGTTCTTTTGGTGCCATATCCAAAAAAATCATTGCCATGACAAGTGTCAAGTATCTTTTCCCATTTTCTTCTAGGAGTTTTATAGTTTCAGGTCTTACATTTTAAATCTTTCATCCATTTTGAGTTTATTTTTGTGTATGGTGTAAGATAAGGGTTAAATTTTTTTTCTTTTTTTTTTTTTGCATGTGGCTGTTCAGTTTTCACAACACCATTTACTGAAGATATCATCATTTTCCCATTGTGTATTCTAGGTATCTTTCTCAAAGATTAGTAGACAGACTATGTGTGGATTTATTTCTGGGCCTTCTGTTCTGTTCCATTGGTCTGTGTATCTATTTTATGCCAGAACCATGCTGTTTTGATTACTATAGCTTTGTAATACAGCTTGAAATCAGGAAGTGTGATGCCTCCTGCTTTGTTTTTCTTTCTCAAGCTTGCTATGTCTATTTGGGGTTTTTTGTGTGATTCTATACAAATTTTAGGATTCGTTTTCTATTTCTGTGAAAAATGCCACTGGAATTTTGATAGGGATTGTATTGAATCTGTAGATACTTTGGTTAGTATGGACATTTTAACAATATTAATTCTTCCAATCCATGAACATGGGATATCTTCCCATTTATTTGTGTCTTTTAAAATTTTTTTTTATCAATGTCTTGTAGTTTTTAGTGTACAGATCTTTTGCCTCCTTGGTTAAATTGACTCCTAAGTACTTTTGGTAGCTATCGTAAATGGAGTTTTAAAGAAATTTCTTTATCTTATAGTTCGTTGTTGATATATAGCAATGTAACTGGTTTTTGTATGTTGGTTTTATATCATCCCCCCCCCTTTACTGAATATATTTATTAATTCTAAGAGTTTTTGGTGGTGTCTTTAGGGTTTTCCACATATAAAATCATGTCTGCAAACAGAATTTAACTTCTTCCTTTCTGATTTGGATGCCTTTTATTTCTTTTTCTTGTCTAATTGCTCTGGCTAGGATTTCCAGTACTATGTGAATAGAAAAGGCAAGAGTAGGCACCTTTGCGTTGTTCCTGATTTTAGAGGAAAAGCTTTTTACCATTGAGTATGATGATAGCTGTGGGCTTGTCATCTATGGAATTCATTTTGTTATGGTACATTCCTTCTATACCAAACTTGATGAGAGCTTTTGTCATGAAAGGATGTTCAATTTTGTCTAATGCTTTTTCTGTGTCCATTGAGATGATTGTATGATTTTTACCCTTCATTCTCTTAAAATGATGTATCATGTTTATTGATTTGCATATGTTGAACCATCCTTACATTAAATAGCATTTGATCATGGTGTATGATCCTTTTAATGTGCTGTTGAATTCAGTTTGCTGATGTTTTATTCAAGATTTTTGCACCTGTATTCATCAGGGATATTGGCCTGTAATTTTCTTTTCTTGTAGTGTCCTTATCTGGCTTTGGTAGAATGTTAATGCTGGCATCATAAAATGAAGTGTTCTGTCCTCTTCAATTTTTACAAGGGTTTGAGAAGGATTGACATTAATTCTTCTTTAGTTGTTTGGTAGAGTTCACCTCTGAAGCTCTCTGGTCCTGGGCTTCTCTTTGTTGGGAGGTTTTTGATTACCACTTCAATCTCCTTGCTTGTTATTGGTCTGTTTATATTTTCCATTTTTTCATGATTCGTTCTTGGTAAGTTGTATGTTTCTAGAAATTTATTTATTTCTTCTAGGTTATCCAATTTGTTGGTGTATAATTGTTCGTAGTAGTTTCTTAGAACCCCTTGTATTTCTATGGAATGTAATGTCTCCTCTTTAATTTATAATTTTATTTAATTGAGTCCTCTCTTTTTTTCTTGGTAAGTCTAGCTAAAAGTTTGTCAATTTTGTTTATCTTTAAAAAGACCCACTTATTGTTATTGTTACTTTTTATTGTCTTTCTAGTTTCTATTTCATTTATTTCTGTTCTAATCTTTATTATTTCCTTCCTTCTACCAACTTGGGGTTTAGTTTGCTCTTTTTTCTAATTAGGTATAGAGTTAAGTTGTTTATATGAGATCTTTCTTTTTCCCTAAAGTCATTATTTATTACCATAAATTTCCTTCTTAGAACTGCTTTTGCTATATACCATAAGTTTTGGCATGTTATATTTCCATTTTCATTGTCTCAAGATACTTTTTGATTCCCCTTTTGATTTCTTCTTTTGCCCATTGGTTGTTCAGGAGTGTGTTGCTTAATTTACATATATTAGTGGGTTTTCCAATTTTCCTCCTGTTATTTATAGTTTCATATTACTGTGGTTAGAAAAGATACGATGTATGGTTTCAATCTTAAATTGTATTAGACTTGTTTTTGGCCCAATATGTGATCTATCCTAGGTAGTGTCTTATGTGCTATTGAAAAGAATGTGTATTCTTTTGCTGTTGGATGGAATGTTCTGTATGTTTGTTGGGTCTATTTGATCTATAGTGTTATCCATGTCTACTGTTTCCTTATTGACTTTTTGTTTAAATTATCTATCCATAATTGAAATTAGAGTATTGAATTCCCCTACTATTACTTTATTGCTAAAAATTTCTCCCTTCAGGTCTGTATATGTTTAAGTGCTCCACATTGAGTGCATATATATTTATAACTGTTATACCCTCTTGATGAATTGACTCCTTTATCATTATATAGTGACCTTCATTGTCTCTTATGACAGCTTTTGCCTGAAAGTCTATTTTGTCTGATATAAGTATGAGAGCACTTCAAAAAGTTCATGGGATAGACTTTAAACTAAAAACCATAAAAAGAGACAATGAGGGACCTTACGTAATGATAAAAGGATTGATCCATCAAGAAGACATAACAATCATAAATATATACGCACCCAATGTCGGAGCAGCCAGATTTATAAATGCTCTATTAGACCTAAAGAAGGAAATAGACACTAATACCATAATAGCAGGGGACCTGAACACCTCACTATCAATATTGGACAGATCATCTAGGCAAAGAATCAGCAGAGAAACACAAGATCTAATCAATACTCTAGACCAATTGGACTTGGCAGATATCTACAGAACATTCCATCCAACAACCTCAGACTATTCATTCTTCTCATCAGCACATGGATCATTCTCCAGGATAGATCACATATTAGGTCACAAATCAAGTCTCAATAAATTCAAAAAAATTGGAATTGTCCCATGTATTTTCTCAGACCACAATGGATTAAAATTAAAAATCAATAACAATTGAAATTCTGGAAACTATACAAACACATGGAAATTAAACAGCATTCTACTTAATAACATATGGGTCCAAGAAGAAATCAAGCAGGAAATCAAAAAATTTATTGAAACTAATGAAAATAATGATACATCATACCAAAACCTGTGGGATACTGCAAAAGCAGTACTAAGGGGGAAATTTATCACATTAAATGCTCACTTCAGAAGAATGGAAAAATGGCAAGTGAACAACCTAACACTTTACCTTAAAGAACTAGAAAAACAAGAACAATCCAAACCTAAAGTTAGCAGATGGAAAGAAATCATTAAGATCAGAGCAGAACTTAATGAAATTGAAACCCAAAAAACAATACAAAAGATCAACGAATCAAACAGTTGGTTTTTTGAAAAGATAAATAAAATTGACAAACCATTAGCATGGCTAACCGAAAAAAAAGAGAGAGAGAGAGAAGATTCAAATAACAAAAATTAGAAATGAAAAAGGCGATATTACAACTC
>NW_007726147.1:330552-331771 GCF_000696425.1 Galeopterus variegatus
ATTTTGCAGTCCCACCAACAATGTATGAGAGTTCCTTTTTCTCCACAACCTCGCCAGCATTTATCGTAAAAGACTAGCAAAGAGAATACAGCAACACATACGTAAAATTATTCACCATGATCAAGTGGGATTCATCCCAGGGATGCAAGGTTGGTTCAACATATGCAAATCAATAAATGTGATACACCATATTAATAAAATCAAACACAAGGACCATATGATCATCTCTATAGATGCTGAAAAAGCATTTGTTAAAATTCAACACTCATTCATGATCAAAACTCTCTATAAGTTATTATAGATGGGAATTATCTCAACATAATTAAAGCCATATATGATAAACCCACTGCCAATATCATCCTGAATGGGGAAAAGCTGAAAGCTTTTCCTTTAAGAACAGGAACTAGACAAGGATGCCCACTCTCACCACTCCTATTCAACATAGTGTTGGAAGTACTAGCCAGAGCAATCAGAGAGGAGAAGGAAATAAAGATTGGCATCCAGATTGGAAAAGATGAAGTTAAACTGTCCCTGTTTGCAAATGAAATGATCCTATGTATCGAACAGCCTAAAGCCTCCACAAAAAAACTCTTGGAATTGGTAAAGGATTTCAGCAAAGTAGCAGGATACAAAATCAACACACAAAAATCAGTAGCATTTCTATTCTCCAATAGTGAACAGGCAGAAAGAGAAAATAAAAAAGCTGGCCCATTTACAGAAGCCACCAAAAAAATAAAATACTTAGGAATAGTTAACCAAGGATGTGAAAAATCTCTATAATGAGAACTACAAACCACTGCTGAGAGAAATTAGAGCGGACACAAAAAGATGGAAAGGTATCTCATGCTCTTGGATTGGAAGAATCAACATTGTGAAAATGTCCATACTACCCAAAGTGATATACAAATTCAATGCAATCCCCATCAAAATTCCAATGACATTTTTCTCAGAAATGGAAAGAACTATCCAGACATTTATATGGAATAACAAAAGACCACGCATAGCAAAGCAATTCTGAGCAAAATAAAATAAAATAAAATAAAATAAAGCCGGAGACATAACACTACCGACTT
Source organism: Galeopterus variegatus (assembly GCF_000696425.1). Taxonomy (NCBI): domain Eukaryota; kingdom Metazoa; phylum Chordata; class Mammalia; order Dermoptera; family Cynocephalidae; genus Galeopterus; species Galeopterus variegatus. Next base: position 331,626 of record NW_007726147.1, read on the forward strand.
TAAACTATACTACAAAGCTATAGTAACCAAACAGCATGGTACTGGCATAAAAACAGACATACTGATCAATGGAATAGAATAGAGAATCCAGAAATCAACCCACACACTTACGGCCATCTGATCTTTGACAAAGGCACCAAGCCTAT
>NW_007726147.1:333322-333691 GCF_000696425.1 Galeopterus variegatus
CGGCCAACAGACAGATGAAAAAATGCTCAACATCACTCAGCATCTGGGAAATGCAAATCAAAACCACACTGAGATACCATCTCACCCCAGTTAGGATGGCTAATATCCAAAAGACTCTGAACGATAAATGCTGGTGAGGTTGCAGAAGAAAAGGAACTCTCATACATTGTTGGTGGGACTGCAAAATGGTGCAGCCTCTATGCAAAATGGTATGGAGGTTCCTCAAACAATTGCAGATAGATCTAGCATATGACCCAGCTATCCCACTCCTGGGAATATACCCAGAGGAATGGAAATCATCAAGTCGGAGGTATACCTGTTCCCCAGTGTTCATCGCAGCACTCTTTACAATAGCTAAGAGTTGGAACC
>NW_007726147.1:334060-374596 GCF_000696425.1 Galeopterus variegatus
AGTGAAACAAGTCAGGCACAGAGAGAGAAATATCACATGTTCTCACTCATTTGTGGGAGCTAAAAATAAATAAGTAAACAAAAAACCAGGGGGGGAAGAAGACATAACAATTACAATTCCTTGAAATTGGTACAGCAAGCATACAGAAAGGACATTGTTGGGAGGGAGGGGGAGAGGAAGGAGGGCGGGAGGTTTCAGTAATGGGCCACAATAATCAACCACATTGTATATTGACAAAATAAAGTAAAATAAAATATTTTAAAAATAAATAAAAATTTTTAAAAGGGGAAAAAAAGTTCATGGAAATATTTTTTGTATTATCTTTTAATTCTATTTTTCCACAAACCTTTTGAAGTACCCTTGTATAGCCATCCCTGATTTCTTTTGCTTACCATTTGCGTGGAATATCTTTTTCCATCACTTCACTTTCATTCTGTGTGTGCTCTTAAAGCTAAAGTGAGTCTCTTATAGGCAGCATTTGTTGGTTCTCTCTCTCTCTTTTTTCCCCCTTAAAATCCATGTAAGCACTCTGTATCTTTTGATTGGAAAATTTAACCCATTTACATTTAAGGTAATTATTGATATATAAGGACTTACTCTTGCCATTTTGTTGATTGTTTTTGACTCTTCTGTAGCTCTTTTGTTCCATTCTTCTTCTTTTGCTATCTTGCTTGTGATTTGTTAATTTTAGCAATGGTATTAATCGTTTTTAGATAAGGAAACACTTGTCAGAGTAAACACTTGGTGCTCTTCATTTTGGCATGCAGCATGCTTATTTTGGCATATATCATGTCATTTTGGCACTGAATGTTTATTGCGCTTCTGTGTGCTGAGCAGTATGCAGAGATCTAGCTATGACCTCTGGCGTATTACTGTCCTGTCTGAAGTCGATGCTTAACCATTTGGTGTGCATCTGTACCTCTGCTTCCCAGCAAGCACAACAGGGGTGCTAGAGGCAAGCCTTTTTGTCTTACACTTTTTGGCCTCACTCACATCTGACCCAGAACTAAGTAAATAAGATTATACAGACCACCAACTTGTCCATTTGAATGGACATGATTTACCTCAGATGCCTCAGATATTCCATGCAAATGGTAACCAAGAGAAATCAGGGATGGCTACATGAGGGGACTTCAGAAAGTTCATGGAAAAATAGAATTAAAAGATAATACAAATATTTCCATTAACTTTTTGAAGTACCTTTGTACTTACATCAGACAAAATAGACTTTCAGTCAAAATCTGTCACAAGAGGCAGTGAAGATAAGGAGTAAGATGAGAACCCCAGACTTTACAGTATTTAGATATGTGCCGAATTTCTAACTTAACTTCAAATAATGGTAATAGCAGCTAGCATTTATCTAGCCCTCACTGAGAGCAGTGTTCTAAGCACTTCTCACACTTCTGTTCATTTGATCCTCACAACAACCCCTTTGAGGTAGGTGTTGCCTTTATCTCCAGTCTTATGGCAGAGGAAAGGAGGTACTGGGAAGCAATGGAAACATGCAGGGGGGCCCAGATCTGGGCACAAATGGGGTGGTGGGGGGATGCAAGTGACATGGCAGACACACTCCTCTGTCTCTTTCTGGGGCCGTCTGTGCTCTGGGGCCTCCTTCCTTGCAAGCACTTCAAAGCCATGTGTTCTTGGAAAGTGTGTATGACTAAGGTCTCAGAACCTTTTATGAATTGAAAAGCCCCAGAATATTATCTTGAAACAGTGTAAACTTTGACCTGATTTGCCCTGCAAGTGTACTGAAGTGGCCAGCAGGGTGGGGAGGTGAAGCTGTGGGGCCAAAATGAAGCCATTCTTGGAAAGGAAAACCCAGAAGAGCTTGAAGACATCAGTCTCTTCTTTTTCTGGGAGAATTCTTTGCCCCCGTGGCCATGGTTAATGATAACAGCAGATTGGCAAGGGTCTAGGTGAACCCCTTATTGACATGCAGAGAGCTCTGGAGAGTTAATGAATTGAAGTCAAGAAGACTTAATGAGCACCTGCTGTGTGCAGGGCACAGCACTAGGCACCCATGGCCATGGGTAAGTGGGACCCAGCCTGTAGGCAGCACAGGGCAGAGCAGGAGGCTGACAGATAGACATGTTGGCAAGGGGGATGATCCAGGATCCAGGTCAGACCTCATGCAGGCAGAGGAAGGAGAAGGAAGCCCTATGGGAGATCTACCAGTCCTCTCTGGGGAGAACCATCTCTGCTGAGCCTGGAAGGAGGAGGAGAATTTTGATAAAGTAGGGAAGAGGTGGGGGCTCCCTCCAGATAATGGGTCCATGGAGGAAATGAGAGTGCAGTTTAGCTGCCACATAGGTGCCTGGAGCTGGGAGCAAGTGGCCAAGCCTGTGTGTGTAGTGGCAGTATCTATTTTGGTGCATTTATCATTGTAACCACCATTCTTTGCGACACCAAACAATACTGCAATCAGCCTCTGTATGCATATTCTGTGTTTTTTCTTTTGCATAGTGCTTTTTAAATGTGTAGAATTATTCCCTTGGAGTCAGTTCTCCAGAAGCAGATTGCTGTGTCAAAGGGTGTCCTGAGCCTCCAGTATATACAACCACAGTCACTTTCCCAAAGATCAGAGTACAGCTGATTTTTTTTTTTTTGAGTGAATCTTCGGATCGTCCCACTTTCTGTGTTTTTTATTTTCCCAGAAGGATGTTTCTTTCCTTACCAGTTCAGTTTTTGCTGCTAATGATCCCACATCCTTTTACCTGTTGGATGAAAGGGCATAGTTTCTGTTGCAGATGTTTAAAAGCAAACTCCGGGAAGAATACAGCATCGCACTCGAGCTGTCCCTGCCTGTCTCAGCAAGCTGTGTCACCTGGGTCTAGCTCAGCACATAGGAGGTATTAAATGTGTAGAATAAATGAGCAGTAAATAAATGAATTTTGGAAAAAGAACTAAATCTAGGAAAGAATTCATCTTTGTAGCTCTGTATTTGTGTTTCTTTTTCATTGCTGCAGAAAATTCATGGAGGAATAGGTTTCCATTTCTCTCTGGTTTTTCCATATAACGAGACAGGATCACCTCACCTTTTAGTTCCCACATCTTTGCCATGCACATGCATTGTTACATGTCAAAAAAGAGTCTCATGTTTGGCTGGGAGCACACAGCCTGGGAATCAGAGGTCAGGTTTTGACGGCAGGTGCAGGGGTTCAAGTCTCAATTCTGATGTTGGCAGCTGGGTGGGGGAAGCTTCTCTAATCATCCGCAACACTGGTCACCTCATGGTAAGTGGTGATGAGAAGCCCAGCCTTGCAGGGGTGTTGGGAGGAAGGCAGGTGTCCGCAGGACACTTCCTACAGCATCTGGCAGTACTCAGTAAATGCACCAGTTACTGATACATAAAGTATTATTACAGACCATTTTGTTTTATCTTTTAAAATCTGGGATATCTGTGCCAGTTATTGTTCCATGAAATTTCTTATTCTCTGTCCTTTTTTCTAGAGTAACTGAGTCAGTTACTCTATAACTTGGTATATCTAAGAGCAAAAAGTTGCTTTAGTGTAACTAATACCATTGAAGAACTAGTTCATGAAGCTAGGTTGAAAGTAGTCAACTTTTCTAGATACACTTCATCTTTTAATATATTTTTTTCTTAATCTCAAAAACAATACATGCTTCGTGCAAAAAAAAAGATATTGAAAAACACAAATATAAAAAAATCTCCAGTCATTTCACCTGCTGAAGGCCACTACCAGTATCATTTATGTGTGGACTTCAGGTCTCCTTTCTAATCAGAGAGACTGAGAGAAAGAGAGAAAGGGGGTGGGGAGAGAAAAGAGGAAGACACAGTATTTACAAACAAAAATAATAGAATATCTATACTTTCTATACTCATTAGGAACCTTCTTTTATTCTTTTCCAAAGCACTTTAATCGCACATAATCTATTAACCTGGAATAAATTCTTTCATTTTGCATATTTTCAAATGATGCCAGTCAGTGTTCAATGCTATGTATTTTTTCCACAGTGTTTTACAGTCTGCGTCCCATAGTCTCCTCTTTTAGCTTAATGATAAGTATTTTTCATACTTATCCTTGGTCTTCATTATTATCCATGTTAGTGGCTGCATCATATTCCTTCATTCTGAAGTACAGTGAGGTCCTAAATTGGAACACAGAGAAGAAGATATGTCTGGGCTCTGGGTCAGAAAGTGCAGCCCCCAACTCACTACGGCCCCTTGCTGCTTCCAGCACTTTGTGAACCAGTAACTTCATCCTGGCCTCTCTCATCTGTAACTGGGGGCCAGGACGCCTCCTTCATAGCACTGCTGTGAGCATTCAATTAAATCACATGAATCAAGCCCCAGGCCCATACTGAGTCCCTGCCTGTCACTTTGCCGTAAGCCCCTTCCTGTTCCCTGGCATTGGCCACTCACCTAGCTTGCCATTTCTCCCTCAGCTATATATCACAGGCAACTCTGCAGGGGCAGTGACATAGCTCAGGAGTGGATCTTTTGTTTGTGCCAAGTTATTTCTGCAGGAAAATTCCTACAAGGGAAAACCACACGGGAGCCGGCGGAACTGCCCCCAGGTCTTGTTGTAGCCTGTTTTCCTCTTGCTTTCTGAGATATCCATCCCTTTTGCAAGGCCTCCCACAATGCTAAATGCACCAGAAAATGCACCAACTTCACCACACCCTGGCCAGTCATGAATGTTATAAGCCTTTAAATTTTTCACTGTCAGGTGGACATAACATGGCATCTTATGATTAATTGTGTTTTTTAATTAATAAAGAAAATAGCGTTTTACATGCAGTTTCCCTCTGTGGGACCTGTCTGCATAAATAACCACCCATCTCCCTTTTATGAACAAACATTTCCAGTGATTTGGTGCAATTATGCACACAGAAGTTGTAAGTCTGCTATGCAGCTGTTCTGCTATGAGAAGCACGTGTCCTTGGAGCTCAAGCTATTCCATGTGAGCTCAGAGCCAGGCCCTGGTCTTTGCTCTCTCTTCTGATGCTGGTGGAGTAGCCCAGCATGATGGGGCTGAGCCCCAGCCATCTGGAACTGGTGAGGAATTACTGCCGCAGGTCACCCTAGGGGCTATGTCGCCCTCCCTCCCTCCCCTCAGCACACCCCAACCTCTGCATCTTCTCCGAAGAAGTAAAGGGTTGGATTTCATTGTAATGTGACCCAGGGATGAAAACTGCTGCTGAGGCTAAAACCCTAGAGTGATATCTGGCAAAGAAAGAAGCATCCTTCCAGCTGAAGGCCAGTAAACGTAGGGCAACAGAAGGTGATCCCTCAGAGTGCCAGGAGGGTGTCACCCCCGGGGAGGGACATGAGGACTTGGTGGAGGATGGCACATGAAGGTCGTTAAACTGCTATGACCAGGTCAGTAGCATCCTAAAGTTTACTTTTGTTTGTTCTGCATTGAGCTGTGGGTTGATGGATCATTTTTACTTTTTGCTACTCTATCGATGAAGGTGAATGCAATAAAAAATTTCATGAATGTGCAAATAACATAGCAGTGTCTTTTCTAGGATGTACAGAGGATACCTCACATTTTGAATTGACAAACAGCATTTGCCTTCCATTGTACATGTTTTCTGTGGTGAGGAGGAGAGAAACACACACACACACACACACACACACACAGCCAAGATTTACACCTCATCGAATTAAAGCCCCTTTTATATCACTTCTCCATTGTCCTAGATTTGTAGGAAAAAAAAAAAAGTAGAATAAGTAGTTTATTCTTAACAATTACTGTTCTAGAAGAAAAGGTAAGAATGTCTGACAAAACAGACTCAGGGATTGACAGACAAAGGAGGTCCCTTTAAGATGGCCTGAAGAGCACAGGGAACTGGTGGCAGAAGGGACATGGTTTTTGCAGTCAGGCATTACTCTGTAATATTCGCAGAGTTCTGTTTTATTGCTTCCCCAAAATACTGAGATAAAAGAATAATTTTTGTTAGTTTTTCTGTAGTCAAAATAATTTGTTTTCCTAAAACATGAATTATGGACATGTTGTTCAGAGATTGAGTTATTGGCAACTAAAATCATTTCTCCTAGAAATGGCTGACTATGTAAAACGCATAGTATTACTGAAAGTATTTATTTATAAATAGAATATTAAATTGAAAGTTATGATCAAGGACTAAGTGATGTTCTAGTTCTACAGGTTTTAAAATATTTTATGTTTTCTTAATCAAATACTTTGTCACATAATGAACTTTAATTTACCATCCATGTCTAGCACATTGAAATACCAGGAATATGTTTGTGTATTAGCTCAGAGCTTATTGTAAATATTCCTCATATTCTTGAATAACTCTCCATGTGCTGAATTCATAACACTAGTCATTGACTGCTAAAATCAAACTTGCAACACCAACTAAACCTTACAAAAAAAAAAACTACTGTATTAGTTTACCCTTTTCCTCCTTTACTTAGTTGAATATTCAGTTTAAGTGTATTGACTTTGCATTCAAAGCAAGTGAGATGCCTGTTTGTAGTTATTTTATATAAACGTATATTGGAAATTTTTATTGTCATATAGGAAAACAATGACACAAATTGTAATTCAGAGAACAAAAAGATTTTTTTTTACTTGAAACTGCAATGTTCTATTATTATTTTCCTACTGGTTCTAGCTACTTATTTGGGACATTAATGTTTTATTGAAATAGAATGTTTGCCCCCATTTTATTTTTTAATATGAATTTTAAGTCTATGTGAGGAAAATATTTAGAACTGAGATGTTTCACTGTATAAAAACATATTATGGACAGTGGTTGATGGATAAGCACAAATAACTAGATAATCTCAAATAGTATAAATACATTCCCTGTGTTTTAGTCTTAAGCCAAAAGTCTCTCATTCTCAGATACAAGACTACTGTGTAGTATTTGGAGTGGCGGGTAGTTACTAAGAAAGTAAATATTCCATCTAGGAAAAGGCATCTGATGGTGGCGAGGAGGGGCTTCTGCCTTTTATAGATTTCTGTATTATTTAATTTCTTTCAATGAGAATGAGTTCTTTTATTGTGTAGCTTCTTTAAAGGTTTAAATGAAGCAGTCACATAATTCCATTATGGAGAACTTGGGAAACAAAGAAGAAAAATCTTTTCTAATTGTATCACTAGTTCCCCCACAGCCCATCCTTAATATGCATTATTAGCATATTGGTCTTTTTTCTTTCAATTTATTTATTTATTTGTCCTTTTTGAGACCAGCCGCACCTCCATCCAAACCCGCAGCGGGAGCGCTGCTGCACTCCCAGCGCCACACTCTCCCGAGTGCACCACGGCTCGGCCCTTTTCTTTTCAATTTAAATAAAAGTTAACCTTCTCTTAAGGAAATTAAGTGAGGTCGGCAGATTAAATTAAATGCATATGCATTAACTGATGTTTTCCAGTAATGTCCCTGCAACAATTTGCTTAGAATCGACCCCCAGCTCAGGGGGTCCGGGAGAACTACCATACATAGTCCACGCAACTTAAGGAAGTCAGATTGATTCAAAGCTGAAAAACACCACCACATTAAGAAATGTAAAGAGAACTGAGCAGGTTCTAGATTCTTATTAATGTCGTTTACTCCACATACATGGCATTATTTAAAAATCAAGTTAGGGCCGGCCCGGTGGCGCACTCGGTAGAGTGCGGTGCTTGGGAGCCTGGCTGCCCTCCCGCGGAGGGTTCGGATCCCATATAGAGACTGGTCCACTCACTGGTTGAGCGCGGTGCGGGCATGACACCGAGGGTTGCAATCCCGTTGCCGGTCATGAAAAAAGACAAAAAGGAAAAAAAAAAATCAAGTTAAAGTAAAATCACCCTTGTAATTTTATATGTACCTTATGACCTGCATGTGACCCACATATGTCCTACATAAGTTCCATCTTCACAGAGTCACTTGACTTGGGCTTAAAGTTTTAACTGCTTGTTCCTAACATGAACGGAAGAGGTTACTTGATACATGTTTGTGCTCATACATGCGTGCACACACACGCAATCACACACTCTCCTTTTACTAGAGAAGGGGGATGTTTGTTTAATTCTGAAAGATGAGCCATGACATAATTAAGTGCCCCTTCTGATGGATGACACTGCAGTCGCTTCTACCTCCTTGTCACCCCTGCTAATGGCCTTTCTCCCTCCATCCTGCTCTCAGACGGCTCAGGGTCTCTGACTGTTAATAATTAATGAGACGATTGGCGTGTGTTGGGGAGCGAAGCTGCCTTGTTCCCATGTACAACCACTTACACACCAAGCCTTTTCCTGATTCCTCTTTCCAAAAATACACAGCCAGAAAACAATAATCTCCACTGGGACACAGCAATCCTGCACTGGCGTTTTAGGAATGATGCAGATTGTGTGTGCTGATCATCCGTCTGTGTGGATTTTCAGAACGGTTGCCTTTGAAATGGTGCCAGTCATGGCTTAGGGTGAGTTGTGAAGGCCCTGCATGGTGTCAGGGGCCTTGCTCTGCATGCAGGTTGGCTTTGCCTCTGTACTGAGCAGGACTTTCCTGCGTTGGTGATGGAGCTCGTTCTGTATGTCATGTGGCCAGCCCTGCATTTAGATTATGATACTTTGACTCATTTTCCTCCTAATATTTTGTTATGAAAAAATTCAAGCATATAGTAAAACTGAAAGAATTGAACCCATTACTCCTACCTACAATCTGCCATTAACATTTTCTAAAATTTCTCTCTCACATTTCTATCCATTTGTCCTATTTTTACTGCATTTCAAAGTAAACTGCAAACATCTGTCCACTTCACCCTTAACTACTTTAGTGTGCATATTATGGACTAAGGTCCAATATTATTTACAGTTTTTTTTTTAGGTAAAATGTGCATAAAGTGAAATGCACATATCTTAGATGGCCTATTTGATAAATTTTGACAAACACAACATCTGTGTAGTGAAAACCCCATCAAGATATAGAAGCATTAGCCCAGACAATGTCCTCTTGCCCCTTTCCTGGTAAATTTCACTGCCTACCCTACTCCCAGGAACCACTCTTCTGGGGTTTTTTCACCATAGATTAGAGCAGCGTATAAATGGAATCATTTTTGTGCAAAGGTTTCTTTCACTCAGCACTGTTTTTGAGATTCATGTCAATCATTTCATGGATCAACAGTCATTTTTATTGTTGAATGGTTACTATAGCATGGTTTGTTTTTCCATTCTGTTGTAAGCACTTGGGCAGTTTACAGTTTGGAAATACTATGAATAAAGCTGCTATGGACATTCTTGGATAAATTTTTTAAAAATATTTCTCTTGAGTAAAATGTCTAAGAATGGAATTGCTGGGTTATAGGGTAGGTGTATGTTTAGTTTTATAAGAAACCATCAGACCTGTTTCCAAAAGTGGTTGTGCTATTTTACATTCTAACCAGTAAGGTATGAGCATTCTGGATGCTCCATACTCTCATAGACCACACTCGGTCTTTTTATTTATTTATTTATTTATTTTTAATTTTTAATTTTTTTTTTTTTTTTTTGGACTACCAAGGGGATCGCAACCCTCGGCACGGTGTGGTCCGCACCACACTCAGCCAGTGAGTGCACTGGCCATCCCTATATAGGATCTGAACCCACGGCCTCAGCGCTCCCATCACCGCACTCTCCCGAGTGGGCCACGGGGCCGGCCCCTTTTTATATTTTAGACATTCTGGTGGGAGGGTAGTGGTGTCTTGTAGTTTTAATTTTCCTGATGGCTAATGATATTGAGCTCTTTGAGTATCTTCCATTATTCAAATCTTCGCCCATTTTTAATTGGGTTGTTTGTCTTTTTATTTATTGAGTTACAGGAGTTTTTATATTCTGGATAACATTTTTTGGATATATGTTTTGCAAATATTTTATTCCAGTCTAAAATTTGCCAATTTTTCTTTAAATGGTATCTTTTGATGAACAGAAGTTTAAAATTTTGATGAAATCTAATTTAGCCATGTTGCTGTGAATAGTAGAATTTCATTCTTTTTTATGGCAGAGTAGTATTCCATTGTGTACGTAAACCACATTTTCCTTATCGAGTTGTCCGTTGAGGGACATTTAGGTTGGTTCCAACTCTTAGCTATTGTAAGTAGAGCTGTGATAAACTTGAGAGTGCAGGTATACCTTTGACATGATGATTCCTTTGGGTATGCACTCAACATTGGGATTGCTGGATCATATAGCAGTTCTATCTGTAGTTGTTTGAGGAAACTCTGTTTTCCATAATGGCTGAGCTAATTTACAGTCCCACCAACAGTGTATAAAGATTCCCCTTTCTCTACATCCTCGCCAGCATTTGTTATTCTCTGTCTTTTTGATAATGGCCAGTCTAACTGGGGTGAGATGGTATCTCAGTGTGGTTTTGATTTGTATTTCCCTGACGTTTAGTGACGTTGAACATTTTTTCATGTTTCTGTTGGCCATTTGTATATCTTCCTTTGAGAAAGGACTATTTAGCTCCTTTGTCCATTCTTTAATTGGGTTACTTGTTTTTTTGCTAAGTTCTTTGAATTCTTTGTATATCCTGGATATTAATCCCTTGTCAGATGCATAGTTTGCAAGTATTTTCCCAGTAGGTTGTCTTTTCACTCTGTTAAATGTTTGTTTTGCTGTGCAGAAGCTTTTTAGTTTGATATAATCCCATTTGTTTATTTTTTCTTTTGTTGCCTGTGCTTTTGGTTCTTCATAAAATCTTTGTCCAGTCCTACTTCCTGAAGTGTTTTGGCTGTGTTTTCTTTTAGTAGTTTCATAGTTTCAGGCCATATATTTTAGTCTTTAACCCATTTTGAGTCAATTTTGGTATATGCTGAGAGGTACGGGTCTAGTTTCATTTTTCTACATATGGATATCCAGTTTTCCCAGAACCTTTTATCAAAGAGGCATTCTTTTCCCCAATGTAGGTTTTTGGTGCCTTTGTCAAATATCAGTTAGCTATAAGTATGTGGGTTGATTCCTGAGTTCCTCATTCTGTTTCATTAATCTGAATGTTGGTTTCTATGCCAGTGTCATGCTGTTTTGGTTACTGTAGCTTTGTAGTACAATTTGAAGTCAAGTAGTGTAATGCCTCCAACCTTATTTATTTATTTATTTATTTTGGCTGAGGATTGCTTTGGCTGTTTGGGGTCTTTTGTTGTTCCATGTGAATGTTAGGATTGTTTTTTCTATTTCTATGAAGAATTTCATAGATATTTTGATGGGGAATATATTGGATCTGTAGATCACTTTAGGTAGTATGGACATTTTCACAATGTTAATTCTTCCAATCCAAGAGCATGGAATGTCCTTCCATCTTTTGTGCCCTCTTTAATTTCTTTCCACAGTGATTTATAGTTCTTGTTGTAGAGATCTTTCGCCTCTATGGTTAAATTTATTGCGAGGGATTTTATTTTTGTGGTGACTATTCTAAACGGGCTTGTTTTTGTGGTTTCTTTTGCTGTTAGTTTGTTATTGGAGTATACAAATGTTACTGATTTTTGTGTGTTGATTTTGTATCCTGCAACTTTACTGAAATTTTTTATCAGCTCTAAGAGTTTTTTTGTAGAGTTTTTAGGTTTTTCTATAGGGACAGTTTGACTTCGTCTTTTCCAATCTGTATGCCTTTTATTTTTTTTTTCTTGCCTGATTGCTCTGGCTAGTACTTCCAATATTATGCTAAATAGGAGGGATGAGAGTGGGCCTCCTTGACTTGTTCCTGTTAACATCATTCAGGGTGATATTGGTGATGGGTTTGTCATATATGTCTTTTATTATATTGAGGTACTTTCCTTCTATACCTAATTTGCTGGGAGTCTTTATCATGAAGGGATGTGAATTCTATCAGATGATTTCTCTGCATCTATTGAGATAATCCTATGGTATTTGTCCTGATTTTGTTAATATGGTGTATCAAATTTATTGACTTGTGTATGTTGAACCATCCTTACATATCTGGGATGAATCCCAATGATCATGGTATATAATTTTTTTGATTTGTTGCTGTATTCTGATTGCTAATATTTTGTTGAGGATTTTTGCATCAATGTTCATCAGAGATACTGGCCTGTAGTTTTTCTTTTTTCCTTGTATCTTTGTCTGGTTTTGGTATCAGGGTGACACTGGCCTCATAGAATGAGTTTGGGAGAATGGCTTCTGTTTCAATATTTTGGTATAGTTTTGAGATAATTGGTATTAATTTCTCTTTAAAGATTTGGTAGAATTCAGCAGCAAAGCCATCCGGTCCTGAGCTTTTCTTTGTTGGGAGATTGCTGGTTACTGCTTCAGTCTCATTGCTTGTTATTGGTCTGTTCATATTTTCTTTTTCTTCTTGGTTCAGTCTTGGTAGTTTGTATGTGTCCGAAAATTTATCCATTTCCTCCAGGTTTTCAAATTTTTTGATGTATAGTTGGTTATAATAGTTTCTAATGATTCTTTGAGTTTCTGTGGTATTAGTTGTAATATCTCATTTTTCATTTCTAATTTTTGTTATTTGGGACTTCTCTCTTCTTTTTTTCTTTTTGTTAACCTAGCTAATGGTTTGTCTATTTTGTTTATCTTCTCGAACAACCAACTTTTTGTTTCATTAATCTTTTGTATTTGGGGGTGGTCTTTGTTAAATTTAGCTCTGCTCTGACCTTTTTTATTTCTTTCCCCTTACTAATTTTGGGATGGGATTGTTCTTTTTTTTTTGGTAGTTCTTTGAGGTGTAGTGTTAGGTTGTTCATTTGGGATCTTCCTGTTCTTTTGATGTAAGCGTTTATTGCAGTAAACTTCCATCTTAGTACTGCTTTTGCAGTATCCTACAGGTTTTGATGTCATGTGTCTTTATTTTCATTAGTTTCAAGAAATTTTTTGATTTCCTGTTTAATTTCTTCTTGGACCCATAGGTCATTCAGGAGTTTGTTGTTTAATTTCCATGTATTGTATAGTTTCCAGAGTTTCACTTGGTATTGATTTCTAGTTTTAATTTGTTGTGGTCTGAAAAGATACTTGAAATGATTTTAATTTTCTTAAATGTCTTGAGACTTGATTCGTGACCTAACAAAATTCTCCAGGTCTATCCTGGAGAATGTTCCATGTGGTGATGAGAAGAATGTATATTCCGTAGTTGTTGGATGAAATGTTCTGTCTGAAAGGAAAAACACCGGCCTGAACACAAAATAAGACACACCAGGAGACAGGGACTCAACCGAAGTGTATTAGGCATGCAAAATGAACAAGCAGGCTGCCCTCTCAAAAGTGGGAGCAGCAGCAGGAGAGTCAGGGTGGGCCTTTTATGTCCAGTTAGGCTGAGCTGGACTGTTCCTATTGGCTAAGAAGGAAGTGGAGGGAAGTGAGCAGGGTTTAAGCTGAGCTGGGACTTTCTCATAGGCAGGCAAAATTGCATGTGTGGGAAGGTGATGTGGCAGCTACAGGTGCCATTTTGTGTATCTCAGTCTTTAACGCCATTTTACTTTTCTGGCAGAGGGTATATTAGCCAACACTGTCCAGCTGGTCTAAAGTATAGTTTAAATCCTGTGTTTTTCTACTGATTTGTTGCCTACATGATCTGTCTAGTGCTGAGGGAGAGATGTTCGGGTCCCCAGCTACTATCGTATATAGGGTCTATCTTTCCTTAGGTCCAATAATGTTTGCTTTATATATCTGTATGCTCCAGTATTGAGTGCACAGGTATTTATGACTGTTATGTCTTCTTGCTGGATAGATCCCTTTATCATTATATAGTGGCTTTCTGTATCTCTCTTAATGGTTTTTGGTTTAAATTCTATTTTATCCAATATAAGAATAGCTACTCCTGCTCTTTGGTTTCCATTTTCATGGTATGTCTTTTTCTATCCCTTTGCTATTAGTCTGTTTGTGTCTTTACAGATGATGTAAGTTTCTTGAAGACAGCATGTAGTTGGGTCTTGCTTTTTAATCCAATCAGTCAGTCTGTGTCTTCTGAATGGAGGGCCTGACCCATTTGTATTTAGGGTTGTTATTGAAAGGTATCATCTTACTCCTGGGATTTTATCAATTTTCATTTGGATGTTTTAAATATATTTTGTTCCTTTCTTCCCCTTTTATTTTTTGTCTTTGATGTTTGTTGGTTTTTTGAGATGGTAACGTTTAGTTTCCTTCTTCTCTTGTTTGCATTTTTGTTCTACCAGTGGGTTTTGTTCTTTCCTGGGTATTCATAGTAGTGATTATCATTTTTCAGATTCCAGATGCAGGTCTCCCTTTAGGATTTCTTGCAGGGCTGGTTGTGTAATGGTGAACTCCTGCAGTTTTTGTTTGTCTGGGGAATACACTATTTCTTTCTCATTTCTGAAGGATGGCCTTGCTGGGTATAGTATTCTTGGCTGGCTGGTTTTTTCTTTTAGTATTTTGTATATATCATCCTATTTTCTTCTGGCCTATAGAGTTTTTGTTGAGAAGTCTGCTGTTAGTCTGATGGGGCTTCCTTATAGGTGACTTAACACTTTTCTCTTGCTGCTTTTAGGATTTGCTCTTTGTCTTTGACCTTTGCCAATTTGACTATAATGTGTCTCAAAAAGGATCTTTTTGGATTGAATCTGTTTGGGGATCTTTGAGCCTCCTGGATCTGAAGGTCTGTGTCTCTCCCTATACCTAGTAAGTTTTCCATTATTATTTTGTTGAATACATTTATAATGTCTTTTCCTTTCTCCTCCCTTTCTGGAGCATCCATGATTCAAATGTTTGTGTGCTTCAGATTGTCTGTTGGGTCTCTTAGATTTTCTTCACTTTTTAATTCTTCTTTCCTTCCTTTTGTCCTCCTGGCTTATTTTGAAAAGACCATCTTCGAGATCAGAAATTCTTTCTCCTGTTTACTCTAACCTACTGCCTAAGCTCTTAGTTGTGTTTTTTATTTTGTTGAATGAATCCTTCAGTTCCAGGAATTCTGCTATATTCTTTTTTAAGGTATTAATCTATTTGTAAATTTCCTCCTTCATATCCTGGATATCTTTTCTCATATCATTGTGCTGTCTTGCTGAGTCTTCTTGTATCTCAGTGAGTTTCATTAAGATTGCTGCTTGGAATTCCTTTTCAGTCTTTTAAAAGATTTCCTGCTCTGTGGGGTCTCATACTTGAGAATTACTGTAATCCTTTGGTGGTGTGATATTTGCTTATTTTTCATATTTCTAGTATCTCTGTGTACATGTCTGGTCATCTGGTAGAGCAGTTGCTTCTTCTATTATTCTGGAGTGGGCTTTGAGGAGAGAGACTTCTTCCTCTTTTTCTGGGCTCCACTGGTGACTCTCTTGTGTTAGTGCAGTCAAGTGGGAGACAGGCTGCCTGCACAGTAGCTGTGGTTGTTACTGTCACAGTGAGCCACCCTTGTGGCAGCAGTGGGTGTGGCAGTGGCTATGGTGGATCACCTGTGCAGAAGCAGTGCTTGCAGCATGTTCTGGGTCCCCAGGTGTGCTCCTGCCTCCTGCCAGGTGGGGGAGGGTGTCTGTGGCCATGAGCCTCTATTCTAGAGTGGGAGCTCAGTGAGGAGAGGGGCTGCTTTCTTTTACCTCTGTGCCTTCAGCACCCAGCATGTACTTGTCCCATCCCTCTGCTCAGTGAGCGTCCTGTGCACTTATTGAATGACTGGCAGTGCTGCATGGTGGCCTCCTGATAGCTGGACTCTCCTCCTTAATAGCCCCAAGTACTCAGCTAACCTGGAGCAGCCCTACAACTTCCTTCACCAATATAGGCCAGTGTCCACTATTAGAGAACAGGAACATATCCATAGCAAAGCTACATCTCAGATAAACAGAATGGCAGAGCCAGGAAGTATCTTCGGGTTGCCTTGGGTCAGTCACACCAGTTGACCAAGTGCATCTCAAGAGCCCCAAGCTTCATTGTATTGCTCAAGATCATTACATGGCATGTTTGTGCAGGAGCAGGTATGGAGTGAGGGTTGCTGATTCTAAATCCCATGTTTTTCATGGAGTTTTCTAAACAGGGTGGGGCTTAGGAAAGTGTATAGATTTCTGCAATCCCAGGACATGACCTGTCTGTCCTCCACCCCTCGGGGACACAGCAGTAGGACAGTTTAGCTGGAACCACCATCTCTCTCGCCAAATCCTCAGCCTCTCCACCGCTGTCAGTGAGGCCCCCACCAGGCAGTTGCCCTGGGTGCTCTAGACTGGCTCTGTGTGGCAGACATGCTACAGAATCCTCGGAGCTGTGCTGGTGCCATCACAGACAGCACGGCCTCATGCCAGCCCCAGCAAGTCTTTTCCCAGAGGGCTGCACATCTCTGGGGCAGCGGATGCTCAGTGACAGGTGACAACAGCATTTCAGGGCCATCCCTCTCTCTTCTGACAGCCCCAGAACTCTGTCATGGACAGCACATCCCTCTGCTCTCCTCTCTTATGATTCCCAAGGGCAGCAACGGTGATGCTGTGGGTGTGTGTGCTTCATCCCACACAGGTGCTGGGGACATGGGCAACAAACTATCCACACCAAGCAGTGACTGCACAGTACGCTCCCCCAGGACGGAAGGCATTCACGCTGCGTACAAGCAGGGAGACCCCAGCAGGGCCCAGGACCTGCTCAAAGAGGCCTGTGATGAGAGCACATCCCAGCAGGAAAAGGTAGGGTGAATGCCCACCTCCCCCTTGGGCCATACCTGGGAACCTGGGTTGGACAAAAGTCACCACTCAGATTATTTTCTTGTGATTGTCATTATTGTAATGGGGATTTTTTATTGTGTTCTGGAAACACGTCATTTTGCATGTGAACATATGGGCCAACTTCCTCTCAGTCCATCATCACTTAAGCAGGCCCCTGACTACCTTTCCATATGAGGTCTTTGGGGCACCGGGGTGGGGTCACTTCAATGTAAAGAACCAAATGCCAGCTGAAGATTTAACCTACTGTATTCTTTTATACATTTTTCCATTATAAAAATAGTACATGCTCTAATCTAAAAAGAAAATTTAGAAAATATGTAAAAGTAGGAAAAAAAGAACAAAAAAAGGATCTATATTCCTAATACACCCAAACAATCACACTCAACAGTTTGGGTATGTCTTTTCCAACCTGCTGCTCTGAGCACATGTTGCTGTTGTTGTTTCTATTATAAAGTCATATTGTGTATATAGTTTTTCACCTATAACTCGTTCTTATATAATATTCTATTACGAATTTTCCATAGGATTATAAATTCCTTGTAAGCATAACCTTCAATGGCTGTATGACATTCCACCTGATAGAGAGACCTTATTTACCTGTCTATTCACCTTGTTTGGATATTTAGATTGCTTATAATTTGTTACTAATATAAATAATGCTGTATTAAATGTTTTTGCCTAATTCTTTTCTTACTGTAAGGCTTTTTGATTAGCATAGATTTACAGGAATTCAGAATATGGGTGTGAATATTTTTAACATTTTGAAAGATGCCAAGCTGTTTTCCAAAAAGCTTGTACAGATTGGCCTTCCCACTGAGGATTCAAGAGGGCCACTGTCACTTTTCTGCCCTTGCGGGGGATTCTTATTGGCTGTTATCGTGAAAACACTTTACTGAGGTTTTATTTGCATTACTTTAATTAGCACAGGTTTAACATATTTTCATTTAACTAGTAGTTAGAAATAACTCAGTTCCTTAACCTCCAGCCTGTTCTCAGAAGTGTAAGAGATTTGGGGGTGGAATCGGGGCTTGGGGTAGAGCAAGGACCATGTGCTGGAGAATTGTTGAGAGGAGAGCATTTTGGATCCCTCCGATTATAAATTCAGGGTGGCGACAGCAAACGACCTCCCTCTGTATGGGGAGAGCTGCAGGTCAGAGCCGTGGGCTCCTCTAGTGTGTAGCAGGTGGCCTCCGGCAAGGAGGGCCTGTGCTCAGCAAGCAGAGCCTGGAATCTGTGCCAGGTGGCCAAGTAGCTACAGACAATGGCTCATTTCCCAGCTGTGAGTTGTCTCATCTGGCCTGGAGCAAGGGAGTCAGGCATGTGCAGTGTCAGGAGATACTAAAAAAATGGGAAGAGGATCAGGGACCCAAAGGGCCGAGGGGGCTGGGACTTCATCCTGAGAGTGAGACAGCCATTAAAAGGAGTGTTATGAAAATTTGAGAAAGACCACTCTGGCAAATATTTGGATAGAGGAAAACAGAGCCCTGAGTGTGGGTATCTTCTGCCTGGCATGGTGGCCAGTGGCAACTCAAAGTTGAAAAGATCCCTAGAAGGCCTGCTGGATACTGAGCTGCTGAAATCCTGGGTAGCTGAACTTTGAGAACATGTTGAGAAGAAGGATGAATGAGTCTGAGTTTTCATAAAAATCTAAAACCTTATTTCCAAAAATATGCCATAAATAAGAGTCAAGGATTAATGACAAATTGAGAAGGAATATGGCTAGTACCCTTAGTTGACAAAAAGCTTGTAAAAATGATATGAAATAACAACACCATTTTTAAAAAGGACAACAGGGTATGGAAAACAGCAAAGTAAACCTGAAGAAAGTAGAAGGAATGAAATTATAAAAATAACAGCAGAAATTGATGAAATAGGGGCCGAGCCCATGGTGCACTCGGGAGAGTGCGGTGCTGGGAGTGCAGCAGCGCTCCCGCTGCGGGTTCGGATCCTATATAGGGATGACCGGTGCACTCACAGCACTCACTGGCTGAGCGCGGTGCGGCCGGTCTCAAAAAGGACAAAAAAAAGAAAAAAGAAATTGATGAAATAGAAAGCAAAACAAATCAAAAGTTGGTTCTTTGAAAAGACAAATAAAATCGAAAAATCTGTGAGTGAGTGATCAAGACAAGAAAAAGAAATAAATAAATGTATCAGGAAAATTAAAGAGACCTTCACTACAGATTATACAGATGTTCAAAAGATACTAAGAGAACATTATACGAACAACTTTATGCTAACACACTTGGAAATTTAGATGAATTAATCAAATACCCCCCCAAAATCCAACTTTTCCAAACTAAAACAAAAAGAAATAAAAAGCATGAATAGTGCCTTAATCATAAATCAATAATTAAATAACCTCTTCTTTTTTTTTTTTAATTTCCTTGAAGGAAATAAATCAATAATTAAAAACCTTCTTACAAAATAAATTCTAGGTTCATACGGCTTCACTAGTGTGTTCTACCAGTAATATAATCACTTTTCCAGAGGATGGAAAAAGAGGATACACTCTTCAATTCCTTTAATAAGGCTAGCACAACCTCAGCACCAAAATTAGATAACAGTATCAAGAACAAAAATGACAAAGGATGTGAATAGATAAATATATGTGCACACATAAAAAGGAAATTCAAATGGGCAGTACACATATGAAAAGTTATTTACCTTTGTTAACAGTTATAAAAAATCAAATAAAACAAAAATGAAACAGCATTTTTTTAACTTATCAAATTTGAAGATGTCAATCTGATAATAATCAGTAGCGAAGCTATGGGAAATCACACACCCTTATTTAATGCTGATATGAATATTAATTTGTGCAGTCTCTTTGGAAGAGAGTTTGCAAATGCTTATCAAAATTTAAAATTCCATCATCTTTGACCCAGCAAAACTATTACGAGTAACTTACCCCTACAAATTTACTTGCAAAAAAAAATGCACAAGGATTGTTCATCAAACTTGTGTTTACAGTAGCAGAGCCCTGGAAACCGCCTAAGTGTTCCATCTGCAGGCAGAGACTGCTGCATAAATCTCTGTGTCCAGGCCATAGAATACCGCGTAGCACTCCAAAACAACAAAATAATCTCTAACAGCTGTTTTGAAAACATCTCCAATATAATTTAAATTAATAAGTGAAGGACTTCTGCTTCCTGTAAGATGGAGGGAAAATAGAGTGAGTGTACTTTTCTCTCTTCTTCTCACTAAGTGTACCTAAAGACCCTGGACATTACATGTAAAACAAACATAAGATTCTGAAAGGTGGAAAAAAGAAGGCAGACCAGCTGGAGACCTCCGGACTCAAGGAAAGGACAGTAGTGAGATTTGGGGCTTTCTTTTTTGGCAGCTGACCGGGACAGGGATCAAACCCTGCACCTTGGTGTTATCAGTACCGTGCTCTAGCCAACTGAGCTAACCGGCCAGCCCTGGATGGGTTTTACCTCATACATTCCAGACCAGATACTGAAGAAGGTGGCAACCCAGAAACACAAACTGGCACAGACAAAAAAAAAAAAAAAGCCCCAAGGAAAGCCTGTTCTCTCAAGCCAAAGGGCCAGAAAAAGAGAGACCTAGCAAGACAAAACTTATATGCGATAACCAACACAATTCAACCAAACACCACAGGAACACGTGCAGCCCCCACCCTACCCCTGGCCAGCAAAGGCCAGGTGAAAAGCCTAGACTTCCACCCTTGCCAGGCTGTAACAAGACACCCCAGTCATACCCACCCCCAGGGTGTCAGAGAAGGCCATGGGGAACTGGGATGCTAGTGTCTTTCATGTGATAACACCCCACTACCACCGTCAGTGGAGTCCGTGTGGGGAGCTTGGACTTTCATCCCCACCTGGCCTGGCAGTAATGAAACACTCTTCTCCCTCCCAACTAGGGTGGAATTGAAGCAGGCCTGGTGTGGAACATGAAATCCCACCCATGCCCAGCAATAACAAGGAGCCCCTCCCCACTGGATTGCAGCTGATTCTGAGGACAGACCCTGGATTTCTACCCACCAGGCAGTAATGAAGTGACACCCCTGTTCACCCACCAGAGCAAAGTTAGAGGAGGCCTGCTAAAACACAAGATTTAAATAAGATCCAGAGTCTTAAAACATGATGCCAAAAATATCCAGGTTTCAGTAAAAAATTAGTAATCATACTAAGAACCAGAAAGATCTCAAACTCAGTGAGAAAAAATAACCAACAGATGCCAGCACCAGAATGACTCAGATGTTAGAATTATCTGACAAGGATTTTAAGGTGGTCACAATAAAAATGCTTCAATGAGCAATTATGAACACATTTGAAGCAAATAAAAAGGATTGAAAGTTTCAGCAAAAAATAGATATCTCAGCAAAGAAATAAAACACATGAGGAGAGCCATATGAAAATTTTAGAACTTAAAAATGCAATAACTGAAATTTTTAAAAAATAAAGAAAAAAACTCAATGGATAGGCTCAATGTTGACTGGAAAGTACAAAGGAAAGAACCAGTGAACTTAAAAATAGGACAGTAGAAATTGCCCAACCCAGAAAAAAATATATAGACTGAAAAAAATGAACAGAGCCTCATAGACATGTGAGAATTTTAACTGAAGATCTAAGCATTCATGTCATCAGAGTGCCAGAAGGAGAACAAGAAGAAGGCAGGACTAAAACAATACTTGAAGAAATAACGGTTGAAAACTTCCCCAAACTGGCAAAAGACATGAACGTACAGATTCAAGATGCTGAATTAACTACAGACAGTGAAATTTATTTCATGCACATCATGGTCAAACTATAAGTCTAGTTTATAAGTTTATAAAAAAACTAAAGACAAATCAAAACTTGAAAGCAGCTAGCAAGAAATATTGCCTTTAGGGGAAAAACAATTTAAATGACAGTGAATTTCTCATTAGAAACCATGGAGCCCAGTGCTGGAAGAAAAACAATTGCCACCCCAGAATTCCATATTCAAAGAACATATCCTTCAGAAATGAAGAGAAAATAAAGACATTCTGGGATGATGGAAAACTAAGAAGATTAATTGCTAAAAAGACCTATCCTAAAGGAATGTCTAAAGGAAGTTCTCTAAAGAGAGAGAAAATGATAAAAAGAAGGAATCTTGGAACACCCAGAAAGATGAAAGAATGTGGTAAGAACAAAAATGTGGGTAAATAAAAAAAGACTTTCCTTCTTATCTTTAGTTTTCTAAATTATGTTTGACAATTGAAGCAAAAACTATAACAGTGCCGAACGTGGTTCTTAAAGTATATAGAGAAAATAGTTAAGACAAGACCATTATTTTAGTAATGGTGGAGGATAAAGTGATGTAAAGGAGGTAAGGTTTTTATGCTTCACTCAGACTGGTAAAATGTTGAAAACAGTAAACATTGATAAATCATGTATATACAGTATAATACCTAGAGCAAGCACTTAAAAAAAAACTGTACAAAGCAATACATTCAAAAACACTATAGATCAATCAAAATGAAATTCAAAAGATGTTTAAGGGGGCCGGCCTGGTGGCGCACTGGATAGTGCGCCGCTTGGGAAGCGCGGCGGCGCTCCCGCCCGAGGGTTCGGATCCCACATACAGACCGGTTCCCGCTCACTGGCTGAGCGAGGCGCGGGAGCAACACCGAGGGTTGCAGTCCCGTTGCCGGTCCCCGGTCCGGTACGGGGGCAACACTGAGGGTTGCGATCTGTTGCCGGACACGGAAAAAGACAAAAAAAAGACAAAAAAATAAAAAGATGTTTAAGTAATTCATAGGAAGGTAGGAAAAATAAAGCAGAGAAATGAAAAACAAAACAAAAAACTAACATGAGATTTAAGCCTTAACATGTAAATAATTATATTAAACATAAATGGTCTAAATACATGAACTTAAAGACAGAATTTGGCAGAGTGGACAAAAAGGCATGAATAGCTCTATGCTGCCTACAAGAACTCACTTCAAATACAACATGTATGTTAAAAGTAAATGGATGGAGAAAGATATAACATGTAGCATTAATTAAAAGAAAACAGAAATGGCTATATTATTACCAGATAAAGTAGGCTTCAGAGCAAAGAAAAATAACCCATGGATAGGGAGGGATATTACATGATGATTAAGGGACCAATCCACCAAGAAGACATAACAATCTGAAATGTCTATGCACCAAATGACAGAGCTGCAAAATATGTGATACAAAAACTGATACAGCTGAATGAAGAAGCAGATAAATCTACAATTACAGTTGGGGACTTTGACAAAGTCTCTCAACAAGTGATAGAATAACTAGACAGAAAATCATCAAGGATATGGAAGAACTCAACAACACTATCAGCCACCAGGATCTAACTGACATTGCTACAATCAATAACAGCTGAATGCACATTCTTTTTAAGTGTCCACAGAACATATACCATGATAGACCATATCCTGGGTCATAAAACAAACCTCAATGGACTTAAAAGGATTGAAATCATACAGAATGTGTTCTCTAACACATTTCAGTTTGATTCAGTGGAATTAAACTGAAAATTGATAACAGAAGATAATAAAAGCTTCAAGCACTTGGAAACTAATGGCATACTCCTACATAATTCATGGGCCAAAGAAAAAGTCTTAAGGGAAATAAAAACACTTTGAACTGAATGAAAATGGAAATAAAACATGTCAAAATTTGTTGGATGTACCTGAAGCAGTGCTGAGAGAGACATTTATAGCACTAAATGCTTACATTAGAAAAGAGGAGAGGTCTCAAATCTTTAATCTAAGCTCCCACCTAAAGAAACTAGAAGAAGAGCAAATTAAGCCCAGAGCAAGCAGAAGAAAGGAAATACTAAAAATAAGAGTAGAAAATTCATGAAATGTAAACATAAAAGCAATAGAGAAAACTGGTTCTTTGAAAAGATTATGGGCCAGCCCGGTGGCGCACTGGAGAGTGCGCCGCTTGGGAGCGTGGCGGCGCTCCCGCCGAGGGTTCGGATCCCATGTGGAGACCGGTTCCCGCTCACTGGCTGAGCGCGGTGCGGGCGCAACACCGAGGGTTGCGATCCCGTTACTGGTCAGTAAAAAAGACAAAAAGAAAAGATTAATAAAATTGACAAATCTCTAGCAAGACTAACCAAGACAAAAGAGAAAAATCCTTAATCTCAGAAAGGAAACAAAGACTATCACTACAGATCCAGCAGTTATCAAAAGGATAATAAAGGAATACTAGGAACAACTCTCCACACGTAAATTTGACAGCTTAGATGAAATGGACCAATCTTTGAAAAGCAGAAACTACCACAATTAACCCAGTATGAAATAGATCATTTGAATAGCCCTTTAACTATTAAGAAAATTCCATTCTTAATTTTAAACCTCCTAAAAAAGAAATCTTCAGGCCCAGATGATTTCCCTGGACAATACTGCCAAACATTTAAAGAAGAATTAACATCAGTTCTACACAGTCTCTTTCAGAAAACAGGAGGAAGCACTTTCCAATACTTCTACGAAGCCAGTATTACCCTGATGCAAAAACCAAAGACAGTACAAAAACAGAAAAGTACAGACCAATGTTCGTCATGAATGTGGATGCAAAAATTCTTAACAAAATATTAGCAAATAGTTTTTAGCAATATGTGAAAAGAATTATACACCATGACCAAGTGGGGTTTATTCCAGAGATTCAAGGCTGGTTCAGTGTTTGATAAGTAATCAAGGTAATTATTATTATTAATACTATTCTTAATAAAAAGGCTAAAGAAGAAAATTACCTTTATCATATCAATTGATGCAGAAAACTCATTTGACAACATTCAAATCATGATTAAAAAAAAACTCATAAAATTGGAAGGGTGCGTGAGACTAAAGGGGTAGCTTTGTGGTGATGGAAGTTCTGTGTCTTGGTTGTGACAAAATGGCAGGACGATACACACATGTTGTACTAAGGTCAAATTACAGGTCTGATGTCATACTGCAGTTATGTAAGATGTTACCATTGCAGGAAGCTGGGTGAAGGACACTGAGGTTCTCCCAGCACTATCTTTGCAACTTCCTGTGAATCTCTAGTTATTTCAAAGCAAAAAGTTAAAAAAAGTAATAGATGACCTATAATGCCATTTTTATAATGTTTAAAAACTAATAACAACAAGATCTTTTTTGGATCATAAGCACAATGATTGGGTTTTCAGGCTATTGTGTGAGATGCGCCTTCCTCTAAACCTTTTTATAACATCAGCACATTACCCATCATACATGGGGGGGAAAATGGCAAAAATGAATCTGTGGTGTTAGAAGTCAGGATAGTGGTTCCTCCAGGGAGAGCAGTGGCTGGAAGAGGCACCAGGAGGCTTCCAGGCACAGGCCATGTTCTGTTCCTTGGTCTGGGGCCAGTTACATGGGTGTGTTCAAGTGGCAGTTCATGAAACTGATTGATTATAATTTTTGTACTTTTCAGTAGGTATGTTATATTACCAATAAAAAGCTATAATGAATTAGGTGATAAAAGCTCTTGGTTTCCTATGGGATTACCTGTGGGTGTGCATGCATAAACATGTTCTGTAAGGCTGTGTGAGAGCAGTTTCCTTTGCAGAGGGGGTGTGCAGGTGGAGGCATCAAGGGAGGCCCACTTTTTATTTTATATTTTTTATGCTGTTTGAATTAAAATAAATACATGCTTCAGAGCCTCTGGGCTGTCTCCAGCCTGAGAGCCAGCTCTGACCCTTCTCACCTCCTGGGTCTCTCTTGGCCTTGGGCTGGCTCTGTGACATCACTTACCACCTCGTGAGCATGGGGCTTTTAAGCTTCTAGCTGACTGGAGTCTAGACAGTTGTTAGTTGTGTGTGGTGAATTATTTAATCAATCACCGTAGCTCTTCTCCATAATGCAAGTGCTTTCCTGGAATGGCAGGGCTGCCGGGTCCCACCTCAGGCAGCAGGGTGGGTTTTTCTTTTCTGCACATATTGAATATATGACTCTCTACTGTCCTCCAAATAATTCCAGTCCATTAGACTGTCCCTCACCTTACCTGTCAGACATACCTCCTGTCGCCAGCCCATTCACTCCACTTACAGATCCTGAGCCTTCTCCAAGTCCCACCTTTTCCAGGAAGTCATGGACGGAATGGAGAGATCATGGACTTTGGAGCTACACAGATTCCAATTCAAATCCTGGGTAGTTGTGGGACTATATATAAACTCCCTAACCATGGGCAAGCTTTCATTTCCTCATTCATAAGATGGAAATACAGATACATTCCTTGCATGACCGTTAGGAGAATTGAATGTAACCTTGTAAATAAAGTACTCAATGCAGCATCTGGTGTTTGGAAAGAGCTTGATAAATATCAGTTCCCTTCTCTGGGGTTCCATTTACCCATTCCCACCCATCTCACCCTGAAGTGATCTCCAAAGACACTTGTTTTCTAAACTATTCAGCAAGTAAAATATGCTCATTTGTGACTATTTTATGCTGATACCCTGCTCAAACTTACTTGTAAATCCATGGAGGCTAGAAATTGCCCGTCATCCTCCGTGCTCATCCCTGCGTCTTACATGCAGTAGGTCCTCAGTAAATGGCACTGGCTGTCCCCCTGCAACTTGGGTTCCCCATCCACCTCCTGAACATGCTGGTGCTCAAGCCCATGGGAAGCAGCCAAGTTCCAAGAGGACCTAAAGTTTTAGTATTGCAACCAATCACTTCTATCTGAGCATCCTTTTCACCGACCCAGGGAGCTTGTGGACAGTCAGAGCCATTTTTACATTACTGTGTGACAGACACTTACTAGCTGTGTGCTCTTAGGCAAGTTATAAAACCTCTCTGAACCTCCATGACTTTGTCTGTGTATTAATATACTGCCCATTTCATAGAACCTTTACATACCTGAATGGCTGGAATGAAGTAGGAACTCAGACGTAGGTTTAATTACCTTCCTATGTTGAGAATCCTACTGCATGTTGCTGGAGTATCTTTGTCCCTGGATTCAGATCTGTGGAGTCCCTTCATCTGTCACATTCCATTTATGAATAACTTGCAGGATAGTCCTTCAGAAAGCCTGGCTGCCATCCATCTTCCTAAGGTTTACTCAGCATGTATCAGATGGTAATTGAGCTCTGGCTCTGGAGGGGATACTCACAAGGTCCTTGTCCTCATGGAGTGGATGGTTGAGAGCAGCACTGTCCAGTGGAAATGGAATTTGAGCTACATTTATAATATCAAATTTTCTAGCAACCATATTAAAGAAGTAAACAGAAACAGGTGAAATAATATTATTTTATTTAACCTGAATATATTAAATCATCATTTCAACATGTAATCCATATAAAACTGTTGATGAGATGGTTTACCTTTTCTGTACTGGGTCTTTGAAATTGTATGTGAAGTGACAGCACCCACCACTCACTCTGGAGGTCCACGTTTCCAGCGCTCTGCAGCCGCTGCCACCCTGGGCAGGGAAGCTCCAGTCCTGTCCACGGACTCGGTGGAGCATGTAACGTGGGTTCTCTTGGCAGTTCCACACCGAGCTCACCTCATGGAAGCCCTGTTCTGTTTTGACCAGGGCCAGCTTCTGAGCATCTCAGCGGCCTACGGGGATCTAGAGACGGTCCGCTATCTACTTACCGAGAGGTGGGTGGCGCTGCCAACGGAGCCCACCGATGACAACCCAGCTGTGGTGGCGGCGTATTTTGGGCACACCGAAGTTGTGCAGGAATTGCTTGAGTCCTTACCAGGTAAGACACAGGGTGAGAGCTCCTTACCACCTCCCAGGGGCCCCTGTTAGGCTTCACCCCAGAAAGCATATTTCTTTATGCTGTCACCAATAATGGGATCAAGACATTTGGGGCCTCCAAGTGACAATCCAAAATGAAATCTGCCTGCCAATGGCAGCACCGCGTCCCACACCTCAGTCCCATTAACTCACAAGAGAAACTCTCACACACCATATTTGATCAAGCATACAGGTCGATGTTGCTTTCTTTTTTAAATTAGCAGACTTTATTTTTAAAAAACAGTTTTAGGTTTACAGAAAAATTGATTGGAAAGTACAGAGTTTCCATATGCCCCACAGGCACAGTATCTCCTTTTCTTTACATTTTGTATTATGTGGTTCGTTTGTTACAGTTGGTAAACCAATGTTGATACATTGTTACTAACTAAAGTCCATCGTTAACATCAGGGTTCACTCTTTGTGTTGTACATTCTATCAAATGTATAAGGATATGTATACACCCTAATAGTATCATACAGAAGGGTATCACTGCCTTAAAAATCCTCTGTGCTCTGCCTGTTCATCCCTCCCTCACCCTGGGCCTTGGCAACCACTGATCTTTTCACTATCTCCATGGTTTTGACTTTTCCAGAATGTCACACAGTTGGAATCATACAGCCTTTCAGATTGGCTTCTTTTGCCTAGCAATGTGCGTTTAAGGTTCTTCCATTCCTTTTCGTGACTTGATAGCTTATTTCTTTTTATGGCTGAATAATGTAACATTGTATGGATGTACCATGCTATGTTGCTTTTTTAGTAACTGGTAACTTTTTTTTCCTCTTTGGTAAACTCAAGGTATCCTGGTCTCCTGTGAATTACTATGGACAGCTGGCAGTGGTCTTTGGGAGTTGAGATTGTACTTGGGAACA
Source organism: Galeopterus variegatus (assembly GCF_000696425.1). Lineage (NCBI taxonomy): Eukaryota > Metazoa > Chordata > Mammalia > Dermoptera > Cynocephalidae > Galeopterus > Galeopterus variegatus. Next base: position 362,209 of record NW_007726147.1, read on the forward strand.
CAGTCAGCCTCTTGGGTTACACAGGTCCCTGTGCTTAGAAGGTCCCCACACTTGGTTTAACTCCGTAGTTGCCATCTTGAAATTTTTCATGATTTTTAAATAAGGGGCACCATTTTTTTCATTGTGAATTGGGCCCCACTCATTATATAGCAGTTTTATTTGGGAGTGTCCATCTGTGTGCTTTTAGATAGACCTGTGCTCAAAGGTGGTTCCAAGCTGGTGTATCCCCTCATGCGTCTGCGGGGGGGATGAGGTTATGGACAGAAATTGGGGCAGGTTTAGGGCCCATAAGATGCAAGACACAGGAGGACAAGGAGGAGCCAAGCCACCCTAGAGGACTCAAAGGCTGGTTCCTTCTTTTCAGGGCTCCCAAGTTTAGCTCTGTTCTAGCCACAAAGAGTCTACACCAGCTGACTCATTCATGTAGTTGTACAGCTAACAGTTACTGAACATTTGCCAAGCACTGGGCACCCTGCAGGACTTGAGAGACACGGAGACTTTTTAAAGAAGATGATCCCAGCCCTTTAGTAGCTCCTGGCCAAGCAGAGGGGAACAAGGCAGAAAGGAGTAACTCTGTGTAACGTTATCATGCTGAGGTTGAAGTATTTACACAAAGGTCTGAGAGCTCACATCAGGGGGTGGTCTTGTCTGGATGCAGGGGGGTCTTCATAGGGAGGCTGACATCCGAGTGGGGTTTTGCAGGGAGAATAGGAGTTGACTTGGCAGACAAGCAAGAGGAGGGCTTGGGATGCAGAGCAGGGGGCTTGGCTAGACCTCAACATGGTTTCCAGCTGCTCCTGGGGCATCCTATCTTCAACTCAACTCTGGGTAGCTGCTGAGAAATAGAAGATTCCAGAACATGGTGCCAGGCCCTGCAGAAGTGCAGAGATGGGCAAAACAGTGTGTGCTCTCTGGGAATTCCCAAGCCAGAGGAGAGGGCAGCCGTGGTAGGGAGGAGGTAAGACCAGAAGACAAATAAGAGGCAGCTAGAGAACCAAAGAGGGTCTGAGAAGAGGAGGGGTGGGGGGTGGTGGGGGGCCTTTGAAGTGATCATCACGTAATTCCTGGTCTCTAGTTGCTGAGGAGTGGGCAGGAGGAGGGGCAGAGACCAAAAGGCCAAAACGGGCTGTCTGCGTGTTGCTGGCTTTATGCCTCAGAGAACACACATGGGGGGCTGTGTGGTGAAGAGAGCACCCTTTGGTTTTAGACAAAGCAGGATTTAAGTCTCAACCTTGCTGTTTACCAACTATGGGACCTCCAGTAAGTTTGCAAACCTCTCTGAGCTTTGGTTTCCTCATCTTACAACCATGAGTCTAAAATACAGTACCTGCCTCCTAAGACTGACACATCTACGTCCCACAGGAGTTAGTACTATGATTACTCTATGTCTCTTACCTGGTACCCTTACAGTGTTAGTGATTGCTTGTTTTTTGTTAACATACCTCTGCCTTAGTCGGTTTTCTGTCGCTTGTAACAATACCTGAAACTGGGTAATTTATAAAGAAGAGAAATTTATTTCTTACAGTTTGGAGGCTGAAAAGTCCAAAGTCCAAGGGGCACATCTGGTGAGGAGCTTCTTCTTGATGGGGACTCTCTGCATAGTCCTGAGGTGGCGCTGGGCATCACATGGCATGTGGGGGAGAGTGTGTGTTAATGTGCTCACTTGCTCTCCTTATAAAGCCACCAGAGTCCCTCCCATGATAACCCACTCATCCATTAACCCATTAATCCATTCATCACCTCCCAAAGGCCCCAGCTCTCCACACTGCCACAATGGGGATCAAGTTCCCACATGAGCTTTGAGGGGACAAATATTCAGGCTATAGCAACCTCCGAATCATTAATTCTGGTTAACGACAGAGGGAGAAGAAGAGACACGTACTTAGTACCAGCTCCAGCCCACACTGTATGCCAGGTGCTTTATTTGGTTTTAAGCCCTGCGATCCTGATCTCAACCCCATTTTCTGGTTAATGCCCTATCGTGGAGGGGAGGGTCGCGCTCTCCATGCTTGGGAGCACTTTGGTCCCTCTGGAAATGAGACTGTGTTATGATGCAGTTGGGAAGTGTCTGTGCAGAAGTGAGGTAATTTTTCCATGGCAGCTAGATCCATAAGATACTGCACTATTTTGAACTTGAAGATATTGTAACACTTCAGCCCACGCTGCCTGTGTTCATTCAGTGTGCTAAGTGTTATTTCATCCTGGAATTAAGTAGGCTGTTCTTTCCGGGAATAATTCTAAAAGTTTTAACCTGGATCATTAGATCTATTTCTTTCTCCAAAGCCTTTTTAAAATTATTATTCTTGAAAGTAATATATGGATACAGATAATTTAGTAATGTGGAAAAGTGTTAGTACTCTATGTAATGACATAACATAATGAGTTAGGGTTTATTGATCCAGGCTTTTGACATACATTATGTTATGTAATCCTCACATTAAATTTGGGAGGATGGGAGTTATTATTCCCATTTTACTGATGGGTAAACTGAGGCAGAGACATTAAGAAATTTGTCCAGAATTACACAGCTAAAATATCTTAACCCTAAGCTGCCTGTCTCCAAAACCCTACTCTTGTGTGTAGTGCTACTGTAGGGGTGGGATCAGGGTGCAGGATAAGGAAGGGGGTACGGGGAATGTTCAGAATCCCAATGCCCAGAGAGAATACTGCAGCACTGCGGTAGTTCTTTCTGGTCATATTTCCACACGCACATTTTTCATTCAGTTGTGATCACATTGTACATGCCATTTTGTATCCTGTGTTTCTTCACTTGGCATTATTTGACAAGCAAGTGGGTTTATTATGATGTGGGGAAATATATGCAACATAGAGGAACTATTCCGGAAAACACCGTCCACTCAGCAGAAGTGACTTTCAGCTGGAAGCAGGAGCTCAATGTTATTAATGGTCAAACGGAAGATCAGAGTGGGAGCGGCCAGTACCCTTCAATGGCACTTTCACTCCATCCTGTCGTCTCCCACCAGGTCCCTGCAGCCCCCAGAAGCTGTTGAACTGGATGCTGGCCTTGGCTTGCCAGCAAGGACACCTGGAGGTGGTGAAGCTGCTGGTCCTGACGCACGGGGCTGACCCGGAGAGCTACGCAGTCAGGAAGAATGAGTTCCCTGTCATCGTGCGCTTGCCCCTCTATGCAGCCATCAAGTCAGGTGGGTCCCGCCCGAGTCAGCCCTGCCCATGCAGACTGTCCTGGTTTCCAGATGTGGGACCAGGTCTTCACCCTCTCCCTTGCTCTCAAATCACCTCTGTGGAGAGACTCTTGCAGCTCCTGTTCTCGTTTCTTTTTCAAAACATCTGCACCCTCCCTCATTCCCCCTCACCTGGCCCTGCAAGGGGATTTCGGTGACAGGAACCAGCTGTGGCAAATGAGACAATTGTATGCGGCATTCCAAAGGGCAGAGTCCCACAGAAGTTCTCTCATTAACAGGAACTGGATACATCAAGGGAAGTCATAGAAGTGCAAACAGAAAAAGTACCTTCGCAGTTTCTGTTCCACATATTTGCATCTGTCATTTCCGACAATGGTGACACCTTCCACATCTGAATGCCCTTAGCTTTCTGGGTGTTTTTGTCCCTTTAGGGAATGAAGACATTGCCATATTCCTGCTTCGGCACGGGGCCTTTTTCTGTTCCTACATCCTGCTAGACAGTCCTGACCCCAGCAAACATCTCCTCAGGAAATACTTCATCGAAGCCAGTGCTGTGCCCAGCAGTTGTATGGGAAAAAAGGTGAGTCGTCCCTGCCTGCGGGGCTTGTCTTAATCTGTTATCTGCTGCTATAACAGAATTCCTGAAACTGGGTAACTTATCATGGAATAGGAATTTGTTTGGCTCATGGTTCTGGAGGCTGGTAAGTCCAAGAGCATGGTGCCAGCATCTGGTGAGGGCCTTCGTGCTGTGTCATGGCCTGGCAGAAGGCGGAAGGGCAAGAGAGTGCGAGAGCAAGAGAGGGCCAGACTCAGCTTTATGACAACCCACTTTTGTGATAAGGAACTCACTCTCACAATAATGACGTGAATCCATTCTTGAGGGTGGAGCCCTCGTGGCCTAATCCCCTCTTAATGGTCCCACCTCTTAATACCGTCACAAAGGCAATTAAATTTCAACATGAGTCTTGGAGGGAACATTCAAACCATAGAAGGGTGGAATCTGAAATCTGGGCTTCATGTATTTTCTCAATGTTTCCTTTGGCTTTTTTCCAAAATTGGTTAAATATGTCATAATTTTTAAATTTCCTTTGTTAAATTTTTAAATTACATAGGTTATATGTGCTTGTTATAACAAGTGAAAGTAATTGAAAGAGATATAATTTTATGAATCTGCTTCCCTTAAAATACATAACTTAACAAACTGGTGATGATCTTTTCACACCTTTCCATATGCAAAGCTACAAAAGTATTTGTAAACCTATATAGGGTTGTTTTAGTCTTCCATTCTAATGACAAAAATAGTATTGCATTTTTACATTATCTTCAACTGGCTTTTTAAGTTTAGTACTGTATCATTTCTAGTCCTCTAGATCAGTTGATCTAACTACAACTCATTGTTTTAAAAACATGCCTTAAATCTATAGAGTCTATGTAGCCTAATTGATTCAGCCCTTCTCCTGATGGTGGACATTTGGATTATTTCTGATTTTTCCCTGTTGTAATATAGCCTGGTGTGCTAGGATGTATTTGCTTATGATCAGATTCCTAAAAGTGAACCGTTTTGCAATCACTGCCCCCCAAAAGTGAGGTGATTCACACTTTTACCAGCAATATATGGGAATCTCTGTCCCCACAGCTTGGCCACCATTACACATCCCAGAGCCTTTTAATTTTCACCAGTCTGATGGATGAAAATGATATATACTTGTCTTAATTTCTATGTTTATATTATTAATAATATTGAGTATCTTTTTGTATGTTTGTAAACTATTAGCATTCCCCTTATGTGAGTTGCCTGTTAATATTTGTTGATTTGGGCCGGCCCGGTGGCGCACTGCTACAGTGCGCCGCTTGGGAAGTGCGGCGGCGCTCCCTCCGAGGGTTCGGATCCCACATACGGACCGGTTCCCGCTCACTGGCTGAGCGAGGTGCGGGTGCAGCGCCGAGTGTTGCGATCCCGTTGCCGGTCCCGGTCTGGTACGGGCGCGACACTGAGGGTTGCGATCCGTTGCCGGACACGAAGAAAGACAAAAAATAAAAAATAAAAATAAATAAAAAAATAAAAAAATAAAAAAATAAAATATTTGTTGATTTTTTTTCTAAAGGGTTGTCTTTTCCTTCTCACTTTGGTAGGTCTTTTTGTATATTAGGGATCTTAAGCCTTTGTTTATTATATACTTTGCCAGTATTTTGCTCAATCTATTATTTTTCTTTTGTCTGTTTTTCTTTGTGATAACAAAGATGTAAGAATATATAATCATATGTGTTCATATTTTCCTTTATGGCATCTGGGTTGTATAAGAAGGCAATTTCTCCTCCAGTTTTATATTGATATTCTCCTGGAGTCCCTTGTAATATGTTTATTCATTTACTTTTTACATTTTAAGCTTTAACTTTTCTGGTATTTATCCATGTGTATTGTATGGCAGTGGGGAAGTGGGAGTTGATCTAGCTTTCACCTCTTCTAGATGGATGACTAGTTTATTCCAACACAGTTTTTTTTTTTTTCCTTTTTGTGTTTTTTCCTGACCGGTAACGGAATCGCAACCCTCGGTGTCGCGCCCGCACCGCGCTCAGTCAGTGAGCGGACCGGTCTCTATATGGGATCTGAACCCTCGCGGGAACGCCGCCGCACTCGCAAGCGCCGCACTCAACCGAGTGCGCCACCGGGCCGGCCCTCCAACACAGTTTTTAAAATAAAGCTTCCTTTTCCCTCCAAATGGAAATGTCTCCACTGGCGTTTCCCCCAATATATATACCTGTATACCTTTGGGGATTCTCAGTACTGGTCCGCTGGCCTATTAATCTGTTTCTGGAAAATGTCATAATGTTCTGATTACGGGCACTTCATTTAAATTTTACAATCTTTTTTTTTTTTTTAATTTTTTTTTTCCTTTTTTGTCTTTTTTCGTGTCCGGCAACGGACCGCAACCCTCAGTGTCGCGCCCGTACCGGACCGGGACCGGCAACGGGATCGCAAACCTCGGTGCTGCGCCCGCACCTCGCTCAGCCAGTGAGCGGGAACCGGTCTGTATGTGGGATCCGAACCCTCGGCAGGACCAAGCGGCGCACTGTAGCAGTGCGCCACCGGGCCGGCCCCTAAATTTTACAATCTTTTAAAGCAAGTTTTCTACTCCTTTGTTTTTTTCAAAAATATATTGACTGTTATTAAATATTTGTTCTTCTATTTTGTGGATTTCCCACAATGACTCAGTTTGTACAGTTTTTATATTCTTTAATAAGATTTTATGGTTTTCTTCCTAAATGTCCTGGTCCTATCTTGTTTATTTGTGATTTCCCCTTATTGTTTTTGCCACCATTTGAATATATGTATAAATCTTTACCATTTTGATTTCCAACCTGATATTACTGGTATGGAGAAAAGTTATTTTGTTTATTTATGTTTTATCCAGTCCCCTTACCAACTTCTCTTATTAATTCTAGTAGTTTTTAGTAGAGTTCCTTCAGAGTTTTAGGTATATGATCAAGTCGTCTGAAAATTCAAAACAAGTTTGTCTCTTTTTTTCCAATATTTATATAACTTATTTTATTCCATGTCTTATTGTGTATCATTAGAAATTTCAAAAATTGAATAATCATAATGATACCGAGTGTATCTATTTTGTTCTTGATTTTAAAGTTCCTAGTGTCAGCAATTTATGAGCATTTGCTGTAAGTTTTTGGTAAATAAACTCTTTATATTTAGGTAGTTTCCATGTATTCATATTTGCTTCAAGTTTTTATTAGGAAATATTAGGCTGAATTTATCAAATTCCATTTTTGCAGCTACTAATATGGTCATATAGATTTTCTACTTTAATTTATTGATTTAACAAATCATGATAATAGATTGTGACCCAACCTTGAATTCCTGTAATAAATGCTAATCGGTTTTTTTTTTTTTTGGTTTTTTTGGGGGTTTTTTTGCTGCTGGATTTGATTTACTGATATTTTGTTTACAATTCTAGCATCTATATTTATAGACAGATTGATCCATAATTTTCAATTTTTATTGTTTTTATGAGGTTTGATATAAGATTATGCTAGCTTTACAAAATGACTTGGGAAACTCCATCTTATTATGATCTGGAGAAGTTACATAGGAATTATTTATTGTTAAAGGCTAATCAGATAAAACAGGTCTATATTTTCTGACTTCTCTCGAAGTCATTGGTCAATTCAGGTTGTCTGCATTTCAGGGATTATATATCGATAGAAAATCATCCATTTCCTTTAGATTTTTGAGTTTGCCATCATGGTGTTGCATTTACATTTTTCTTATAATGCTTTTCTTCTCTTCTGTATCTGTAGTTATATTTTTCTTTTCATTTATAATGTTGAACAGTTTTAATTTTTCTCTTTCAATTTTAATCAGATGAACTAGAGGTTTATACATGAGGGTACATTAAAAAGTTCATGGAAAGATCCATATTATCTTTCAATTCTATTTTTTCCACAAACGTTTTGAAGTACCTGCATATTTTAGTGGTCCTGTCAAGGACTTGCTAGGTTTTATTTTTGTTTTGTTTATTTCATTAATTTTAGCTTTTATCTATTAAAACCCTCTTCATGTGTTCTTTTTTGAGTATTTTGTTGATGGTGTTGAGGTTGGAGCAAGGCTCTGGCGTGAGACTTACAGAGTCAAGTCAGGCTTCAGGCTTCTCTGTTCCAGGGCCTGCATCTGGTACTTTCTCTCTCTCTGTCTTATGTCTCTGGTTTCCTCACCTGGAAAATGGAAAGAGCAATGAAGTCCTTGTCTTGGGCAGATGCTTGACAATTAAATGTGGCAATATTTGTAACATTCAAATGACAATGCCCGGGACATGGTAAGTACATAACAGATGTTACCTGCTACTGTTATAGTTCTTTTTCAATTTTTTGAGTTGAATATTTGTTTATTTCTGTGTTTTTTTCTCTAATTTTAGCTTGTTGATTGCAACATTCATGCCCTTTACATGCTACGTATTTGTGCTGGCTTTATCAAAATCTGAAATACAGATAAACAATATATCTCTATACATAAGTGCATATCTCTACTTCCCACTTCCCCTGATTTTTTATCTCATTATTCTTATGTTTCTACAAGGTTTTGCATCACATACCTGGTTTCTGGCTTTATGACCCATGAATACATATTTTCATTACATCAGATAGTAACCACCTAATCCTGTTGATGCCTTTGTCCTTGAAACTGTGTTTGTCTGCTCTTATCTGGCCACATTGCCCACATTTTCTTTGCATTAACCTTAGATAAGTTTTCTCAGACCTTTATTTTCAGGTTTTTTTGTTTTTGTTTTGTTTTTTGTCTTTTGTCTTTTTTCCGTGTCCGGCAATGGATCGCAACCCTCAGTGTTGCCCCCGTACCGGACCGGGGACCGGCAACGGGATTGCAACCCTCGGTGTTGCTCCCGCGCCTCGCTCAGCCAGTGAGCGGGAACCGGTCTGTATGTGGGATCCGAACCCTCGGGCGGGAGCGCCGCCGCGCTTCCCAAGCGGCGCACCATCCAGTGCGCCACCGGGCCGGCCCCTATTTTCAGTTTTTTCTTTGTCTCTTTGTCTTAGGTGTATTTCTTGTAAACAGCATTTGGTTTTAATCCCATCTGAGTGTGTCTTTCGCAACAGGAGTCCACCCACTTCACATTTGAGCGGGACCTGCTGTGTTAGTTTTTTCTTTCCATCTTTTTCTATTATATTTATTGCTATTTCCTTTTTACCCTTTCCTTATTTTTGCTAGTTTTCCAGTTTCTAAAAAATATTGACACTCTACTTTCTATACCTCGTTAGGTCTCTGTGCCTTGGTTGGTTTTCTCAGTTATAAAACAGGCATCGTTATAGTACCACCATGGAAGGTGTCTGTGCACTTCACACAGGGCCTGGCACATAAGTGCTCAATAAACATTGGTTAATATTATTTGCCTCATGTTGCAAAAGGAAATAATGCTCATCTAACCCTTACAGTCATGTGGTGCTCGTGTTTTTCCCCAGTGCTTTCCTGTTGTATTTGACCCTCACAGCTCCTCAGTAACAACTGCAGAGAATATAATCTGTTTTACAGGTGAAAATACTGAGGCCCAAAGATATCATGTTACTTGTCCAAGGACAGGAAATGCTAAATGGCACTGCTGCCCACACCAGACCTGCATCTCCTGAACACGGGGCTTTCCCCATTTCTCAATTCCTGAACTGTACTCTCGGGTTTCACATACATTAGGGAGTCTCACAATTTTCTGCACATCGGAATCCCTGGGAAATTTTAAAAATCTTGTTGCTCAAGCCACATCCTACACCAATTAAATCCAAATCTCTGGGATGTGACCCGGCATCAAGAGTTTTGAAATTTCCCCCGGTGATTCCAATATGCACCTGATGTTGAGAGCCAGTGGCTTTAGTTTTCCTGGCATAAGAGTAAAAACAGAAATGGTTGGCATCTCTGTGATCTTTTCTGCAGGGCAACTCTTGCAACTCTCAAGGTCCGCCCAGAGCACAGAAGTGATTATTGCATTCTGCAAATACAAAGACAAAGAAAAAACAATGTTGCTTTTCCTCCCCTTTTGCTCTTTTGGGTAGAATCAGAAGAGGAAATGAAATTTCAGCACAGCATGAGTCATAAAGGACTCCTTGGGCTTTCCCAAAACAGGTGGTATTTTTATGATTCAACTAAATTTCAAAGGCTAGTACCTTGGAGTGGGTATGTCTGGCTGCCCTGCAATCTCTAACCTGGGACGGCACATTCCTTCTGTGCCACTGGAAGAAGAGAAGACAGAGGGGGCAGCTCAGAGGGGTCTGGCAGCTGGGAGCGATGACTCAGGAGCCAGAGGTGAGTGCTCCTACCTTTTGAGGTATTCAGGGGAATCAAGCTGACTTTTTTGGTTCAAAATATTAGACAGGGGCAGGCTTTAAAGAGTACTTTGCTCATGGTATGTGGCCTCAAAACTCCCTGGACTTTACTGTCATTCATGGTGGCGACCTTGTTGAAGTAACAGTCCCACCAGGGCACGTGTGATGTAGGTTGCCTCTAGCAGTGCTGCAGCAGGCCACATGGTGACACACTAAGGTGGTCATGCCATGTGTGTCTTATGTTTTGTGTGCCTGTGCTCTGCCCGCCGGCATGCTTCTGGGTCGGGTACTGCCTGGTTCTCAGGCTGCCAGAGCCCACCTCTAACAGCCAAGGGGGAGCTGCAGAGAAGCCCACATTTATTTTGCACTGGCAGCAGCGGGCTCCTTGGGTTTTGTTGGGGTTTGAGTAAGGAAGGTTCCTGTGGCCACACCACATAGTCTGAACTTCTTGGACACACTTTTTAAAGGACAAAATTGAAGCCAGGTCAGACCTGGCCAAGCTGCTTTCCTGGCCTGGCAGTGCTTCTCTTAAAGCCTCCAAACTTGTCTGAACATCTAATGAGCTGGCCTGTGTTCATGGTGCACGTCCTGTCAATGTTAGCTGTGTTACCATGAGAAATAGCTTAACACTTTGATGTTGTCACACCAGAAAGGAGCAGGAAAACACAGAAATGCCAGGAAAGGCTTAATCAGGTCCTGGAATAACCACGATGTTCCTGTTTAGCAGTTCAAGGGCCAGGCTGGAGGGCTTGCTGGGACTGTTTCAAGTGTTGGAAATAGACTAGAGCTGAAATTAACTTTGAAACAACCCAATGGGGAAATTATTAATTCCCTTTTAAAAGTCCCTAAGATTTCAAATCTAACAGCTAACCTAAAGATTTTTTTATTTTGGACCAGCTCTGGCTTACGTAACTTTAAAAGTTCCTGGTTATCCTCCATTCTTTCCCTGTGCTGTTGCTGAGCACAAACATCCAGCTGCACATTCTCAGAGCTGAGGCAGGCCCTTCCCCCGTCCGTCCATCCGTCTGTGGCTGGTGGGTGTGAGCACTGGTAGCCACAGGGCGTCAGGAAGGGGGCCGACAGAGTCGCTGAGCGAGGGCTGCATGCTCCTGACAATGCCTGATGGCCGTGGCTGGCAGCCTTTCGTGAGGCACACCTGAGGCCTCCGGAGAACATCCTTGCCCTTGGGAAGCCCTCACATTTGGAGCAAAGGGCTTTTATTGAAGAGTTTTATGCCATTCAACGCATTTCCACATACAAGACCACCATCTTGATTCTGCACACCCTGCTCACAGCTGGGGGTGCTGTCTCATGTGGCAGATGTGGGAACTGGGGTGCCCAGAATTGCATCTTGGGACCAGCAAGGCCCCCCGGGTAAGGGGCAGTGCTGGGGAACAGACTCAAACTCCTGGGGCCTGGCCTTTTCACCACTCACTGTGTGAAAGGAGGAGAAAGCCCTTCACCTGCCTGCTGAAAGCCACGGAAGCAAACTCGGAACTGTTCCAGGCATCTTCCCACCGATTCTGCGCTTCTGTGCCCTGGTGAGGAGTCCAGCCCATTATTCTCCATGTGTGTCTATTTTCTCTAGTTTCCAAATACCAAATCTTCCCCTGTTCATTACTTTCCCTGTGTAACAGGGTCACAACTGCCACACTATCCATGTGTATGGTTAGGGCTTCATAGAGCTTGAAAATGGACAGCCAGGTCATGCAGTGGAAAAGATGAGCAGGGACACCACTGGAGCTTTCAAGCAGGTGCCTGTCTTGCCCCACTAGATGTTAAGGCAAAATACAAAAGCAGCAATGACATAAACCACATGTGTTTAGTTAAAAACAGAGAAAATGATTAGTAATGTAGGCACACAGAGATAACAAAACTAATATTTTGGATTTGTGTGACAAATTAGAGAACACAATAAGAAAAGATTAAGAAAGAAAATAAAAGTAAGAAACATTATCAGATGTTGTTGGAGCTGTTGGATATCAGCGTAAAGATTTAGATTAGTTATGAGGCAGGTAGATTCCAGATAGGTTAGAGTTAAGCATTAAAGACTCATCAGAATATAGATATATAGATAGGTATGTAGACATAGATATATTTAAATTTATATTTAAGTGTGTAAAATATATTTATTTAAATATAGGGCCGGCCCGGTGGCGCACTGCTATAGTGCGCCGCTTGGGAAGCGCAGCGGTGCTCCTGCCGAGGGTTCGGATCCCACATGCGGACCGGTTCCCGCTCACTGGCTGAGCGAGGCGCGGGAGCATCACCAAGGGCTGCGATCCCGTTGCCGGTCCCGGTACGGTACGGGGGCGACACTGAGGGGTGCGATCTGTTGCCAGACATGGAAAAAAGACAAAAAAATAATAATAATAAATATATATTTA
>NW_007726147.1:374659-419347 GCF_000696425.1 Galeopterus variegatus
AAGAAAAACTGGTAAATATCCCGTTGCCGGTCCCGGTCCGGTACGGGGGCGACACTGAGGGTTGCGATCCGTTGCCGGACATGGAAAAAAGACAAAAAAATAATAATAATAAATATATATTTAAAAGATATATGAAAATATAATTTTAGAAAGAAATATAAAAAAGGCCATAGAAAATATTTTTTAAAAGAACTGAAAAAACTTAAATCCAAAATAGAGCATTGATACTATTATATGTCAGTTGTTGACTGAATTTAATTCTGCCAATGTTTATAGACCACCTACTAGATGCTTGGGACTCAGCAGTGGCCAGACCTACTAACCCCTACTTAACCCCAGCTGTCCCATTGCTCACAGATTCCGTTGGGTAAGAAGTTGAGGTAAATGAACAGTTAATTTACACATAAGAAAACACAGATAGTAAATCATGGCCGAGGAACATATATACCCTCATTGGCAATTACAGAAATTCAAATTAAAACAACTTGAAAGTACTGTCACACACCTATCAAACTAGCAAAAATAAATATAAAGGGTGAGTAAGACACTTGGCAGGGTCGTAGAGCAATGGGCACACCAGTGTCTTGCTGCTGGCACTGTAGATAGCTTCCATATGTGCAGAAAGTAATTGGCATCATGTGACAAAAGCTATAAAACTCTTTCCTCCCAGTGAACTGCTCTCAATTTGATGTTTCCTTTCTGAAAGATACCTCTAGGACATAATTCAAAATAGATAAACAGCAATTGCCACAAACATAGTCAAAACACTGGTATTTATAATAAGAAGAAAGTGGGGGAAAGAAACCAAAATGTCCAGTAGCAGGGAGAGACTACACTGTCCCTGCTGTACCAGCAGCTGGACCCCATCTAGCCAGGAAGAAGCAAGCCTGCCTCCTCAGCATCCGACACATTGCTGATCCCTGACCCCAGGACACCCTGCTGATCTGAGCCCCACGCAACATGCTCAGGAAGGCTTTTTTTAACCCACAGGCCTGTTGATTCTTCCACCCCCTTTTATCTCCCTGAGCTTCCTGTCTGTTTTATTCATAGCACTTAACAAAGTTTGGGGTTGTCTATCTGGGTGACTTGTTTAATGTCAATTCCTCCACTTGACTGGAAAGCTTCCTAATATCAGGGACCTTGGCTACTTTGCTCATCCTGTGTTTGCCCTTCAGTTTAGGGCCTGGAACAGTATTAAGAGATGATTGGATGGATGGATGGATGGATGGACAGATGGGCAGACAGGTGGATGGATAGATGTGTCAGTGGATGGTTGCATGGCTGGATAGGTGGATGAATGCATGCATGTATGCATGGATGGATAGGATGGGGGGTGGGAGGGTGGATGGATGGATGGATGGCTTGCTGGGCGAATGGTTGCATGGACAGGTAGGTGGTTGGGTGGATGGATGGATAGATGGATGGGTGGGTGCATAGTTGAAATTTTATATGTGCAGTTACCTCCCTTCTGTTTACATGGGAATTCATAGTTTAAAAAGTATTTGGCCAAACATTCTATTTTAATCTCTTACACAATCCTGTGAGGTAGAAGGTTTGTCTTTATTTAAAAGTTGAGGAAACTGAGGGTTCTCTCAACAGTAGGTTAAGTAACTTAGTAAACTGCAGACACAGTGTTTTTATTTCTTGCTCTTTCTCCCTCACATAGCTGTTGGCAAAATTCCAAAGTTGGAACTAGTGATGGGAGATTTCTTGTACATCTCCTATTTTTAAAAGGAATGACTGAAATACAGGAAAAAAGTACAATTTGGTTTTTTTTAAAACCTTCTATTCACCTGTTTCTAAGAATTTCAGTGAAGAAAAACTGGTAAATTTTACTAAGTGCCTTTTGGCATTCAGATGATTAAAAACAAGCACTGTTTCCCTTCTTTGACAGAGTGCTGTGGTTTTCCCCAAGTCACCACCATACTGTTTTCTTGATGTAGACCCTACCTGGCTGTAGAACTTAAATCTTTGGGTTTAGTTGTTGTATTCTATTTGACTTTGTTACAGTTTTTGCCTCCATGCACACACATGTAATTGGCCTAGAATTTTAATGGCCCTTGCGAAATAACTAGTTTTGACTCATAAAATGAAGTGAGTCCTTTATTAAGGAACCGTTTATGTAATGTAAGGACTATTTGTTCTTTGAAGGGTTTGGTTGAAAAAGACTTCTATTGAATTAGGAGCCTTTGGGGGATGATTCTTTAGTTATTTTTTATTTGTTTGTCTCATACGTAATTTTGTTTTCTATTCCTGGCCTAATTGTGTTTCCTTTCCTGCTCTCTCGGCTTCGCATCCTCAGAGGGCCAGGGCTAGTGTGTTATGTCTCACTTTTTCTTTTGTGCAACTGGGATCAGAGTTGTGTGTTCTCTTTTCCATTACTTGTGATGATTTCATTGTTCTAAAATATGTTCTGTTGTTGTGTATTGTTTTTCTCTCTTACCCAAGCATTATTTAAAGAAGTATGTTTTAATGTCCAAACAATTGGACATCTTTTAGTCTTCCTTTCATCACTGGTGTCTTCCTTTACTTTGCCTTTGTCGAGGCATAAGATATGTAGGATGAGGGATAATCTAGGTAGGAAGCTTGCCTTTTGAATCTACTTTTCCTTCATACCTCAGAATTCAATCAGTTTATATGGAAGGTTCATATCTACTTGAAGGCAATTCATTCTCTTGCCCCTACCATTTGGTGGTCTCCCACTGTTATTATAGAGCGTAGCTTTATAATTCCTCTATGCATTCTTTGCATATTTGATCTATCATATTCTGTTCATATTGCTCCTACATTTTTATGCTTTTTTCTTTTACCTATTTTGTCCTGTGTTGGAACCTAAAGATTTAGCATCCTTGCATTTTTTTGGTTGTAGTTGTTTGTCTTCTTTTGTACTGAGCTGCGTTGCTTATCTCCCCCAAGGCCTTTGCATTGCTCTGTGGGCTGTGTACTGGGTGGTGCATCCAAATTGCAATCCTGATTTGGCTGCCTTTGAACAGGTCACCTCTCTGAGGTCCTTTGTATGCAAATTGTGCTAACCTTACAGGGCTACCCTGAGGGCCCACTGAAACCGTGAGCCTAAGAGCACTTTGCTGCCCTGCGTGGAGTTGCCCTGAAGGTGTTACCAGCCATCGCAGCTCAGCTTCCAGACTGTTCACCTACAGAGTCTGGTCTTGACTGTGCCCTTGTAGGCACAGATTGTTACGTGTTGATTATTTAATGTGCTATCAGAATTTGTATCTTGTAAGTTATTTTTGTACTTACATTTCTCGTTTATCTGGTATCTATGGTAATGTTTCCTTTGTTATATATCATGTTGGCAGCTCCCCACTAATTCCAATATTTATAATATTTTTAGCAGACGTGCTTTTGTCAGACTGATTTCATGTTTTTCTCTCCTTCAGTTATTTAGTTAAGTAACCCTTCCAAGATGAGAAGGAAACTGTCCTCCTCTCTTTAGCTCGCCCCTCCTTGCTTCCTATGGGATTCATTCTCAAGTCATCTTTGAAGTTCTCCTTTTGTGTCGTACAGTCCTCGCAGGCTTCCCCTAACTCAATGGCTGGTTTTTTTGTTTGTTTGTTTGTTTGTTTTTTGTTTTTTTTCCCTTTTTGTCTTTTTTCGTGACCGGCAACAGATCGCAACCCTCGGTGTCGCGCCCGCACCGGACCGAGACCGGCAATGGGATCGCAACCCTCGGTGCTGCCCCCGCACCTCGCTCAGCCAGTGAGCGGCCGGTCTGTATGTGGGATCCGAACCCTCAGCGGGAGCACCGCCGCGCTTCCCAAGCAGCGCACTGTAGCAGTGCGCCACCGGGCCGGCCCCTGAATGGCTGGTTTTACTGTCATTCTCATGACCTGTTTTTATTATATTTCTAACCTGCTTTTCTCAACAGGCATTGTTTAGACTTTCAAGAATCTGTTTCTTTCTTTTCCTCTCTTAATCTGTGGGCCTCTGTCGATGGAATGTTCTGGTTCTCAGGTCTTGACTTCTCCCATCTTCACTGCAACAAAGTACCCAGAACTGGGTGGCGTAAAACACAGAAGTATATTCTCTCACAGTTCTGGAGGCCAGAAGTCCGACCCCGAGGTGACAGCAGGTTGGTGCTCCCCCAGAGGTTCTGAGGCAACACCTGCTCACCTCTCACAGCGTCTGGGGACCTTGGCATCCCACAGCCTGCAGATGCATCACTCCAGTCACACGGCTGTCGTTCCCCTGTGTGTCCTCACATCGTCTTCCCACTGAACGTGTCTGCATCTGTGTTCAAATTTCTCCTTCATTATAAGGACACCAGTCATATTGGATGAGGGCCCGCCCTGAAGACCTTAACTTGATTACCTCCATAAAGAACCTCCTTCCACCTGCGGTACCAAGGTCTAGGCCTTCTGTATGTCTTTTTGGAGGGACACACTTCAACCCATCCCACCATCCTTGTAGCCATCGCTCCCTTGCCCTGGCCTGCATCCACCCACCATGGGCAGCTGTGTGTGCCAGGTACATGACCCTGCAAGGTCTGGTGTTCTTCCCATCCTTCCGTTGGAAATGTCCCCTTTCTCCTAGAGCACCTGTCTCTGCCAGAGTTAGGAAGCTGGACACCTTAGCTTTTTGTCCAGCTGTCTGGTCCCAATCCTGAGGACCTGGTGTGTCTTTGTGAGCCCTGCAGAGGGCCTTCTTTGATGTGGCATCACAAAGATTGTGTGGCAACTTTTCCTCGGCCTGCTGCTGGGCTGACTGCCATGCTTTCCCCAAGGCTCCCCATGGAGCCTTTGCAGGACCACCAGCCAGAAGAAACCCTGGATCCAGAAGTGACCTAGACATCATCTGGTCCAAATCACTTATTTAACAGATTTAAAACCAACAATCACAAGGTGAAGGGTGACTCAATTATGAATTATGCACAGATTAGGAAGAAGCCTGTGTGGCTGGGTTTGAATTGGAAGCATCAGAGAATGCCCTCACATTAGTCCCATTAATGTACCAAGAAGCAGTGACACCCCAGTAGTGATGAGCACACCTAATATGCAGATCTTGGCTCCTAAATACCAATTTTTGCTAAAGGGAATCAGGGCTGATTCCAGGGGTTGAGCTTGGAAAGTGCAAGAGGAGACTGGGATATCTTGTTTTGCCAGGAAGTAAGGAAAAGCCCCAAAACTGACAGGGATATGTCACAGGAACACAGGAGCCCCTTGAGGGACTGACCAAATTGGAGGTGACTTGGGCATCAAAAGAAATAATGATAATAATGAGCTATGATACTTGGAATAAAAAGAGAATCCATGAGTCCATAGTGATACTTACAGGGGAGAGAGAAGGATGCTCTTCTGTACAGAAGAATGCCAGGTAATAAATGTAGAAAAAATGGTAGTTTTAGAAAAATCAGCACTCTGCAACTGCCCTTGTACTTATTGATTCAGGCCATGATCAACAACAGATACTAAACCCACTAGATGAAATGATGTAGACACACAATATTCATGTGGTATCAGAATATTACACCACAGATTGCTTATTAGTCACAAAAGGTTAAACATGTTTACAAAGAAGAGATCTGACAGACCCTCCCTTAACCAGGCATCCAACTGGGCCTCACCAGTAGTAGGGTCACCTGACATCAGGTGCCCCCTGGTGGGGTTTGGTGGAAGGATTCATCATTGTCATGTTTCCAAAATTGCCTAGCTCAGGTCTAAACTTTAGGAAGCAATTGAGTACATTCAGATTATTCTACGAGACAACTAGAAAGACTTGAAAAACTGCAGTGGCAGTGTCAAAAAGACATTAAAAGGTATGAGGACTCTTCTAAGGTAAAGAAAGGTAAAGGGACGTGACAGCTAAATGCAGTGCGTGATTCCTGAGGGGCTCCTGCATCAGCACACAAAGAAGTTATAAAAGATATTTCTGGCATAACTGGGGATATCCAAACATGAACTGTGGACTTGATAATATCATATTGATGTTATTTGAGAGGGTGTAGACCCAGCCTTTCCCATCTCCAGGATTTAGCAAAGGAGGAGATAAAGCCAAGGCACATACCGCCATCTAGTGGCCAGATAAGGACATCTGTCACATGCTGCCAGTTTTGAAGGCCAACTTATCCCATATTACTGGTGCCTTTCCCACAGTCTCTTCCCGGTTGCTGCATTTTCCCATTTGCAAAGCACTAATTTTTGTTTACATTTCTGCCCCTCTAATTTTCCAATACGGATTCCCAGTTGCTTTGGAAAACCAGACCAAAAGCAGATTTCCTCTCTGCAGAAACCTAATTCAGCCCAAATCCTTTGATAATCAGAAAGAAAGAGAAAAGTCCTACTCCTATGTATTTAACAGATCCCTTTTACTGCCCCACACCAGCAAACCTCTGCCTTTCTGACTCCCTTTTGTGGAAATAAACAAGGACCAGCCAAATGAGAAAAGCAAAGGCTATTTATGCTGGACTTGTTGTAGCCAGGGTATCAACCACTATCATCTCCATGGGGCAGAGACACCAAGGCAGGCAGAGGAGTAGGACAGCTTTATAGTGAGACAGAGAGGAGGCTGCAGGTGTGCTCTGATTGGTGGCTGTCAGTATGGGGAAGATGGAGGCGGGCTCTCCACAAGTCAGACATCCTGTGGGGTTGGATAAGGATGCATACTTAGCTTTCTCTGGTTGGTCCTAGATTGAAAGTAGGGACAAAAATTAGGGAAGTTGTCTGTTATTAACCAGGTCCTGGGCATTTTGGACTGATGGTTACAGAAGTTATTGTTTAGCTTTCTGGATTGTTTCTAGAGGTAACAACCTGGCCTGCAGGTTGACTTACAGTAGGCTGGCTTCCTGGTCTATTTATTATAGATAAGGGGGAGGGTTTCCTGGGCAGGTTGCTGCAGGTTGTGGGTCAAAGTTCTGTTTTTGTATATCATGTGGCCTTTGTTCGTTTGTATAGTCAGTCTCTCACACTGGGAGCAGCTTGTCCACAAAGCACCCTGGCAGGCTGCAGGCGGCTGCAGGCAGCAGCTACTCTGATCGCAGAGAAGACAGCCTTGAAGGGAGGTCAGAGACCTAGGTTGGGGTCCTCAGCCTTCTTCGTCAGTCTGGGGGGGTTGCTCCACCCTCTGGAGGCTGGAGGGTGATTGCTCGAGCCTGGCGCAGATTACGTGGAAGATGCCGGCACAGGTGGGATAAGATGGACATGGTCCCAACATTTTGGGACTCCATCTGGGGCAGGCACACAGACTCACACTTGAACAAATCATTGCTTTATTCTAAGCCCACATGGGCTCAGTGTCCACATGTGCTTTTCCCTCTTCTCCAACACCAGGCGCTTCATGTGAAATGGTCCCATCTCCGGTTGCCCTGGGTGGATCTAGACTGGCTCATAGACATCTCCTGCCAAATCACGGAACTCGATCTTTCTGCTAACTGCCTGGCGTCCCTCCCCTCGGTCATCCCCTGGGGGCTCATCAACCTCCAGAAGCTGAACCTCTCGGACAACCAGCTGGGGGAGCTGCCTGGAGTGCAGTCATCAGACGAAATTATCTGTTCCAGGTGGGCTTCTGGGGGTGGTGAATGGCCTCTCTGTGCCCCAGCTGCTGCCATTGTCCCCCTGCACTTGCTCCCAGGTTGTATTTTGTGTTTTTGAAAACAAATTTCTGGCTAAAATGAGAGAAGGAAGTCCTGCCCACCCTTATGCAAGCTCTCAGGAACAAGCTGCCCTTCGCAGGTGAACACAGAGAGGTCTAGGAAGATGGTTTGTCTGGGTCAACGCTGCATGGGTTGTGCAGAACCACTTGCTCGAGATGCCCGTCTAAGTTCTGCACAGGAATCAGGAGGGCAGTTGAAGGCTTTCTCGGTTGGTGGGAACAGTGGGGTCCAGAGGCATCAGCTTTTACTCCTCCTGGGGAGAGTGGGAGGCGCCTCAGAGAAAGGTTTACCTCCGCAGGACTCTGGCAGCACGTGGACAGTGTGGGCAGCCCCTGTCTGCTTTTTCGGGAGGCCTTGGAAAGAGGCCTGAGCCTTCCCCCTAAGGTTGCATGGGAAGGGGAGGGACTGTACTTCACCGATTTCTTTAGGATACATACCTGCAAGGCCTCATTCTATAAAGGATTTGAGGTGATTTCAAAAGTTAGAGCCCCAAGTAAGTAAGAGGGAAGAGTGTTGGAGGAGCCAGGGGGTCAGCAGTAACCTATGGGCCTCATAGGGAGAATGGGAACAAAGTCTTCACACCAATCTCTTAATCGGCAAGTGCCATCCAAGTGGGAGATTTATCCTGGGCCAGATGGATGGGTCTGAGAGGTTGAAAGCTTTCAGGGCACGAGCTCATTCTGCCATCACATGCCTACGAAAGGTTTTCATCCCTGTTGGGCAGCGGGACCAGGGCCCATCAAAGAGAGATTCGATTTTCTTTATCTACATAGGACGTGGTTGCAGTTTTTCAAATGAATAAAAATCATATGTAGTACATCTTCAGTGCACTCTAACCTTGTGCAGAGAGAAAAAATACACCTCCTTATTTACAAAAGAAAAAGAAAAAAATGTAAAAGTGGTGTCTTACCTCTTTCTTCTGATGCCTTGACTTCCTTCTTCCCCACCCCCAGGCTGCTTGAAATTGACATTTCCAGCAACAAGTTGTCCCACCTCCCTCCTGGATTCTTGCACCTTTCCAAACTTCAAAAACTGACAGCTTCAAAAAATTGTTTAGAAAAATTGTTTGAAGAAGAAAGTGGTAGGTTTTAACCTCAGTGACCTGATTTGATGAGTCGTTTTCTTCTGGATAGGGATAGTTTCACCAATTCATACTTTTTTTTCCCCCTAGCCACTAACTGGATTGGTTTGCGGAAGCTGCAGGAGCTTGATATATCTGACAATAAGTTGACAGAACTCCCTGCTTGTTTCCTTCATTCTTTCAAGTCACTCAGTTGTCTGAATGTCTCCAGAAACAACCTGAAGGTGTTTCCAGATCCCTGGGCCTGCCCTTTGGTTAGTATCATACTGAAAATCAAGAAAGCCACAGTCAACTCTGCATCTCACGTTAACCTCATAGAGTCCTCTCAGGTTCTTTCACTCTGTGCCCTCAGCAGCCAAGCTGGGTAGCAGGGTTGTCCCACTCTGCAAACGAGCCGTGTAATTCAGCAGGCTGCAAGGCTGGGTGTCTCTCTCAGGCAGGTAACTCACCTGAAAGCCAGCCCGCCTGGCTCTCAGCTCCAGAGCCACACAGTAACACCCAAGGGATCTTTCCACAGTGACAGCTTGCACCTGGCACAGGATGACTTCTGCCCAAAAAAAGGGGGATTCGTTTCTTTAGGACGGGTAGAAAATAAGAATAAGAAATAATCTGTATTCACAGTACTGCTGATTAAATTGTGTTTTTGTTTCTTGGAAATTTTGCTTGTTTAAACAGATGGAACAGCATAAAGAATATTTGTGTTTTACTGCTGTTGGTTTTAAACCAGAAAATTCTCCATCGCTAGCATTAACATTTTTCATGTGACCATCTGTATGTGGGAAACTGGCTTCTTTCTAGAGCACGGCCCTGAATCATTCCATTATTTACAAGGACAATGGGCTGGATGTTCTGGAATGAGAGAAAAGGACTGTGAGCCCCTTTTTTCTCCCCCAGGAAACTCCATTCCTGTCTCCTCTTTGGAGTAGGAGAACAGGAAAACGGAGTGTGTCACCTCCGAACTAAACCAAATCATTTACAGAGCCTTACTGTAATGGACTTATTCTTAGCATCAAGTTTGCAAACAGTCTTATAGGCCCCACCGCATTTAAAGAGCTAATGTTATTTATTTCTCATCAAACTCCTAGAAATGTTGTAAAGCATCCAAAAATGCCCTGGAATCTCTGCCAGACAAAATGGCTGTCTTTTGGAAAAATCACCTCAAGGATGTGGATTTTTCAGAAAACACACTCAGAGAAGTTCCCCTGGGACTTTTTCAGCTTGATGTAAGTCTAACAGCACTTTATTTCTCTTTTTCGGCTTTGGTGAAGAATCACTCCACATTGCCATGAAATCCACGTGCTTTTCCTGAGACAAGTCAGAAAAAAAGTGACGGAAGAGTTCAGCTGTCACAGTGCGTGTAGTCACGAGGGAAGGTGGGGGTGTGCGAGACGGAGCCAGCCCCATCAGGGTGGCGGGACTGCGGGTTTGTGTCCCCCAAGGCTTTCTCTGATGCTGAGGCTCAGACCTTTCCCCAAGCCCCGTGTCCACCCCAGCACGGGCACGTTCTCACTTTAGGTCGTCCTTGGGCTGCAGGTGGATAAGATCATATTCATTGCCTAGAGCCCATGGCCAGCCGAGAACAGGGGGCTGATACATGTTTGCTGACGGCATCGGGGCAGCTCCACTAGAGCCAGTGGTGGGCACATTGGTGGGCCACACTGCCCGGGCAGAGTGACCAGGACATAGCACACAGGCTTCAGCCCCCAGTCCTTCAAAGCCCCTGCCCAGGCCCTCCACGAGCTCTCCTCCAAGGCCTGGTGCAGCTTCCTGGGTTCAGGGATCCCCAAAGTCCCCTTCCACATGCATATTCTCAGAGAGGAAGAGCCACCAAGTCATAGGCCCCTGGACAAACATGGGGCAAAGAAAGGGACCCAGGCCATGCACCCTGCCAAGGGAAAAGGGCCATGCAGGGGGGCATTGCAGGGTGAGGACCCTCCTCCTCCTGCCCACAGGATACACCTGGCCACACATCCTTGTTCACTGCCCTGGTACCCTGTTCTGAGTCTGTTTTCTCTTATTTCGCACCAACCAGCAGACTTGGTCTCCCAGTTCCCACTGCAGCGCAAAAGCAGCGAGTCAGGAGGGCTCCGTGGGAGTCACGCCTGCTCACGGTCTACCACCCTGGTTCTGATGGTGGGTGGCCGCATCAGCCCCTTCAACGAGGGGGAGACGAAAGCACGTGGAGTCTGGAGTGTAACGTGAGGCTACAGGCAGCTTGTCAGCCCTCCAGAGGCCACCCCAGTTATGGCCAGGATAGCGGGTATCTGTGGTGATGTCATTAAAAAAGGTTACAGTGTGTCTCATGTGATGTGTAAAACACATTGCAAGTCCAAGGGTAGAGCCTTGCCCCATCTCTGGTTGCCCTGCAGGGTCTGCGTGCAGGAGGGCCAAGGGCCGAGGGTTAGCCACCAGTGAGGGGTGCCCGAGGCACACCCGTGGGCCTGGAGGTGTCCCAGCCAGGACCCTGTGCTGGGCAGCAGAGGGCGTGCGGCTGGGGTGTGTCACCTCTGTGTCTCTCCCGCCCTGGCCCTGGGCTGCCTAAGCATTGTGCTGCTTCCCCCCGGTGGTGACCCTGTGCCCTCCAGGGCCGTCAGAGTCGGCTGCTGTTCCCAGGAGAGGCCCATTGATAATCGTCACTGTTAAGAATCCTAAACACTGTGAAAAACGCGGACTCCTTTCATTCCAGCATAATTGCCTGTCGTTGATTTTGAGGGAAGATTGTCTATAGATAAATCGTTCCATCTGCTCTGTTTGATATAACTTCGTGAGTTTTGAAAGACTATTGAGCCTGCACACAATTGGGGTCTCTGCAAAGGTGAATTGGCTGTGTCTTTTGGCTGCACTGCGTGAGGGAGCTAACCAGCTTTCCTTTCCGCCTCTCCTCCCCCTCAGTGTCTGACGCCCTCTTTGCCTCTCTGTCCCTACTGCCTTCTCTTGCAGGCCCTCTTGTTCTTGAGGTTACAGGGAAACCAGCTGGTGACACTTCCACCTCAGGAGAAGTGGACCTGCAGACAGCTCAAAACCCTGGATCTCTCCAGAAACCAACTGGGCAAGTAAGCAGGGGGTCTCTGTATCCCTGGCAAGTTCCAAAATGTGTGTGTAACCGCAGCTGAGCAGATCTTTGCGATGGTGGTTGCATGGGTCTGCTGGGGATGGGGGCTTACACGACAGAAATTACTGTCTCACAGCTCCGGAGTCTGGAAATCCGAGATGAGGGTGTGAGTCGGTTGGTTTCTCCTGAGGCCTCTCTCCTTGGCCTGTAGATGGCATCTGCTCCCTGTGTCCTCACATGGTCGTCCCTCTGTGTGTGTCTGCGTCCTAATCTCTTCTTATAAGGACACAGTCAGATTGGATTAGGCCTTACCCTAATGACCTCATTTTAACATAGTCATCTCTTTAAAGACCCTGTCTCTAAATGCAATCACATTCTGAGGTACTTGGTGTTGGGACTTCAACATATGGATTTGGGAGAGGGACACAATTCAGCCCATAACGGTGCCCTTTCATTTCTAATTTTTAAAGGCTGGAGAATCTTGTCTCTCACTTTAGCCTAAACTGTAATTCTGTTCAAAAGTCTTTGCCAGTCACCAAGTATATAGATAGAATGTACATAGATAATACCCACCCCAAAGCCTTCCAATGAAAGGTGGCAGACAAGCTGGGCATGAGCCCAGTCAGCCCTTGGGCCCTGGAGGTCAGCCATCCCTGTTCATCTGCTGGAGGCCACTTCAGCAGTGTCTCAGTAGAATTTGCACCCCAAACAGAGCTTACATGGGGAGCAGCATAAAATGTCACGGCTACTGGAATGTGCAGTTGTGCCAGGCACTTAAGGCTCCCACCTGCCCAAAGTGGAAAAGCTCGAGAATGGAAACCACCAGTCATGCCAGTTAGGTCATCTTCTCTGAACATTTTTCCTGAAAGACTCCTGAGTTACATGTACCTACGTAATGTGTACCGGTTACACGTAAACTGTAGGGGGTCCAGACACCTGCCATGAGATTTCCTCCCTTCTCCCTGGTTCAGAGTTATATGGTCACAGCCAAAATAGTAATGTCTTTCTCATGCTAGCCTCAAATTTCTACTTTTTTTCCCCCTGACAGAAATGAAGATGGACTTAAAACAAAGCGTATTTCCTTTTTCACCACCAGAGGCCGCCAGCGTGCAGGGACAGAGGCAGGTGTGTGTTGCTAGGGGAGATGCTGGGGCTGGAGGATTAGTCGGATGGCTACTCCACCAAAGGGGGGGTCACTGTTATATTGGGATTTCCCCTTCAGTGCCCTGCTGGAATGCTAGAGATGTCCATGTTCCACCGAAAAACCTACGAGTAAACCGTGCCCATTACTCATGTTACATGGACAACATGCAAGTATCCCGAAGACCTGGTTTCCTATTTGGGGTCCTGTGATACCAACAGTCACCCAGTGTGGATGGTCTACTGCAGGCTGAGGACTGCCCTGCAAGGTCACATATGTCAGAGTCTCTTTAAACCTCACAACATGAGGTGTCGACTGTGGTTTGATGAGGAAACTGAGGCTCCCACGGGGGTCGCAGCCAGCTTAGGCTTCTGTGACAAAGTAACACAGATGGGATGGCTTAGCCAACAGGCATTTATTTCTCACAGTTCTGGAGGCCAGAAGTCCAAGATCGGGATGCTGGCGTGGTCAGGTTCTGATGAGGGCTCTCTTCCTGGTTTGCAGACAGCCGCCTTCTCACTGTGTGCTTACATGGCAGAGAGAGAAAAATTCTGGTCTCTTTTCCTCTTCTAATAAGGACATTAATCCCATCACGAGCGCCACACCCTCATGACTGCATCTAAACCTAATTAGCACTCCAAATATAGTCACATCAGGAGTTAGGGCTTCAGGGCCGGCCCAGTGGCGCACTGCTACAGTGCGCCGCTTGGGAGCGCGGAGGCGCTCCCGCCGAGGGTTTGGATCCCACATACAGACCGGTTCCCGCTCACTGGCTGAGCGAGGTGCGGGTGCAACACCGAGGGCTGCGATCCCGTTGCCGGTCTGGTCCGGTACGGGCGCGACACTGAGGGTTGCGATCCGTTGCCGGACACGAAAAAAGACAAAAAGGAAAAAAAAAAAAAGGAGTTAGGGCTTCAACATATGAATTTGGGGGGACACAATTCAGTCCATAGCACAGGCGTTTGCCCCGGTCATGTGGCTGCACAGGTTTCAGCCCAGGATCGTGGGACTCCAGCCCTGGGGCCAGCAGACCAGTGCTGCTAAGTCCTTTTTTACACTGTGACATCTTGCAAAGTCCATATGGGCCACGCTTGGCCCCACAGACTGAAGCTAGGCTGAGCTTGCAGAGGGGCTTGTGGCCTTCCCCTAAGCACATCAGGAACAGAACTCTTCCTGTAGCTTCTATACTGGTCATGCAGCAAAGCCAGCTCAGCATGGAATGTATCTAGGGAAGAAGCTCTTCTTGTTTGCTTTCTCCTGTGAAGGACGGGGAAAGGTATAGACCTGTGCCTGGCATGAAACAACTAACCCTTTTTTTAAGCCTCAAAGCTAAGACTTCTAAAGCCAGCTACCCTCACAGAAATATCCCTCAGGATGCCACCCCATGAAACAGGAACAAAGATTTAGTTTGGTTAAAATGTAATATAACTTTCTTCTTTGGCTTGAAAGGTCAGTGTTGGCAAGTACAGATGGTGTGAGGTGGGGATGAGAAGTGCCACATGCAGGGGTGACTTAGCCTGTCCACCTGTTGCACTTTTTGATGAACTGGTGTGTGTGTGTGTGTATGTGTAATGTGCATTTAGATTAGTCATGTATGTGTACATGTGTTTATATGTGACTGAAAAAGTAACACATTATCAGTGGAGCAGATAAGAGAGTCCAAAAATAGACCTAAGTAAATATAGGAATATATGACAAAGGTGGCATTTCAGTTTAGTGGAAAGAGAATGTTTTATTAGTTTAATAAATAGTGTTGGTATAACTTCCTGTCCAGCTGGAAGGGGAAAAAACACAATGCTAGGTGTTCTGCTTTACATCAATCATAAAAATTTCCCTGTGGATGATGGGTTTAGGTGTAAAAGAAAAAGAAAATAACATTTAAGAGAATTTGGGACTGGAGAATGCCTTTAAAAGGTAGCTGGGAAATTCAGGAATCATTTTTTTAAAAAATCTTTGGCTTTGTAAAAGTTGAAAAGTTTTGTTCAGTAGAAGGCATCATAAACAAAGTCATAATGCAGACAGACTAAGAAGAGATATTTGCAACACAAATTGTTGCAACCCAGATTGGCTTAAGTTTCTAATACACAAAGATGCTTACAAATTGATTTTTAAAAAAATAAAAGGCATGGGCCGGCCCGGTGGCGCACTGGATAGTGCGCCGCTTGGGAAGCGCGGCGGCGCTCCCGTCCGAGGGTTCGGATCCCACATACAGACCGGCTCCCGCTCACTGGCTGAGCGAGGCGCGGGAGCAACGCCGAGGCTTGCGATCCCGTTGCCGGTCCCCGGTCCGGTACGGGGGCAACACTGAGGGTTGCGATCCGTTGCCGGACACGGAAAAAAGACAAAAAAAAATAAAAAATAAAAAAATAAATAAATAAAAGGCAAACCAATAGGCAAAAAACAGGCATGAGATGTGAACAGTTTGCAGAAAGGGAAGCCCAAGCGGCCAGGAAACTAATGGAAAGGTCCTTTACCATGGGCACTAATAGGGAAATACAACTGTGAATTTCATAACTGAACGTTTTTTAAACGAAGGGCCTTAGGACTTTAGAAATTGAATCCAGACAAAGGGATTTCACTTGGAAGGAAGGAGAGAGAAACGCCGCATTCTCATTGATGCCAGACGGGCTGATGGGCGTGGAAGAAGCTGGTGTGGATTTCGGTCATGCGGTGGGGTGGGTCTGGAGGCTCCACACAGACTGCAGGAGCTGGGCCTGTTCCTCAGTGGGACCACCCGCTGTCTGGTGAAACTGCCAGGGAGGAAGGTCAAAGGGACACAATGAAGACACAGTAGGAACCCAACCCGAGCTGGGGTTCTAGGAATGATTCTGCTGGTGGCCCGCAGGAACATGTCTGGGGAGCCAGGTGAGAGTCCACACCCCTTGGGAGGTTCCCTGGCAGAGGTGGATGGTGGCTTTGGCAGATGACAAAGGCCTCTTGATTTTCCAAATTTCATCTAGAAAACTGGCCCAAACCTGAGTGGAAAGAAGGGGCCCCTTGAGAGCCCTGTCCCTCAGCAGGGCTCTTCCCTCGGGACTCTTGACCCTCGGGCGAGGAATTATCTATAAAAGACATCTTGTTTGCTGATGGATGGTAAAATTCCAAGTAGATTTACGCACATTTGAGTAGTCATATTTGTGCAGTGGCCTCGTCCAAAAATAATTTGGACGGCTGTTTTTACGGTAAAATTCAGACCAGCAGAGTCATAAATAACTTATGAATAAATAATTACAGTTCATGAATACCTCGAGCTACGTCTCCCAGCCCAGTTTCTGTAGTTTTCAACCCGGGGCCGGGAGGTCTGTGACAGGTGTTGCATCTGTGCTCAGTAGCAGCCCCTCATGCCATCTATCCCTTACTTAAAGAGGCTTAGTAAACACCACGGTGAAACTTGCAAGTCGGAAAGCAC
This sequence comes from Galeopterus variegatus, assembly GCF_000696425.1. NCBI lineage: Eukaryota > Metazoa > Chordata > Mammalia > Dermoptera > Cynocephalidae > Galeopterus > Galeopterus variegatus. Next base: position 390,949 of record NW_007726147.1, read on the forward strand.
AGAGGCCAGGTGTTAGAACTGTTGTGGGGGAGAAAGCCAGCCTTTCTCGTTACGGATGTTCTTTCATGAAAATGTGAGTTAGGGCAGTTTACCGCTGTCGTCCCTGTTCGCTGAAGAGTACAAGAAACCTTTGAACATTCTCCTACAGATCAAGGTCTAGTACAAAGCCATCTTTAAAAGTCTGTTGCACCTTTATTTCCACAGGGGCCCCTGCAGTGAGTCCCATTCCCATGGCAGCTAGCTGGGCCGATATTCCAGGCCTCGGTTTTGGTATTTCATTATCATTTCTCCCAGAACGTTCTCTGAGGCCAGGTTACCCCATTAACATTGAGATGCAGCTATATGTGTGGAGAAAAGCCAGAGCTACGGGGGTACTTGTGATAAAGGCAACCAAACATGGTTTCAGCCAACAAAAGAATCCCATCTTCTCTGTTTTCCGGGTCTGGCAGGGAACCCGGTGAGAAGCTTTGTAGCAGTTGTTCTATCTTGAATTCCCTGAGCTCCAGGCGTGCTTTCCTGCCCGCTTTCCCTGCTATAGGGGAAGGATAAAGGCACTGTAGAGAATCTGCTGGAATCCAAATCTCTGATTCCCATCAGTGCATGTTTCCAAACTCTCAGCCATAGTACTTCTCAGCTCAAATGCTCAGGTGCCCATGGAAACAGCAGATTTGATGTCATTTTAATGGTAATCTCATAATTTGCCTAATTAACGAAGTCACTTAAATACTAAAGAGTTGGCTGGTTTTTCAGAGAATGCCATCCGAGGAAGCATAAAAACTTAGCCCATAGTATTATTTTTTAATTAAGTAGCTTTTTTAATTGAAGAAGTAATACTAATACGTGTGTATTTTAAAAGAAAATTTTTAAACAGTACCAAAGGGTGTGGGATGAATATTCAGTCATTAGTAATTTCCTCCCCAGAGACAACTATGGAATGACATGTGTCTCTGGTAACAATTGTGTTTGTTTCTAACATACATAACCGATATATATACATATGTACTCATGTGTGCATGCATACGTATAACATACACACACATATGCATGGGGTGTGCACACGTGTGCATGCATGTCTGCAGATGTTTTCTGGCACACTAATAAGGCTTCTAGATATCTGGTTCTGCACCTTGCCTTTTCAGTTTCCCGATAGCTCTTGAGTATCACTTCATACCGTACATATAGACCTACCCCATGCTCTGTAATAGTCACATATGATTCCATTACTTATTGAACCAGCCCCCTGCAGATGGACAGGTAGTTTGTCTTCTGTCTTTGCTATTACAAATGGCTTGCTGCTGAGCATCTTCATTCTTCCATCTTTACCACACGTGCGTGCAAGGATGTCTGTAGAATTAGAATCACTAGGTCGATGAGATAAGCATTCTATTCTTTTGGGTTTGCCAGAATGCTGGGCCTCCATGCTGTGATGGTCCAGAATTATTTTAAAACAGACAGTCTGCTTTGCCATTTCTTTGCAGCATGTGTGCTAGAATTTCCAACCTTCCTAAGTGAGTCTTTGGAAGTCCTTTGTCTGAACGACAACCACCTTGACGCAGTTCCTCCCTCGGTGTGCCTACTGAAGAACTTATCAGAGCTCTACTTGGGAAAGTAAGTACACAGTGGTAGCAGCCGCACTGGCCCTGCCAGCCCAGGGAGGCAGAACACCCTCCCCTGGACCACCGCAGGACACAGGAGCCAGCAGAAAGAAGCCAGCTATTTACTAAGTAGCAATGGTGGGATTTTTGGAACTGGGCTTGGTACAGGAGGTGGGGAAGAGGGAGACAGGAAGAGAGGCAATGCTACATGCTTTGCTACTTTGCTCGGGTTCAAATAAGGAGAACTGCTCCATCATTCATTCTTTCATTTACTCAGCACCCACTGCACCCAGATACTGCCAGGGGTTTTAGGCAGTGTGCAAACCTTGACGAAAATATAAAATGTTGTATTAATATTAAAGCTACATTGTCTTTTCAAGAAGAGGTAGTGATCATCTTCATGGTAGCATAATGAGTAGAAGAGACAGGAAAGTTGGGGGAGAGGAGCTAGTTCTAAGCCGTGGGGATCTGCAGAAGGCAGAACTGCCATTTCTACCACAGATTCTCCAGGCAGAAAGGTTTGGAAGTAGTGTTCAAATGGGACTCACAAAATCAGGGCCCCAGGTGTGAGCATGGCATGCAGGCCACGGGAGGCACCTGCAGGTCTCCGAGGCTGATCAGAGTTGGGTGCTCTTGTGCTCTCTCGTGGTGGCTGCGTGCCTCCTCAGCAACCCTGGCCTCCGAGAGCTCCCGCTTGAGCTGGGGCAGCTGGGCAACCTCTGGCAGCTGGACACTGAAGACCTGAACATCAGCAACGTGCCTGCAGAGATCAGAAAGGAAGGTAGGGTTTCCGGAGCCCTGTCCCCTCAGTATCTCCTTCTTGGAAAGATGACTCAATCCACTTGTTAATTTGTGGGGGTGGAAGAACAGGTGACCTGCAGAGCCCAGCTCCAGCTTCAGGGTTTGGCAAGATGCTGTACAACTGTCCCTAAAGAGATAGTTGTCAAGGGTCATTACATTGAGAATGACCGTGTGGGAAAACTATCTATGACCTCCTAGGCAGAAAGGACGTTGTCCTTTTGTTCTTGACTTTGACACTTAACTGTTCCCAGTAGCACACGTGGGAAGTGTTTCTGCCTGGCAGGATTTGTTTCCAGGAGATGTGGGTATGCTCCCATGTATGTGTTAGCAGCAGTGTCTACTCTCTCCTTACCACGTCACACAGGCCCCAAAGCAATGTTGTCCTACCTACGCGCTCAGCTGCGGAAAGCCGAGAAGTGCAAGCTGATGAAGATGATCATCGTGGGTCCCCCGCGCCAGGGCAAGTCTACACTCCTGGAGATCTTACAGACGGGGAGGGCTCCCCAGGTCGTGCACTGTGAAGCCACCATCAGGACCACCAAGTGGGAGCTCCAGAGGCCAGCTGGCTCAAGAGCCAAGGTCAAGGATGGTCAGCGTGCAGAGTCCCCATGGGTGGGAGGGACCTTCCTTGGGCCCTTTTTTCCTCCTCCTCAGAGAGTGCAGGATTTTCCCAGCCTGGTGTCCGAGGCCCAGGGTGTTTGCAGGGGCCACTGGGTGCTATTCCAAACCAGCTCCTACCAAGGGCAGCAAATCATTTGTTAACGAGACCTCGTTTATTTTCTGTTATTGTTAAGTTGAGGCTCTGACCCACTAGTTCTTAACCCTGGCTGTCCGTTAGATTTCCTTGTGGAGCTTTCAAAGATAGCAGTGCCCAGGCCTCACCACTCCCTGGCCCCAAAGATTTAGATTCAAATGGTCTGGAGCAGGGCCCCCCACTGGCAAGACTGAGAACTAACTACTGCTGCAGGCAGGTAAGCACCCCTCCTGACACGGAAAGCACCCCTGGAATGGGGGCTCTGTCCTCCCAGGTAACTGCTTTCACTCCCAGTTCTGAAAAGCCCCATTTTTAAGCCTTATTTAAAATGAATCCTACACTGAACCTGTCAGTCATCCTGTTTTCTATTTAGTACCAGGCAAATTATAATGAAAAATTTCTTGCTCTTGAAAACAGTGAAAAGAGCCTGTGGAGTATGGGTGTGCTCTCCATCCCTGGCATATACAAGGGTACTTCAAGAAGTTATGGAAAGATTCATATTATCTTTTAATTCTATTTTTTCATGAACTTTGTGAAGTACCCTTGTAGCTTGGGGCAGTTCGCTCCCTCTCTGAGCTCCAGTAATGAACCCACGCAGACAATACCGTCCTTATCTACTGTATTTGTGTTTCTGCCGTCCTGTGTTACTCAGGGACCCAAGGTGCAGGAGGCTGTTGCACTGTGGAAAACCCAGGGGCCTGGCTCCAGATGCTCTGTGATTTTCTCCATAGCCGCAAGCCTGGTGCCAGCTAGAGATGGGGTTTGCTGCAGTCTTTTACACAGGGCCACTTTCCAAATCAGGGAAATCCAGTTGGAGAAATTAGCATGTAAGCTGAATGGATAGTCTGACATGGACTCAAAAGCTGGTCTCCAGGAATGGAGTCCTGTCTGTTAGGGCCAGAACAGTCAGATAATTAATACCAGGCCCACCCCAGAACCTCCCAGGAGCAAATCTAGCTAACTCGCGTCCCAGGGTTCCATAAAGCAACTGGATTCTTCTGCATTCTCTCCTGCTTTGCCTTCTTAGCAGTTGCTCAATCTCACTTTGTTCCTTTAACTTTCTTTAGCAGAGGCCTGAGGAGTAAGTTAGTATTTCTATTTTTCCTGTCCTTGGGCCTCCCCTTCCTGCCATCATTAAGGTGCCCCGTCCTCTAGTTGAAGGACGACCGCCTGATCTTGTGAATGCCGCGCCCCGTAGCTGTGTGTGGCTGCTCTTCAGCCTGTTTAGAACAGCTGGCCGTTTTCATCTTTATACAAATCCAGGTCAGCAGGCTGTCTTGGAGGCCAAAATGCTGCATCGCGGAAATGACTCCTCTCTACAGAAAACTGCAGCCTTAGCTTGTGGGGCCAGACTCTTACCTCATGTGATGATAGAGAAACCACCGTTTACACAGCCTTTCCCGGCAGCCCAACAGCTAAGCTTTTGTTTGATTCCCACATCAGGGGAGTGTCCCATCATCCCTGGTGGGCGCTGCCCTCCGACTCACACAGCCGTCCCCTCTGTCTTGCCCTTGCACAGACGGAGGTTAAGCCTCGGTGTCAGCAGTGACGTCAGGGCATGGGCTTCCTCCAGCGGAAGGTCTCCCAACCATCTGCAGAACCATCTGCTGAACCACCGCAGAACCAGGACAGTGTCCTCCAACGTCCATCCAGGGCCTGGCCCCAGCTCTGTTAGCAGTAGATAGGAGGCCACCTACGCGCCGCAGGGCCCCAAGTACAGCGTCCACAGTAACCCGTTATCTCAATTTGATTTACCAAGGCCTTGGTCTCTAAATGCCTGCCTGTATCTTGCTTGTTGCTCAAGTAGGTTGAGTCCGTGGAGTTCAATGTCTGGGACATCGGGGGCCCAGCCAGCATGGCCACAGTCAACCAGTGCTTCTTCACAGACAAGGCCCTATACATGGTGGTCTGGAACCTGGCACTGGGGGAGGAAGCTGTGGCCAACCTCCAGTTCTGGCTGCTCAACATCGAGGTGAGGAGGGACTCCAGCCCTTTGTTTCCCAGTTCTCAGAGCATCAGAGCATCACAGGAGTCTGGCCACTTCTCTGAAGTCACCCCTCCGCTGAGAGCAAAACGAATTATGTTAGGGAGAAGTGCTTGGCATCTTGAGCAGCTTCCACGGGGGGCCTCAGACTCAGGGTCCTGCCCATCTTTCATGGGGAATTACTTAAAGTCCTCTTCTGCCCAAGGGTCCGTGGTGATCTTGCCATTTTCTTGCTTGTCTTAGATTTCAGAACCCCCACCCTTGGTTCTAAAAGAGGAGCAGGACTTCCCTCCCAGGATAAAGGTGTTGCTGGCCTGGCTGCAGGGCCCTGCTTAGGGAGCTGATGTGATGTGTAAAAGGCCAGAAAGCCCCGCACCACGGACCGAACTCAGCATACCCTGAGCAGGAAGTCATGGGGCGCCTCAGACACCCCTCAATGCATAGCAGGCCCTCAGGGCTCACCGAGAGCAAAGGGTACAGGCACTGCCTGGGGTGACTGGCTGCAGGACAGTGGCTGTGCAGGGCCATGGGATCTGGGGTGAGAAATCCCGCACGGCTGGAGGGCCGTTTCCCATCCCTTGTTCAATAAACAGAGACGGGGCTCAGCCATGGGTCCTCTGTTGCAGGCCAAGGCCCCAAATGCTGTGGTGCTGGTGGTGGGAACGCACCTGGACTTAATTGAAGCCAAGTTCCGAGTGGAGAGGATCGCGACGCTACGCGCCTATGTGCTGGCACTCTGCCGTTCGCCCTCGGGGTCCCGAGCCACAGGCTTCCCCGACATCACTTTCAAACACTTGCAGTGAGTATCTTGGGGATTCATGTGGTACCTCTGTGCCTCATTTTTCTCCTCTGTAAAATGGGCGTGTTGGGAAGACAGACTAGAGCAACGATTATGGGGTGCTCAGCACAGTGCTTTGACAAGATAAGGCTTGTAAACTTCTTGTGTCTTCTTAATTGAGCTCTCTAGATGTGCCGCTGTTCAGGACAAACCCCTTGGCAAAAGAGAGACTCTACAAGGCTTCCTCAGAGAGGGACAGTGAGATGATTAATCTCAGATCTTTTTGCACATACAGTGAGATTTCTTGTAAGAGCCTGGAAGGCCTGGAAGGGCTGCGGCAACTGATTTTCCACGTCACGTGCAACATGAAGGACGTGGGCAGCACCATCGGCTGCCAGCGACTTGCGGGGAGGCTGGTGGGTACCTCACTCATCCAGTGAAACCTAGAGGGACCTGCCTCTCATTGCTGGGGACCCTCAGCCCCTCTGTCTTTACTGTCAAACACGGGTCTGTGCTGTGAAACTCAGTGGTTGCACATGGGGAAAGGGTAGGCATGGCGTACAGTGAGCAGAACGTTCCACCTCCTCAGGCCTCAGTACCGTGGGCGTGGGCTGGGGCTCGGGCTGCCAGAGCTGGTGGGCTCATCTCGGGACCTCTCCCCCAGATCCCCAGGAGCTACCTGAGCCTGCAGGAGGCTGTGCTGGCGGAGCAGCAGCGCCGCAGCCTGGGTGATGACGTGCAGTACCTGACGGACAGGCAGCTGGAGCAGCTGGTGGAGCAGACCCCCAGCAATGACATCAAAGACTATGAGGACCTGCAGTCTGGTGGGCCAGGAAGGGGGGACGGCGGGCCTGGATGGGCATGCCATGGGGACCCAGAGAGTCTGGGCAGAGGGACTGGGGCACTGTGAGAATCGGAACCTTTTGCACTTGATAACTGTAGCCTGAGTCCCAGCACAACAGGGTAATAGATTCTGAATGGGAGAACCGAAAACTCTGCCTGTGTTTCTGCCTTTCTCCCTCCTCCCCTCCATCCCGTCTCTCTCTGGAGAGAAAGCACACAGAGGGCGACTCCGCACCAACGTTGTGCTGGCACAGAGGACACGCAGAGGAGCAGGGTGGACCGACTCCTACCCTCCAGGGCACATCGTGCAGTAGGGGGAACAGGAAAACAGCCACAATCCATCCTCATTATCCGCGGCAATTATGTTCTTTTAAGTTGCCATGGCCACTGAATTAGCGACTTCTGAGCTGTTGCTCCTGGAGAAACACAGGGTGAGGTTCCTGCAAGCCCACAGGCACATTTTCATCAGCCGATCAACACATAGCCTTGTTTTACGTGCTTCTGCTGAAAGACACCTGATTTAATGTACATCATTGCTTAACTAACATTGAACTCACCGCCAACAGCACTATCTCTCATGCCTCAACCAAGCTCACCCAGCACACGTGTTTTCTCCCTAAGGCACATCGCAGCCATCCCGCACTTAGGAACATTGGACAGCACTTCAGCACTGTGCTTGAAGTCCAACATAAACGGTGAAATCCTCCACAAAAAGCACAAATATCCAAAAAGCATGGCACTAAATAGGCCTCAGAAGGACACGTGTTTCCAGTGGACTTCTCTTTGTCCAACGTCAGCTGGAAAGATGCCTGTAAGCAACTCCAATTGCTTGCTTCTCTGCAGGTCTTCACATAACTACAAAAGCACCTCAAGCATTGATTTGGGGGTTGCTAATACATTTTAGCAAGTAAGTGATTTGGAAAGATGGAATCCATGAATAATGAGGATCGACCTTGGTTACCCAGTTGGCTGTCAGCTCAGCACACTGGCGAGATAGTTGCCACCAGAGGACCTGTGATCAGGCTGCCCACCTGGTCTACAGGCCCAGCATGTTAGGAGTGTTGGTTTTTTCCCAGGAGGAATCTGTGACACCCAGCCCCTATTGGGAATAGGGTCTTCGCTGAGTTTCATTTGCTCTTTGTCTAACACTGCTTCTTCCACCTTCCCTGGGCAGCCATCAGCTTCCTCATAGAAACTGGCACCCTGCTGCACTTCCCGGACACCAGCCACGGCCTGAGGAACCTCTACTTCCTCGACCCCATTTGGTTGTCAGAGTGTCTGCAGAGGATCTTTAATATTAAGGGCTCCCGATCAGTGGCCAAGAACGGAGTGATCCGGGCGGAGGACCTCAGGATGCTGCTGGTGGGGAGAGGCTTCACGCAGCAGACAGAAGAGCAGTACTTCCAGTTCCTGGCCAAGTTCGAGATCGCCCTGCCCGTCGCTAATGACAGGTGAGGCACGGGCTGGGCTGGGCTGGGCTGTGCAGGTTGCTCCCTGGGGGAAGGAGTAGGGGTCTGGAGCCACTGATGGTTTGAACAAAATTTCCAAGGGTCTTTGTTGCCTCTGCTATCCCCCTGGGACTGGCCAGCACCTGGTGATGACCTGCCTTGCTGGCCTGAGGCAGCAGGACAGGGCACAACCGGGCCCCTGCTGGCCACTCCCTCCTGTGCCACAGGCTTCTCTTTTCAGGAAGTTGATAGAAATCCATTTATTGAAAAAATGTAGGAAAATATGCAAAGATGGCATTAAAAATCATTTGGGGGGTCACTTTTAGGGGGCTTGATTGTGTGGTTATTTGGTGAATAAAAGAGTAAGTGACAAGGACGTGCATGCTAATTAGATATCCCAGCTTCAAAATGCCGTCTACCATGATTAGATCATGGAGCAACATTGTCACCTACAGCAAGGGTGTAGAGCTGGGAGGGTCTGTGTGCGGCAGCCCTTTGTTAAATAAAGAGACATTCTGTTCAGTGGCTACTCATTGCCTCTTTCTGTGGACCTTTCCCGGGTCTGTGACATGCCCGGGCTCCCCCATCCTAAACCACAGACAAAATAAGCCTCCCTCCTCCTGTTCCTCCTTCCCTTCCTTCCCAGCAGCTGCTACTCCTCACCTGCCGCCCTCTGACCAACTTCTCATGACTCGCTTCACTGTCCTCTGCTGAAACTGCCCCAAGAACTCAACTCCTTGGCTCCGGGCAACTTTCTTGACACAGTGACCCGCCACCCTCCCCTCCCATGTCCCACGTCCTCCTCAGCAGCACCCCTCCTCTGCACTTTGCCCGAGCCATTGAGTCAGCTGTCCTGGTGCTCCGTACCCTGAAGGAAGAATCCCCAAATTTCCAGCAGGGACCACCCTCCAGAGCCTCGTGCCTGAACTTCCAAATTGCTCCCACCCGGAAGGCCTGCTTGGCTCTCAGTGCAGCATGCCCAAGACCCCTTGCCTTCCATCCTTGCTTCGGTTCCTCGGGGTACCTCCCGCACTGCCCTGCTCTGCGAGTGGTGCCGCCAGGCTGGCAATTCCTCCCCGTACCCCTGACACCCACTCCTCACCCCACCGCTCCGCTCCCTGGCCCTGCCACCCCCCAGTTAAACAACTCTGTTGACCGGCCCTCTCGTCACTGTGCACACAAACCTGCTTCTGCTTTTTAATTGAGGCAAAGTTCACTTACAGTGAGACGCACAGATGGCTCGTGTCCAAAACCATGAATTTTGACAAACTCATACAACTGCGTAATCCACACCTGCAGCAAGATATAGAACATTCCTGTCACCCCAACAGTGCCCCGCACTGTCCTCCAGCCATTTCCCATCCTTCCTGGTCACCGCAGCTCTGATGTCTGTCACCAGGGCCTGGCCCTTGCTGGTCTCGCACGGAGTCACGCATCGTGGCCTGTGACTGGCTTCTCTGCTTGGTATCACGTGCGTGAGGTTCGCCCAGGCTGTTGTGTGTATCCGGAGTTTGTTCTTTTTGTTGCTGAGTAATATTCCGTTGTACGGCTTTACCACAAATTGTTTATCTGTTCACATGTTAATGGACATTTGGGTTGTCTCCAGACTTTGGCTGTTATGAATAAAGCTGTTGCGTATAGTCTGAAGTCTTTTGTAGACATATGTTTTCATTTCTCTTGAGTAAATATTAGTATTGGCATTGCTGGGTCATAGAGTGGATGAAAGTTTCATTTTATGAGAAACTGCTAGTCGCTCCATTTCCTCCCCAACATCTGCCATTTGTTGGTGTTTCTAATTTCACTGCCCTCGTGGGTGTGGATTGCATGTCACTGGGGTTTCACTTCGTATTTTCTTTATGGCTCCAGAGGTTGAGCACCTTGCATGGACTTAGTGGCCATTGGTGTGTCTTCTGTGAAGTGTCTGTTCAAGTTTTATGCCTGTTTTACACTTAGAATGTTTGCCTTTTCGTTACTTATTTGTAGTTCTTCGTATCTTCCAGATACAAGTTCTTTCTCAGATATATGACTTGGAACTATTTTCTCCCAGTCTGTGACTTTTTTTTTTTTTTTACATATATTAATGACATCTAGCTTATTTTTTTCTTTTATGATTATTGCTCTTGTGTTTTCTCTAAAAAATATTTGCTTTGTACCAAGATCTTGAAGATCTTCTTTCTAGATTTTTCTTCTAGAAACCTTATAGTTTACTTTTACTCCTAGGCCTGTAATCCATGCCAAATTCATTTTTGTATACAGTGTGAAGAAATGGTCAAGGACTAGTTTTTTCTATATGTTTATCTAGTTGTTCTAGAACCATTTGTTGAAAACACTTTTCTTTCCTACACTGAACTACCTTGACTCCTCCACCAAAAATCAATCATGCAAGTTTATTTTAGGATGGTGTTTTGTTCCACTAGTCTATGTGCCTATCCTTATGCCACTACCAAACTATACTGATTATTGTAGTTTTAGAGTAAGACTTGAAATCAGGTAGCGTAAACCCTCTATGTTAGTTTTCTGTGGCTGCTGTAACAGATCATCATGAACTTGGTGACTTAAAATGACATACATTTATTCTTACAGTTCTGGAGGCCAGAAGTGCAAAATCAGTTTCACTGGTCCAAAATCAAGGTGTCAGCAGGACTGTAGTCCCTCTGGAGGGTCTAGGGAAGAATCCATTTCCTTATCTTTTCCAGCTTCTAGAGCTGCATTTCTTAGCTCATGGCCCTTTCTTCTGCCTTCAAATCCAGCAGTATTGCATCTAGCTCCATGGTCACGTTACCTTCTTCTTCTGTGTCAAATCTCCCTCTGCCCCCTGTCTTTTAAGGACACTCATGATTGCATGTAGAGCCCACCCATATAATCCAGGATAATTTCCCCATCTCATAGTCCTTAATTCAGTCACACCTACAAAGTCTCTTTTGCCATATAAGGTAATAATCACAGTTCTAGGGAATAAGACCTGGATGTCTTTGGGGCCATTATTCAGCCCTTCACGCCCTCCAAGTTTATTCTTCTATTTCAATATTATTTTTGACTATCCTAGATCCCTTGCATTTCCATCTAAATTTTAGAAACAGTTTGTCTGTTTCTACCAAAACAAACAAACAAAAAACCACAAACTTGGGATTTTTTTGAGATAACATTGAATCTATAGATCAAAGAGAACTGATGTCTTAACAATATTGTATCATCTAATATGTACATTTATATCTTTCCATTAATTTAGGTTCTTAAAAAATTTCTCTCTACAATGTTGTTTTCAATGTTCGTATTTTGTGCATCTGTTGTTAAATTTATTTATACACAATTTATGTTATTTGCTATGGTAAATGATATATCTTCTAATTTGATTTTCAATTGTTTGTTAATGGCATACAGAAATACAATTGACTTTTTTTTTTTTTTCCTTTTTGTCTTTTTTCGTGTCCGGCAACGGATCGCAACCCTCAGTGTCGCGCCCATACCGGACCGGGACCGGCAACGGGATCGCAACCCTCGGTGTTGCGCCCGCACCTCGCTCAGCCAGTGAGCGGGAACCGGTCTGTATGTGGGATCCGAACCCTCGGCGGGAGCGCCACCGTGCTCCCAAGCGGTGCACTGTAGCAGTGCGCCACCGGGCCGGCCCCACAATTGACTTTTTTTATATTTACTTTTTATCCAGAAACCTTGCTAGATCCATCTATTAGCTCTAGTAAATTTTTGTAGATTTTTCAGGATTTTCTATATACACTTCTACAAAAAAAGAAAGTTTTTCTTTTTCCTTTCTAATCTGTACTTATTTTATTTCCTCTTCTTGCCTAATTGCATTCGCTCCAATCTCTAGTGAAGGCCTAAGTGGAAGGCATGAGAGAAAATATTCTTATCTTGTTTACGATATCTGGGGAAATCATTCAGTCTCTCACCATTAAGTGTGATGTCATCTATAGAGTTTTCTAATAGCTGTATTCTATCAGATTAAGGAAGTGCCTTCCTCTTCCTAGTTTGCTGAAAGTTTTTAATCATGATTGGGTATTGAATTTTGACCAAAGTAATGTGTGTTCTGCCTCTAGTGAGATAATCTTTTTCTCATTTTTTTCTATTGAATGAATATGTTGATTGATTTTCAAATGTTAAACCAACCTTGCATTTCCTGAGATCACTACCATGTTCATGATTTATTATCTTTTTTATATATTGCCAGATTCCAGTGGCTAATATTTTATAAAAGAATTGTTATATCTATGTTTATGAAGAATATTGGTCTATACTTTTTAAAATGTCTTTATGGGCTATGAGTCATATGCTGACTTCATAAAATGAAGTGAGAAGTCTTTTCTCCTCTATTTTCTGTAAGAGTTTGTGTAAGATTGGTATTATATCTTCCTTAACTCTTTGATAGAATTCATCAATAAAACCATCTGGGTCTGGAGTTTGCATTTTAATTACAAATTTAATCTACTTAATGGGTATATGGTTATTCAAATTTTCCACTTATTCTTATATCACTTTTGGTAAATTGGTTTTTTTAAGAATTTTTTCATTTCAGCCAAGGTGAGGAATTTACTGATATAAAGATATTTATAATATTCCCTTAATAACCTTTAAATGTTTGTGGGATCTGTAGAGACATCCTCTCTTTCCTGATATTAGTAATGTCTTTTCTCTCTTTCTTTCATGATCAGCCTTGCTAAATGTTTATCAAATATTTTTAATCTTTTCTAAAAGCAACTTTTGTCATTGCTGGTTTCTTCTATTGTTTGGCTGTTTTTTATTTCATCAATTACTATTCTTTACTATTTTCTTCCTTCCTCTTCCTTTGGGTTTAATTTGTGCTTCTTATTCTTGCTTCTTGAGGTAGAAGCTTAGATTATTGATTTTAAAACTTTCTTATTTTCTAATAAGTATTTAAAGCCATAAATATCTAAGCACGGCTTTATATGACAAACACAACAAATTTGGTTATGTTTCCATTATTATTCAGTTTGAAATATTTTCTAATATGCCTGTGATTTCTTCTTTAACCCACTGGTTACTTAGAAATGTTCTGTTTTGTTTCCAAATACTTAGGGATTTTCTATTTACCATTTTGTTATTAATTTTAATTTAATTCCTTTGGTAATAGGGTATATTCTGAAATTTTGGTCTTTTGAAATTTATTGAGACTTGTTTTATTGTTTTATGGGCCAGCATATGATCTTTCTTGGTGAAAGTCCCAAGTGTGCACACACACACAAAATATATGTTGAAATATGGCTATAGTGTTTCATAAATTTCAAGTAGCTCAATAATGTTGTTCAAATCTTCTATATTCTCATTAATTTTTTCCTATTCATTATATCAGTTACTAACAGAGGGGTTTTAAAATATCTGGTTATAAATTTGTCTACTTCTCTCTCCAGATGTCACGTTTTGATTTATATATTTTGTCTTATATTAAAATAGCCACACCAGCTTTTTTTATTCTGAGTTTTTTCCGCATCTTTTTATTAGCAGCTTATCTAGGTATTTATATTAAAAATTAGTCCCTTGCTGACAGCACATTATTCAATCTGACAATCTCTGCCTTTTAATAGCAATATTTAGATTATTTATATTTAATGTAGTTAATTATATAATTGGATTTGAACCTACTATTTTGCTATTTATTTTGTATTTATAACATTTATTTTTGTTATTTTGTTCATTCTTTCCTGCCTTCTTTTGAGTTAATCAAAATTTAAAAAAATATATTTTCACTCTCTATTGGCTTTTTAGTTATTCTTCTTGGTATTTTGTTTTAGTGATTACTCTAGGGATTATAATATGCATCCTTACTTTATTATGACCTACTTACAATTAATATTATATCACTTTACATAAAATGTGAAAACCTTAGCACAATATAATTCCATTACCCTTCCCACCACCCTCTGTATCCTTGTCATCTCTCCTTCTTCTACATGTGAGCCCCACAATGCAGTTTTCATTTTTGCTTTAAACAATTAATCAATAATATTTTAAGAAATTAAGAAAAAGTATATATATTGACCATTTCTGGTGCTCTTCGTTCCTTGCTACAGATCCATGATTCCATCTGGTATCATCTCCCTTCAGCCTGAACATTTTTGGGTAGCATTTCTTAAAGTCTAGGTCTGATGGCAATAAATTCTTTTTCAGACAAAATTTTTTTTTTCCTTTTTGTCTTTTTTTGTGTCCGGCAACGGACTGCAACCCTCAGTGTTGCGCCCGTACCGGACCAGGACCGGCAACGGGATCGCAACCCTCGGTGCTGCGCCCGCCCCTCGCTCAGCCAGTGAGCGGGAACCAGTCTGTATGTGGGATCCGAACCCTCGGCGGGAGCGCCGCCACGCTCCCAAGCGGCACACTGTAGCAGTGCGCCACCGGGCCAGCCCTCAGACAAAATTTTTGATTATTTGAAAATGCTTTGATTTTACTCTCATTTTTTGGTGGATATTTTCCCTGGATATAATTCTTGGTCAAGTTTGTCATTCCATTGTCTTCTTGCCAGACAGGGGTCTTCCTCAGTCTTCCTCACCCTTGAACCCTCCCTTAAGGACCCTTCTGACCCCGAGCCACCTCCTCTCTCCTGGACTCAATTGCCCAACCCCCCTGCTCTGCTCAGTCCAGGGACTTCTGAGACACCTCCTACCCCTTTGAGAGCTCTCCCACCGTCCTCCTGTAGCTTTCACTGCCTTTAGACTTCTCCACTTGTTACTTTTTATCCCTCTGTCCACATGTCCAGGTGTGCTGTCGGCCCTTGAAAATCAGAGTACTTGAAAATGCCTACCTGGCCCTGTCCTGTGCTCTGGCCCCAGCATTTGGCCTGTGGAGGGCAGAGGAGAGGCAGTGAGACCCCCTAGTCTGATTGGCAGGGTGTTCTGACCAGGAATCAGTGCAGACTCTTTATAAGCTCTTACTTAAATTTCCTTCCTTCAAATTCTCACTGTTGAGGCTTGGTTTTCATCAACAGTGTCATGTTGGCTTCTTTCCTCCTGCTATTATCTGTGCTACTCAGTGCCAAGATGCATCTTCCTTAGTAGCTGAACTGAAAAGCATCCTTCCCCACACCAGGGTTAGACCCCTAAGAGGGCCAGGGCTGGGGAAGCACATGTGGGGTCAGGTCCCCGGTGGCTGCCCAGTTTCCAGATGATGCTCTGACCTAAACCAGCCTGGTTCTCAGGGACTCTTCATCCTAGTTTCATTTCTAGAAACTTCCTGGGTTTGATGCTGATGTTGGCAATGAGGCAGCCAATAGGATCCCAAATCCATAGGCCTTTGCCATGCAGCTGCCATAGAACACATCACCATGCTGCTCCCTCAACTCCATAGCCCCACAGTGATGCCAACCAAGATTCCTGGGGAGCTGGCCTGGACCCTGTGCAGCCAGATCAGAGACTCGGCCTCCTGGCAGCAAGCCCTGGACTCCTTTTGCTAGACACTCCACCCGCCTTTCTACTATGCCTCGTAGGTGTGGGAGGGGCCTCAAGTCCTTGCTGCCTTAGCCCATGGGGTCCATGAGTGGGATCCTAAAAAGATAAACTCCAAAGAGAAATTCAAAACCCCACAGGCCCTTTTACCATGGCCCAGGGGTTCACAAGAAGCTCAAGGTGTGGCAGCCTGTGAGTTTACAACATTGCCAAGGTGTGATAATTTTCTGGTTATTTTATCAGTGGGTTAGAGGAGCAAGGAGATATTAGCACTCAGTAAAAGCAAGTCAGTTATCTACATATATGTCAGTTTTACATATACATGAATATTATAAATACAAATGTATTTTGTACACATATGTATTTTGTAATACATATATTACATATATTTATAATATAATATATGTATACTTATATAATACATATATAATATGATATATTTTACAATGTATATTTGTATATTTTATAATATATATTCATAAAATACATATATAAATGTATATGTATACAAAATGTATTTAATACATATGTATTTTATTTTATAATTATATGTATTTTATATATATATATATATATATATATATATATATATATATATATATATATGTCCAAAATGCTATGTATTTATAATATATACATACGGAGGCTTATTGTGAGGTGGGTTAGAACATGGAACCAGAATACCTGAGGATGAATCCGAATGACCTTCTTTTTCCTCATCTGTAAAATGGGGATAATGTTATTACCTACCAGTATTATAGTTGTTGCAAGGATTAAATTAGATAACACAAGTGAAGTACTTAGAACAGTGTGTCTTACTCCTACAGCTCCCGAGACATCATGTATTAGCAGCGCTGTTACTGTTACTATTTGTTCCTGTTAAGTACTCACAGCCGTGGTGTCTGGTTCTACAGAGCCGTGAATAGCCGAACGTCTTTTGTCTTTCGTCTCAGCACAGACAGAACGATTCCCTTGTGCCCAAGGCGAGCTCCAGCTCCTTGCCTCATAAGCTTTTATAAGGTTGCTGTGGCTGCTGGGATCTCTGAATCAATGTAAACAAACGCATCAGCTGCTCCTTCTAGAGTGTGGCCTTCCACCTGCAGTCCCTGAACCCCTCCAGTCCCTTGGAAAACCTTCAGGGGATTGATTGACGAGCCTCCTGAAAGTACACATACACTCCTGAGCATCTGTGCTTCTTCCAGGGGGAAACTCCTTAGCTCTCAGCAGGCTCTGGGAAGGGCCCAGTGCCACTGCCTTGGTGCACACACCATGCCCTGCCCTGCCCAGGGTTTCTTTGCCTGACGTTCATCAAACACATGAGTGATTCACCGCTTAAGTCCCACCTTACGGATGCTCTGGTCATTCCCAGGGCTGGCTTTTCCCAGCTGTGACTGCTCTCACACCCGGTGCCGGAGGTCTTGCCAGGTGCTCCGCTCACCTTAGAACCAGCTTCCCTGGCCAGTCAGAATTTGAAGCTCTTTGTTTGCCATGCTGGCGTCCTAATCATCTCTGCCTTCACAAATGTCATATATAAGAGCACCTCTTCCGTGTGCCACCGTGCCGCGAGGTGTGGCACCTGGGCAGAGGGTGGATGTCCTGCCCTCTCAAGGCACAAACCTGCAGGAAGAGAGGGATGTGCGAGCCACAGTCACCACCTGTGGGAGGGACGCAGGCTGGCATGGCACTGGTGGAGGAAGCAGAAACAAACAGTGGTAGACACTGGCGAGGACCTCCTGTTTGGGGGACAGACACTGAACAGATAGATACAAGAGGAACTTACAGAATGCAGAGGAATAAAATAGGGTGCTATGACAGACAGGCCAGTGGGTAGGGAGAGAGGCATCTGGCCAGGTGGTCAGGAAGATGACATGGCTGAAAGGACCTAATCCTTCACCACTCACCAGCTAGGACACCTGCACAGCCCTGCTCAGCCTCACCAACCCTGCCAGGCATGTGTCCTTTCTCTGCCCACGTGTGCTCAAGGCACAGAGCACACACGTCAGAGATGTCAATGAATTTTCCTTAAATAATATCTTAGGGGTCTTTTCTAGAAGATTCTAAAGACTGAAATGAATTTATTTTAAGAGGATTAGGAGAGCTGAAGGCAAAGCCTCTGTTAGAAAGAGACTAGCTTCTGCACACCCGAGGGACCACCCTGGGCCTGACCTGCGACTGCCCCTGAAACTCCACAGCACACAGACGATGCCAGTTGGAGGGACCTCCCAGGTTTCATCTGTTTTAAAATGATAACAGACATGAACACCTCGTGGACACAGTGATGCAGCGTTTTTATGATGACCAACAGTGTTCTCATAAAACATCTCTCTTTTGCACAAAACAGCCTCCTTCTAACTTTAAGACAATCACGTTGTCTCAACTGGCCAAGAGCAATAAATAGCTTTGAAGGCAAAAATGTTACTCTGACCCCAATATCTGCATTGTCCTTGGAATTGTGCAGCTGTGTTTGTTTTTCTTTCACCAACCAAAGTTAACATTAAGTGATTCCCCAACCACAACCTAGCTTAGGGACTCAACTCCAGTTTGCTGTGTCTGACAATTTTATGACCACAGATGTTTTCATGTATTCCTTAGCATTATTCTAGCCTCTATCTCAGAAAACTTGGTAAATACATGCACTGTGCCCATCTTCATTTTCCTTTGGAGCATTTATTCTCAGCATATAAACTACCCTGTCTTTCTCAAAATAGAATTCCAGGGCAGGATCCTGAGCTGTCTCAGCAGAGTCTGTCTCTAGGCCAGGCTGCAGTGGAGCTTGGACCACACTGTTCACCTGTCCCCTTGATGTTTTTCAGCTACCTCCTGCCACATCTCCTGCCGTCCAAACCTGGCCTGGACACCCACAGCATGCGGCACCCCATGGCCAACACCATTCAGAGAGTGTTTAAGATGAGCTTTGTGCCCGTCGGCTTCTGGCAGAGGTTTATAGCGCGGATGCTGATCAGCTTGGCGGAGATGGACCTTCAGGTAGCTGCGTCTCTGGGTGGGGGGTGCATGCGAGGCACCTGCAGCTGCAGCCTTGTGGGAGGGAGACACCCTTTGCTATTGGCACCCTCTGAAGACCCTTGTCCCCCAGGAGGCCAGCACGGTATGGGCTGCTTTGTGCAGCCATTTGAGCTGTTCTGTGAACACCAGACCAGCGCCCATCTGGCTCAGACAGAACACTCCCTTTCAGAGCAGTGGTTCTAAATGTCAGCCCACCTCAACATCACTTGGACAGCCTGCTAGAATGCAGACTGCAAGGCCCCACCCCAGAGGGTCTGATTCAGCGGGTGTGGACTGGGGCCAAGAATTTGCATGTCTAACCAATGAGGAGGTGACGCTGCTGGTCCAGAGACCCCACCTGGGGGACCATGACTTTAGGAACGCAGTTTAGCCATCCTGCTGTACACTAGACTCACCTGGGAAGGGGGGGATTCTAACAAACACAGACTACACCCTAGACCACTCAAATCAAAATCTTTGGTTGTGGCCTCCAGGCACTGGGCTCCCAGGTGATTCCACTGTGCAGCCCAGCCTGAGAAGCACCCCTGTGGAACTTTAACTTGTCTGGTAACAGTGAAGACCTAACCAGGGGAGTTATTTTCTGTGGGTTCACCTGGGGTGCTGTCAGCATTCATTTCATGCGAGATAGTAACATGGAAGTGCTATTTCCCTAGGACGTTGGTTCTCAAAGTGGACTTCTTAGACCAGCAAAATCAGCCTCACCTGGAAAAGTGCAAGGAATGCAAATTCTCAGGCCCCACCCCAAGCCCACTGCATCAGAAATTCTGGGATGGAGCCCGGCCCTGTTTGTCACAAGCTCTCCAGGGGATTCTGACATACTGTACAGTTTGTGAGCCCCTGGCATCAGCCCCGATTATCATATCCATGACAGTAAACTCATACTGTATGAGTTTACTTTTGCCACATTCTAATTAGAAGACTTTTATTGAATTATCACTTCTTGGCTCAATAAAAATGTTCTTTGATCTTCCCATTTTATTAAAATGGTAAGAAAAATAAATACAAGAGCCTGAAAGTCGGAGCTGTTGCAGCCTGTTGGCAGGAAGGGAGATGTGTTTATAACGCCGGGAGGGAGGGTGCACGTTGAAGGCATGGGTGCAGCGCAGCCTCTTCCTCTGCCCTCTCTTTGAACCCTGTGCCCTACTGCGTTCTAAGCGGGAGGTCGTGGAGCATCAGCGTCTTGGGAGGCTGAGTTTGCGAGGGGGGCCCAGCTGGGCCCAGAGGCAGGCGCCTTTCCTGGCGGCATCCCTCACCCGAAATTAGGAAAAAGTCCTATTGAAATTCAGATGGGTGATAGGGAGGAAAGAGTTCAGTCTCCGCACAAATGAAAGAAATGCAAATTCAAGCAGCAATGAGATCCACTTCTCACCTATCAAATTAGCAAAAAGCTGATCCATATGCGCAGCTCCAGAGGCATAAATTGGGCCTTCTGCAACCTGGTGGTCTGCGTATATGCTGGTCTGATCTTTCAGAAAAGCAGTGTCTTATTATGCATCAAGAGCCTTGAAACATTCAGGCCCTTTGACTCAATAGTCTTCCTGCCAAATATCTGAACTAAGGAAATCATTTTAAATCAGAAAGTTTGTGCTTTTTTTCATGTTTATTACAATGTGTTTGAGGAAGCAAAGATTATAACCAACTTTAACGTCCAAGAGAAGGGAATGGTTCAGGAAATTACTGTACTTAGTAGCTTTAGAAAAATGAATTTTATGTGAGTTCAGTTAGGAAAAGTGAAGTTTTTAAAAGTATATAAAATTAGAAATATTGTATGGCTTCAGCTGTTTTTTAAACATACATATAGATAGAAAAAGTAATCCTGGAATAATATATATGAGATCTTAATGGTCTCTGCTTGGTGTTATACTGGTGTTTTATTTTCTCTCTTACATTTTTCTGTATCTTCCACATTTTCTAATATGCATTTTGCTTGTACAGTCAGGAAGGGAAAATATTTTTTAAAAGAAAGCCAATTTCCAATCATTTGCAAGAGCCGTTTTCCAAAAATTTCCTGGACACCCCTTCAGATAATGTAGCATTTAACTTGGCAGCGAGGACGGGCAGTGTGGGAGGATTGGGTGGGAAAGACAGTGGTCATTGATCAAGCGGGGGCCAGGTGGGGCCTCTTCACAGCTCTGCCCAATGCCAGTGAGAAGCCTGGAACACTGAAGCAGAGTCTTTTCTCTGTCTTTCAGCTTTTTGAAAACAAGAAGAATACTAAAAGCAGGAACAGGAAAGTCGCCATTTACAGTTTTACAGGAAACCAGAGAAATCGCTGTAGCACATTCAGAGTGAAAAGAAACCAGACCATCTATTGGCAGGAAGGGCTCCTGGTCACTTTTGATGGGGGCTACCTCAGGTAGGAACATCTGGAAGCCCACCTGCCTGGGTCAGAGTGGTGCCGTGGCCACGACCACACAGCAGCCCCCACAAGGATGCCTCATCTCTGCTCCTGAGAGTCATCATGCTGGCCTGTTAGAAATGGGAGACCCTCCCCGCAAATGTCACAGAGGTTCCCCATCTGCTCATTGCTACTCTGCTCCCCTTGCAGGACAGGAGAGTCGATGGCAGATATGGTGGCCACAGCCCAGGACTTGAGGGAAATGGGCGGCCCCTGAACTCAGAAGTGAGAGCCTCAGGCACCTTCCACAGTCACTTAGGTGTATCCGGCCACCCCTTTGTTCTGTGAGGAGGAGCCAGGTTAGAGGGGTTGCTCAGGCCCCCCAGCCCCAATCCCATGGCGTGACCTAACAAGATGCCTAACTCAGCTCTCTGTTCAGCTCAGCAGATTTAATGAATGATAAACACACAAGATTATCAAGATGAGTTAATATTTACAATGAATTTTTCAAAATAAGTAACTTTTTGGAGGGCCTGAGTTAGGTCACTCTTGGTGCCTCCATAAAGATGTTCCCCTGCAGCTCACACTTGCCACTTGACAGATGAGAAGACTGTAGTTCAGAGAAGTAAGGAACTTTCCTGGGATCACACCCAAGGGGCAGGTCCCAATCGGAGCATCCCAGACTGCTGAGTCTTGAGTCTTCATTAAGACCACCTCGCCACTTCGGAGGTGGGCAAAGACAAGGCAGGGCCACATGCAAGCACAGAGATGGAGGGGGTCCCGCATGGTGCTGCAGGACACAGGGTTCCTCCGGGTCCTCACCCTGGAGGCAGGGAGATCAGCCCAGGGCCCCCACAGCTGGATGACAGTGGGCTCCTTTTTGTTTCTGCTTTGCAGTGTGGAATCCTCTGACGTGAACTGGAAAAAGAAAAAGAGTGGAGGAATTAAAATCATTTGCCAATCAGAAATGAGGGACTTCTCAGCCATGGCTTTTATCACAGATCACGTCAATTCCTTGATCGATCAGTGGTTTCCTGGTAAGAAAACGTTCTAGAACCAAGCCTTTGTTTATAAATCAGCATGGAGCTTCTACTTTGGGGGAACAAATCCCACCAGGATTTAGCCGCCTGAGGGAGTCCAGCCCCAGGAAGCTGAGTTCTGGGCATGAGCAGGGACCGCTGCAGGGAGGATGTAGTTTGGACCCCCCAGGGAACGTGCCACGACGTGGCCTCCTGCTGCCAGTGTGTGTGGAAGAGAGATGATGCTGGGTCCCTGCATGGCCCATAGAGAGGCTCACTGTGAGCCTCACGCTCAGTGTCTTATTTACACAGTGGGGAGAGTGGCTGACGTTTGGGGGAGCGGCAGATGGGGGTGTGTCCCTTGTGCAGGAGCAGGGAGACCGGGAAGCCACCATACCCAGGGCCCTGCTCTCCTTCCTTGCCCACCCCTCCCACACAGCCCTTCTCAGACCCCCTGGGTCTGTTTCTCCACTGACAGTTCACCCAGAGAAAACACTGTTTGAAGTGAGTTGCTGAGCTCCTCTGTTTTGCTCCAGGGGTGGCAACAGCCCCCCAGAGTGGCCTGCGGGGAGGAGGCCATCTGGGGCAAGACCAAGGTGGGGCGGGCAGCTGTGGGGGAGGCTGGGGCGAGCGAGTGGAGAGCGGGCTGGAATCCCAGCACAGCGGCTGCCTGCTTAGCACAGTCGCTGCGTCCCGGGAGAACATCGGGGAGTGTAGTTAAGGAATAGTGGCAGTGTGCTCTCTGATTACACATTCCAGATACACGTTCCAGATACCGGGGCTTGGGGTCCTTCGGAAGTCAGCGGGAAGGGTGACCCACAAAGAAAAACAGCTTCGAATAGGGCCCTTAGAGAAGGCAGTCTGGTGTATGAGTCCTGGAGATTTGGGAGATGCTCTGCCGTCCAAGGGGAACTCCCAGGCTGGTACGAACCCTCTGGGCACCTTGTGGCTCCCTACCAGCCAGTGGTCCCCCCACAGCAGGTGCTGGAGTATTTGACAGTTGGGCCCATTAGACAGTCACCTGAAATGGGAAGGATTCAGCTGGGCACCTGAGACGGGGCTGCCTGGCACCAGCGCCACCAGCCAGTGGGCCGGAGTCCCTCCCAGCAGGATGTCTTACACGTGGTCTTGCAGATCTCAGATGTGCCCAGAAAGTTCCAGGCATCCACCACTTACCCTGCACAAAGCAGGCTCTTGGGCTGCTCTGAGGGTACCCACAGGGCACCTTGATGGGAGTTCCTCTGCACCTCCTATCAGAGGCAGGCAGAAAAGTTGTTTCCTACTCAGGAGAACCCAGTAAAATGACTAGGTTTTGTCTGCATAATTTGTGCTCACTCCTTCCTCTGCTTTGCTCTTCTAGAAAGCATCATAGTAATTGCGAGCTTATGTTTCTAATTTTAAGAATGGCCCCTTAAGTGCTCACTGTGGTTGGATTGTTGGAATGTAGCTGAGACCCAGCCGCAGTGACCTGTCAGGCCCAGACCTGCGGGAGGGATCCCCACCCTTCCTCTCTCCCATCTAGGCCAGCCTGCTCAGGGTCAAGACCACCAGGCAGCTCTCAGTGCATCCCCGCCCCTCCCTGTGCACATCTTTCAGAATCGATGATCACGCCTCCAAGAAGACCCCCAAGAGTGGCACTTACATTTCAGCTTCTCCCTCAGGTCCAGGCAAGGGCAGGCAGAAGCCCTCCCAGGAAGGCCTACTATCTGGGGTTGCAGGGTGCTGCTCGGGGACCTATCTGCAGCTACCTCACATGACCTGTCTCCTGCTCTGTCCCCATGTAGCCCTGACAGCCACAGAAAGCGACGGGACCCCACTCATGGAGCAGTATGTGCCCTGTCCAGTCTGCGAGACCTCCTGGGCCCAGCATGGGGACCCACGTGTGAAATCGGAGGGCGTGCAGTACTTCGACATGGAAGACTGTGTGCTGACAGCCATTGAGCGGGACTTCATCTGCTGCCCCCAACACCCGGACCTCCCCGTGCCTCTCCAGGAGCTGGTCCCTGAGCTGTTCATGACTGACTTCCCAGCCAGGTACATGCCAGTGGCCCTCCCAGAACACAGGTGCAGGTCTCTGTGCTCCTAGTTGTGCAGATGCCAAGTGATCCTGGGGCAGACCCCTCCCACTGGGTCACTGCACGGTGGCCCAATCTTCGGGTGGTGGCAGCTGCTCCAGCCGTTGCTTCCCACCAAATCTCAGGTGACCTTAGATCCCCATCCTGAAGGGAACCAGGCTGTCTGCTTTCCGTTTTTGAGGCCTCCAAAAGGCCCAGCTGGGCCAAGCTCTTTACAGGTGAAGCCATCCCAGACCCCTGCACTTTCTTTCCCTGTCATTAGCTAGAGCTCCTTCTGCTGAGCTGGCCCTCCCTTCTGGTTCCTACCTGGCAGAATAGAGCAGAACAGGACAGAACAGGAATAGAAGGTAACGCAGTCAGTGCTCCTCAGCTGTTGAGGAAGGGGAGCTCCCAAACCCACAGGGGCATTTTCCTTTACTGGAAAACACTGACTCCCAGGTGCAGCCCTAAAGGCTGAGCACTGGGACTCCCTAATCTGTTCTTAGAGTTGATTCTACCTACACTCATTTAAGAGGATAACTGGGGAGAGAATGCTGGAGGAAATAGGAAACATTTTGTGGTCCCATCCAACAGAAAATGGTCACAAAATCCAAGACCTTGGTAAAAGATGGTATCTTCTGTAGAGGATGGAAACCAAGATCTATTTGGTCTCCCTGGAAACAATTTGACATCAGTGGTTCCCAATTTTTTTGGAGTTGTGAAGTTCTTATTTTCTTATTCAAAGGAATACCATATCTGGTTTCTTTAAGGAAAATTAAACTTTCTTTTTAGTAAGAATATTTGTATTTTCATCTTTCCAACTTGCTCCAAATAGATGTGGAGTACTCTGCAATACTGCAGAATTGGAGTTCAAAAGCACGCTTCTGGATGAACCTATTAAATTAGAAAAATGCTTCCTACACTGGATGATCCCCCCCCATGGTTCTTTCCAATATCCCCAGTAACCCCATGGGTGGAAATGACACACTCCGCTCTTCTGTAGAATGACTTTCCCTCATTCCTAGATCTTTAATGTGAGGATTCTCAGTTCTCAGAGACCACGTGCAGTTTTGTATATATATGAATTATATTTCTCTAGCGGGTGCCCAATTTGGCACCCCCAAAATTTTAGAATTTTCATTTATTTGCTCAACCTTGCTGTTTTATGTCTCAGCTTAGAGACTTCAACTGAGTCTGGGCTGTGGAATTTACTCTATGGAATCTGAAAAGGCAAATTAGACTGTCCCTGTTGGTTTGGATCTAATCTCAGGCCGTAGCATGGTTCTTAACTGAAGTTACTTGGCAGGGAGTTGAAAACTCTGACAATCTGAATAGGATTCCCTGTTCAGCAGAGGCTTTTGGGACTTCAGCTGGGACCCAACCACAGCTCCACACTCCCCTAGCTCAGAGTTGGCAGGCAGAGGGACCTGGCATCCACCAAGCCCTGCCCTCTGGCTTCTACAAAAGTGTGTGCTTCCCAGGTTTGTACAGTCCTAATAGAAAGCCCCAGAGGGGTCCCCAATGTTCCCATTGCTCCCCGTGCCTATCTCAGGAGGCTGCTGAGTGCCCACGCTTCCCGAGCAGGTGGTTTGGTGGCCACTGGGAGATGGGCTGTAGCCGTCTTCTGCCATGTCACCCAGTGCTGTAGAGAGTGTGGAATGGGATGCGACTGAGCTGTGCAGAATCTGAGCATCTGCAGAAGCTGCTCCTGAGAGGCATGGGAAAACCCGCAGCTGCCAGGGAGGTCAGCCTTGGGCTCAAGTGCAGCCTCCACCTTTGGCTGGATGGCGAGGTCCCTGGCAGAGACAGCTGATGAGGAAGCCAGAGCAGGGCCGAGTCTGAATTGGAGGTGGGAGATCAGGGCTGCTTTTCTCTCCTCCTCCCTCTCTTCATTGCTTCATGCTTTGCCTTGTTATCTCACTGTCTCTGAAGAAACAGTGGAGTCTTGAGGATACTGGTGAGAGCCCAGGGATGGTGGGGGGGTGAAGGGCACCCACAAGGGCCTGAGCCAGGCCTGAGCCTGGCCTGCTGCCCCAGAGCCCCAGGGGTCAGAGCTGCAGCAGGCCTGCACCCTGTCCTTTCTGGCCTGGACTCCATCCAAGCTTCCCGGAAGGCTCTGGGCCCGGGCAGGCCTGGGCTTCTTAGTCTAGAGTCTCCAGGTCCATGAGGGTCTGCAGAGAAGGCCAGAGGGTCCAGGAGCAGTTCGCAAAAGCCCAACAGAAATCATCTTTTACCTAGGAATAGAACACACAGACTGACGAGGTGGCCTAACTCCCTGCTTTTGGGTGAGATCCTAGCCACTGACTGTGGGGACACTGGTCATGCCAGTCAGTTCTGCAAAGCAATGTGTATAGCTCTTTGCTTACTAAAAAGAAACAGGGAAACAACTAACCTAGCAGTGAGTACATGCGTGTGTCTGATGCTCTCAAAGCATGGAAACTCTGGAGGAAAACATCCTACACCGATGGCTTTCGCAGCTTCTTCCTGTCATCCTGAGCATCTCTGGGGCAGTTCCTGTCATGAGCCCATATCACAGAGGGGGGGACCAAGGGTTGGCAAGGCTGCAGGGCCTGCCCAGGTTTGCCCGTGGCCAGCGGCAGAGCTGAGCTCAGCCCAGACCTGTCCCACCTCCTGGGAGGCTTTGAACCAGGACTCGCCCCAGCCTGGCACCCACCCCCGCCTTGGGTTTGGTGGGCCAGGGCTGACCCGGATCCATGTGTGTGGCAGGCTTTTCCTGGAGAATAGCAGGCTGGAGCACAGTGAGGACGAGAGCAGCATCCTGGGCCAAGGTGGGAGTGGCACCGTCATCTACCGGGCCCGCTACCAGGGCCAGCCCGTGGCTGTGAAGCGGTTCCACATCAAGAAGTTCAAAAACTTTGCGAATGCCCCAGCAGGTAAGCAGGGCCCCAGCCCAGCTTCTTTTGTTTTCAGACAGGTGCTTCCTTGATCCAAACCTCGTGCCACCTTAGGGAGGCTGAGGCCACCCATGCACACGGGCAGGTGAGGAGGGAGCGGGAGGCCAGCCTGGGCCCCGGGCAGCCCTGCTCTGTGCCTGGAAGATTGTGGAGCAGGCTCACGGGCCAGACCTGCAAGCCGAGGCCTGGAAGTTGCTCTTGGAGGTTACCATCCTATCTAGACATGAGCCCCCAAGAGCGGGGGCCATCCGGACCACTTCCATCCGCTCCGTGCCTGGTACAGGCCTGGCATGTGGTAGCATGTGGTGACACACAGCCTGATCTCAGGCACACCCCTCACCTGCAGGACCCCGACAGCCATCTCCACCACAGGTAGGAAGGTGAGCGCTCCAGATGAATGACCAGGAAGCTTGTCCCCCACCCCCACCAAGGACGGAGCTCCCTTGACACACTCAGGCCCACACATTGTGTGCGGTTCAAGGATGTCATCCACCTAGAGGGACCCGTCACCACCTAACACCAGCCAGTGCAAGTGTGGAAAGGCCACCTCACTCCAGCACAGAATATCACATTTCTCACTGCCCGTAGCCAGGGTGGGTCATCTTTATGATCATGAAGGTAATTTATATTCTCAGTAAAAAAATTAGAATTGTGGAAACATACAAAGAAAACAGATTATAATGGAAAAGACAAAATTGTCATTGAAGAGAATGTGACTTTCTGCAGAGAACATCTAAGAGACTGGGTTGACAAACATCAGAGCCAATCAGAGTTTCCTAAAGTTGCCAGACGAGAGCACAAAGTCAGAATTCAGCAGCATCCCTGTGCACAGCAGTGACACATTAGAAAATGTTCTCTGCAGCAGCCATAAAAACCATAAGACATTGAGGAATAATCAATAAATCATTCAATGTACTTCTCCTCTGAATCCCAACAGGGCATGTGTGTATGTGTGTGTGATTTGACTGACTGACTGTAAAATGCCTGTGAAATGATAAATGTCCAAGGACAGCTGAGAAAAATCTACAATGGAAGACAAAGGAAAGAGGGCCTCCCAGCAAATGTCAGAACTTACAGATCACAGACACTAAGGCCGTTTCCTCCCAGGGCAAGGAACAGAGACACCTCGGGATGTGGGATGCTGGCACATGGCACCGGCGACAGTGCCAGCCAGAGGACAACAGCTGACTGTACTCACTGAACAGGGTGGAGGTTTGGATCTGCTCTTAAACCAGAGTCAAAAATAAAGTCTTAAAGGGTTAAAGACCAATATGAAAAACAAAACTCGTACACTTAAAACGCAATGGCCAGGGGCCGGCCCGGTGGCGCACTGGATAGTGCGCCGCTTGGGAAGCGCGGCGGCGCTCCCGTCCGAGGGTTCGGATCCCACATACAGACCGGCTCCTGCTCACTGGCTGAGCGAGGCGCGGGAGCAAC